>NC_133134.1:53364525-53689525 GCF_048418815.1 Hemitrygon akajei
CTCTTCTGACACATTCTTCAGTTTTTGCATCTCTCTTTGTACAACAAGCCACAGGACAGGTTGCACAAATATATGTTAAAATATGCACAAGGGGAAGGGCAGAGGAGTGAAAGGGGGACAAACAAAAAATGGGCGAGAAACTATGGACATAAATATATAACTGTGGCGACCCACTTTCTGCGCAGGCGAACCGGCTCAGAAATAGCCAGCGCGCGGGGGGAGACTTTGGTAATGCACCTCTGACGTCATTAGGGATTAAATGCCGGCGCCGCGAAGTTTGAAAAAACTAGTCTCGAAACGACTTACCGACTGCGTGTCGTTATTTCAGCGCTGTGTGTAGCACATCGCTACATAACCATATAATAATTACAGAACGGAAACAGGCCATCTTGGCCCTTCTAGTCCGTGCTGAACGCTTACTCTCACCTTGTCCCACTGGCCCACACTCAGCCCATAACCCTCCATTCCTTTCCTGTCCATATACCTATCCGATTTTACTTTAAATGACCATATCGAACCTGCCTCTACCACTTCTACTGGAAGCTCGTTCCACACAGCTACCACTCTCTGAGTAAAGAAGTTCCCCTTCGTGTTACCCCTAAACTTTTGCCCCCTAACTCTCAACTCATGTCCTCTTGTTTGAATCTCCCCATCTCCCAATGGAAAAAGCCTATCCACGTCAACTCTATCTACCCCCTCATCATTTTAAATACCCCTATCAAGTCCCCCCTCAACCTTCTACACTCCAAAGAATAAAGGCCTAACTTGTTCAAACTTTCTCTGTAACTTAGGTGCTGAAACCCAGGTAACGTTCTAGTAAATCTTCTCTGTACTCTCTCTATTTTGTTGACATCTTTCCTATAATTCGGTGACCAGAACTGTACACAATATTCCAAATTTGGCCTTACCAATGCCTTGTACAATTTTAACATTACATCCCAACTCCTATACTCAATGTTCTGATTTATAAAGGCCAGCATACCAAAAGCTTTCTTCACTATCCTATCCAAATGGGGGAGCATTTAACCAATTTAACAAAAGCTGTTAAAAATTGCAGTAGATGTTTGCACAATGATACACCTAGACAAAAGACACACTGAAAGGTAATAGCTGGAAAAAGGCTGAAACAGAAATCTGAGTTAATGAAACAGAAATGGAAAGAGATGAGCAACACACACAAAATGCTGGAGGAACTCAGCATCTTTGGGGAAGAGTACAGTTGATGCTACAGCAGGACTGAAGGGTCTCGGCCTGAAACGTTGACTGCATCTTTTTCACATAGACGCTGCCTGGCCTGCTGAGTTCCTCCAGCATTTTGTGAATGTTGCTTGGATATCCAGCATCTGCAGATTTTCTCTTGTTTGTGGTTGGAAAGAGACAATACCATTATACCATTCACACAAAATGCCACCATAAAACTTCACTAAGGAAAGACACATAAATACTGCCAAAAAGACAATATACGAGAAAGCCCCACAAAGACGCACCCTGAAAAAGACACACAAGGAAGCATACCAGGGCAGACGAAGTACCTCCAAAATTTGCTGTGTTAAAAACCATGGTATAAATGTAACAAAGCACTGAAAATACCGTTTAAAAAACTCAGAAAACCAGATGTTTAGAAGAGGGAGGGTTCAACATCCTAGTGGGCAGATTTGCTGGTATAACGAGGGAGGGTTGCAAATAGATTTAGAGGATGGATCCAAAAGAGATGGGAGGCTGGAAGCTAATAGAGAATTCAATGACAGTACATTGAGTAGACAGGCTGCAACATGACAATGAGGAAGGTTAGACTGTTGGAGTAAATTGTATTTATTTCAATGTGAGGGGCCTGACAGGTCAGGTAGATGGCATAGGTTATCTACAATTGGACTGAGATATTACAGCCATTACAGAAACTTGGCCAGGGTATGCAGGGTACAGATGGGACAGAGGTGGAGGGATGAGAGGAGGGGGAGTTGGATCTTTTATTAAGGAGAATTTCACAGTAACAGTCCAGGATGAATCTACTGAGGGATCATCGTGAGGCTTTGTGGATGGAGATGAAATATAAGAAGGTAACAAGCACTTTATACTGCTGTGCTGGGAATTGGAGGAACAAATATGCTGGGAGTTTGCTAGAGTAAAGGGTTTTCACAGTAGGGGGTTTTAACTTGTATAGATTGGGACTGCCATACTGCTGAAATTTGTTAAGTGTGTTCCGGAAAGTTCCCTCATAATTATAGAAGAAGTAGGGCAGGACAAGTGACTGAGGTCTGAGTGGGGGGGGAGGGGGAGAGGAAGGAACTTCGGGAGCAGAGACCATAGTTGTTAGTTTTAAATTTGTTATGGAAAGGGGTAGATATGGGTCACAAGTGAAGGCTCTAAATTGGAGGAAGGAAAGTTCTGATGGTATTAGCGCAAAACTGGTAGAGCTCGGGGTGACGGAGTTCAATTCTGGTGTACTCTGCAAGAACGTTTGTACCTGCTTCCTGTGACCATGCAGGTTTCCTCCAGTTGCTCTGGTTTTCTCCCACAGTCCAAAGATGGACCAGTTAGTAGGTTAATTGGTCACTCTAAATTGTCCTGTGATTAGGCTAGAGATAAATCATGTTGCTGGGCAGCTCAGCTGGGTGGGCCTGAAAAGCATTGTACTGTATCTGAATTTAATAAAATAAATTAGATAGGAACTTGCAAAACCTGGCTGGAGTGGGTTGTCTGATGCAAAAGGACATCTGGCAGGTGAAAAGCTTTTAAAGTGAAATGTAAGTTTTCCAGGTTTGCATGTTCTGTTCGAGTGAAGGGTAAGCCCTCCAGGAGTAGGAACAATATGAGGAATATTGAGACTCTGGTTAGGAAAAGGTAGGAGGCATGGGTCAGGTGCAGACAGCCAGGATCAAGTGAATCCTTGTAGGAGTATAGAGGGTGCAGGAGTGTACTTTAAGAAAGAAATTGGAAAGATAAAGAGGGGGCATAAGATAACTTTGGCAGAGAAGATCAAGGGGAATCCAAAGGGATTTTATAAAGTATATTGAACATAGAAACATAGAAAACCTACAGCACAATACAGGCCCTTCAGCCCACAAAGCTGTGCTGAACATATCCCTACCTTAGAAATTACGAGGGTTACCCATAGCCTTCTATTTTTCTAAGCTCCATGTACCTATCCAAAAGACTCTTAAAAGACCCTATCGTATCTGCCTCCACCACCGTTGCCGGCAGCCCATTCTACGCACTCACCACTCTCTGAGTAAAAAAACTTAACCCTGACATCTCCTCTGTACCTACTCCCCAGCACCTTAAACCTGTGTCCTCTTGTGGCAGCCATTTCAACCCTGGGAAAAAGCCTCTGACTATCCACATGATCAATGCCTCTCATCATCTTATACAACTCTATCAGGTCACCTCTCATCCTCTGTTGCTCCAAGGAGAAAACGCCGAGTTCACTCACCTGTTTTCATAACACATGCTCCTCAAACCAGGCAACATCTTTGTAAATTTCCTCTGCACCCTCTCTATGGTTTCCACATCCTTCCTGTAGTGAGGCGACCAGAACGGAACACAGTACTCCAACTGGGGTCTGACCAGGGTCCTATGTAGCTGCAACATTACCTCTCGGCTCCTAAATTCAATTCCACGATTGATGAAGGCCAATATGCCTTCTTAACCACAGAGTCAACCTGCGCAGCTGCTTTGAGCGTCCTATGGACTGGGACCCCAAGTTCTCTCTGATCCTCCACACTATCAAGAGTCTTACCATTAATACTATATTCTGCCATCATATTGGCCTACCAAAATGAACCACTTTACACTTATCTGGGTTGAACTCCATCTGCCACTTCTCAGCCCAGTTTTGCATCCTGTCAATGTCCCTCTGAAACCTCTGACAACCCTCCACACTGTCCACAACACCCCCAACCTTTGTGTCATCAGCAAATTTACTAACACATCTCTCCACTTCTTCATCCAGGTCATTTATAAAAATCATGAAGAGTAAGGGTCCCAGAACAGATCCCTGAGGCACACCACTGGTCACCAACCTCCATGCAGAATATGACCTGTCTACAACCACTCTTTGCTTTCTGTGGGCAAGCCAGTTCCGGATCTACAAAGCCATGTTCCCTTGGATCTCATGGCGCCTTTCTTTCTCAATAAGCCTTACATGGGGTACCTTATCAAATGCCTTGCTGAAATCCATATACACTACATCTACTGCTCTTCCTTCATCAATATGTTTAGTCACATCCTCAAGAAATTCAGTCAGGCTCGTAAGGCATGACCTGCCCTTGAAAAAGCTATGCTGACTATTCTTAATCATATTATACCTCTCCAAATGTTCCTAAATCCTGCCTCTCAGGATCTTCTCCATCAACTTACCAACCTCCGAGGTAAGAGTCACTGGTCTATAATTTCCTGGGCTACCTCTACTCCCTTTTTTGAATAAGGGAAAAACATCCACAACTCTCCAATCCTCCGGAACCTCTCCCATCCCCATTGATGATGCAAAGATCATCACCTGAGGCTCAGCAATCTCCTCCCTCGCCTCCTACAGTAGCCTGGGGTACATCTCATCTGGTCCTGGCGACTTATCCAACTTGATGCTTTCCAAAAGCTCCAGCTCATCCTCTTTTTTAATATCTACATGCTCAAGCTTTTCAGTCTGCAGCAAGTCATCACTACAATCACCAAGATCCTTTTCCATAGTGAATACTGAAGTAAAGTATTCATTAAGTACCTCTGCTATTTCCTCCGGTTCCGTACACACTTTCCCATTGTCACACTTGATAGGTCCTATTCTTTCATGTCTTATCCTGTTGCTCTTCACGTACTTGTAGAATGCTTTGGGGTTTTCCTTAATCCTGCCCACTAAGGTCTTCTCATGGCACCTTCTAGCTTTCCAAATTTCCTTCTTAAGCTCCTTCCTGTTAGCCTTATAATCTTCTAGATCTCTAACATTTCTGAATCTTTCATAAGCTTTTCTTTTCTTCTTGACTAGATTTAGATTAAAGGGAAAAGAGTAACTAGAGAAAGAACAGATTCCTGAAAGACCAAATGGACATTTTTTTGTGGAGCTCAGGAAACAAGCAAAGTACTCGATAAATATTTCTCCTGCTTTGTCTTAGAGAAACACATGAAGATTTACTAATTTGAGATAGCTAATGAGGATAATCTACAATGTAGCAGAGGAGTTGCTGGATGTCTTAAAACATATGAACTTAGATAAATCTCCAGAGCCTGATCAAATATATCCAAGATATTGTGTATGTAGCCTGGTTACACAACAATGCTATTAATAAAAATGCTGGAGATGGGAACTAAAGTTCATGGTTCTTTACTGGCAGAAATCCAAACTCAGCACACACGTACAGATCAATACGCGCCTAATAGCACATGCTATGACGTGTCCCTACAACATTGAGTAGTCCCTTATTATACTGTAGGCCATACAGTACGCAAGAACACTAGAAATCTAGAGAAGAAATTGTGGGAGTCCTGGCTGAGATCCATAAATGGTTTGCTGTAAGCAGCTGGCAATGTGCAAAAGACTGGAAGGTGGCTAATTTTGTGGCATATTTAAGAAGGGCTGCAAGGGAAGATCTGGGAACTATAGACCAGAAGCCTAACACTTGTGGTAGATCAGTTACAAGAAGGAAAGCATTAAGGAATCCCATCACCCAGGCTATGCTCTCCGATCACGACAGGCATCAGGGAGGTGATATAGGAGCCTCAGGACCCCCATCACCAGTTTCAGGAATAGTTATTACCCCTCAACCATCAGGCTCTCGAACCAGACAGGATGACCTCACTCATATTCACTCGCCCCATCACTAAACTATCTCCACAACCTACAGACTCACTTTCAAGGTATTTGAAAGTCATCTCATGCTCTTGATATTTATTGCTTATTTATTTTTCTTCTTTTTTATTTGTATTTGCAGAGTTTGTTTTTTGTCCATCCTGTCTTTCATTGATTCAATTGTGTTTCTTGTTTTTACTGTGAATTCCCACAAGAAAATGAATCTCAGGGTTGCATATGGTGACAGATATGTACTTTGATAATAAATTTACTTTGAACTTTGATTTGGATGAGAATGTACAAGGCATGATTAGTAAGTTTGCAGATGACATTAAGTAGGCGGTGTTATAGACAATAAAGATTTTTATCAGGATTTACATATGGACCTTGTTCAGTTGGGTCAGTGGACTAAGAAATGGCAAATGGAGTTTAATTCAATGTAGGACCTTTTTTCTGATGGTTTGGCCCGGGGGAGTGCTGTAGTATAGATGGGTCTAGAAGTACAAGTACATGGTCCCTTGAAAGTGGGGTCACAGGGTGGTGAAGGAGGCTTTTGGGCTTCCTCAGTTAGGGCATTGAGTGTAGTAGCTGGGATGTTATGTTGCAGTTATACAAGATGTTGGTGAGGTCACCTTTTGGTCAACCTTCGATAACAAAGATGGACACATAATTCAGAGAAGATTTACAAGGATATGGCTGGGAGTTGAGAGAGTGAGTTATGGAGAGAGGTTGAGCAGGTTGGGACTCTATTCATTGGAGCATAGGAGAATGAGGAATGATCTTAAATACAATCATGAGGGCACAGATGGGGTGAATGTGCAGTCTTCCCCCCACACCCCCAGAGTTGGGGATCAAGACCTGGATGGCATAAGTTTAGGGTGAGAAAGGAGAAATTTGATAGGATCTGAGAAATAGCATTTTCACCCATAAAGTGGTCAGTTCATGTGTTAGAGGAAATGGTTAAGGGAAATATATTAACAACACTTAAAAGTTACTAGGACAGGTACATGGATAGGAAAGATTTATAAGGGTATGGTGTAAACACAGAAAGATGGGAATCTTGGCCAGTGTGGACCAATTTCCATTCTGTATGACTCCAATCTGCAGCTTCAGAAGGAACACTTTAAAATATGTCTGTTCTACTTCCTCCATTCTCTCTCCTCCCTTTACATTTATCTCTTCTATCCTTATTCCCTTCATTCTCTATCCCTCTTTCTTTCACCTCTGTGCCTCTTCCATTTTTCAATTTCCCTTCTCTCTTCTTTATCGTGTATCCTCTATCTATATCATGCCTTCTATATAAAGTCAAGTCACTTTTATTGTCATTTTGACCATAACTGCTGGTACAGTACACAGTAAAAATGAGACAATGTTTTTCAGGACCACGGTGTTACATGACACAGTACAAAAACTAGACTGAACTACATTAAAAAAAACACCAACTACACTAGACTACCCAGATCTGCATAAAGTGCACAAAACAGTGCAGGCGTTACAATAAATAATAAACAGGACAATAGGGCTAAGTGTCAGTCCAGGCTTTGGGTATTGAGGAGTCTGATAGCTTGGGGGAAGAAACTGTTACATAGTCTGGTCGTGAGAGCCCGAATGCTTCGGAGCCTTTTCCCAGACGGCAGGAGGGAGAAGAGTTTGTATGAGGGGTGCATGGGGTCCTTCATAATGCTGTTTGCTTTGCGGATGCAGCATGTAGTGTAAATGTCCATAATGGCGGGAAGAGAGACCCCGATGATCTTCTCAGCTGACCTCACTATCCGCTACAGGATCTTGCGATCCGAGATGGTGCAATTTCTGAACCAGGCAGTGATGCAGCTGCTCAGGATGCTCTCAATACAACCCCTGTAGAATGTGATGAGGATGGGGGGTGGAAAATGGACTTTCCTCAGCCTTCGCAGAAAGTAGAGACGCTACTGGGCTTTCTTGGCTATGGAGCTGGTGTTGAGGGACCAGGTGAGATTCTCCGTCAGGTGAACACCAAGGAATTTGGTGCTCTTAACGATCTCTACCGAGGAGCCGTCGATGTTCAGTGGGGAGTGGTCGCTCCGTGCCCTCCTGAAGTCAACAGCAATCTCTTTTGTTTTGCTCACATTAAGAGACAGGTTGTTGGGTCTGCACCAGTCCGTTAGCCGCTGCACCTCCTCTCTGTAAGCTGACTCGTCGTTCTTGCTGATGAGAGCAAGCATGCAGGTACAGCAGGCAGTGAAAAAAGCTAATGTCTTGCTGGCCTTTATATCAAGAGGAATTGAGTATAGGTGTAAAGAGGTCCTTCTGCAGCTGTACAGGGCCCTGACGAGACCCCACCTGGAGTATTGTGTGCAGTTTTGGTCTCCAAATTTGAGGAAGGACATTCTTGCTATTGAGGGAGTGCAGCATAGGTTCACAAGGTTAATTCCCGGAATGGCGGGACTGTCATATGTTGAAAGATTGGAGTGACTGGGCTTGTATACACTGGAATTTAGAAGGATGAGAGGGGATCTGATTGAAACATGTAAGATTATTAAGGGATTGGACACACTGGAGGTAGGAAGCATGTTCCCGCTGATGGGTGAGTCCAGAACTAGAGGCCACAGTTTAAGAATAAGGGGTAGGCCATTTAGAACTGAGTTGCGGAAAAACTTTTTCACCCAGAGAGTGGTGGATATGTGGAATGCTCTGCCTCAGAAGGCAGTGGAGGCCAAGTCTCTGGACGCATTCAAGAGAGAGTTAGATAGAGGTTCTTATAGATAGAGGGGTCAAGGGATATGGGGAGAGGGCAGGAACGGGGTACTGATTGTGTATGATCAGCCATGATCACAGTGAATGGCGGTGCTGGCTAGAAAGGCCGAATGGCCTACGCCTGCACCTACAGTCTATTGTCTGTTGAGACCCACCACGGTCGTGTCATCGGCAAACTTGATGATGTGGTTCGAGCTGTGTGTTACAGCACAGTCGTGGGTCAGCAGAGTGAACAGCAGTGGACTGAGCACACAGCCCTGGGAGGCCCCATGCTCAGTGTGATGGTGTTGGAGATGCTGCTCCCGATTGGTATATCCCCTATCTATATCATGCCTTCTATATCGTGTATCCTCTATCTTTTTTGTCATTGTTCCATCTCTCCCTAATCTCACTCTCCTCTCTTTCTCTCCACTGTACTTTTACCCTTCTTCCCTCACCGCCCCCCCCCCCCCCCCAATTTTCCCCCTTCTCTCGGGCACAAGATTCCTGTTCACTTTGCTTTGGAGAGTCGTTGCTAACACGAACCTGCAATATATACACCACGCAACTCCCGTTCATGTGAAACACTCGCTTTATTGTTTTAACATCCAGAATGCACATTTTAGGGAAAAGTGCTTGTACAAAAAGCAGTTAACAACTCTTTACAATACTATTGCAAGTTTTAAAGACTTTTAAAAACTTTTACAATGTGACTATTTGAATCAAAGATTTCCTCTCCTGTTGAGAAGACAGTTTCTTACCGAGCATTACAGTATATCTCTTAAATCATAGGTGTCAAACTCAAGGCCCGCGGGCCATATCCGGCCCGGCGTACAATTATATCCGGCCCGCGAGATCATTTTAGATAGAACTATTATTTTAATTATTAATGGCCCGGCGATATGAAGCCTATTATTGTAAGTTAATACCAATCATAAAAATAATGCTTGCTCAGCAGTCTTCTTCATAAGAAATGGAATTTGTGAAGTGAAACACTTTGTAGTTATAGCAGAGACTGAGACACATGAGAGCAGGCTGAAAAAACGGAGGCAACGAAAGCTGCGTTCGCACGCGCCCGGCTGATCCGGCCCGCATGAAGCTGCATTTTGCCCAATCCGGCCCGTGACCTAAAATGAGTTTGACACCCCTGTCTTAAATGCTTCACCATGCTCAGAGGCAACACAGTTCCCAGTCCTGCCTCTCAAAAGACTTCTGTCTTCAATATTAATTGCAAACTGCATGGATCTTGTCTCCAGTATTACTGATCAGCAGATAATTTGCAACTCATATTGATGTAGAAATGAGATTGGTTTTGGGCAAACAGGCTACTGGCCAAATATGGATTGAATGTGCAGAAAGCACTTTTTCTTCTCTTTCCCAATATCATATTCTCAGCCATTATTTGATGCTCCACAGTAGATGGATAGAAAGCCCCTCCCCACCACATTCAACAGTCCCAGCTGGCTCACTGTTCTTAAACCCATTTTTCTCTGTCAATGTTGGCCTGTTAGACCAAAAAAAAACCATTTTATGTGCTACCTGCTTTAGCAATTCTGAGCTTCCTGCCTGCCAAATTAGCTCTTCATCTGATGGATAGGGCAGACCAGATGCATCTTTGAGCTGTCTATGGGAACACTTTCACAGTACTTTGCCTTTTGCCTGCATGGTCTATTGCCTTATCCATGTTTCACTACTTCTCTGTGTATTGAGGCTCTGTGGACACTTGCCTTTTATTCCAAAGGGGATTAACATGCAAAAGACCATCTCCTCATTACACATATCTCTAAAGAAGTGATTGAGTATTGGACTGACATCCAGGGTCTAGGTGTGTAATACTCTTGCTTTTAAGTCGACCAAGAGGCCTGCTATCTCTCTTGTAATATTTTGGGAGACCCAGTGGTGCAGTTAATAGAGCCACTCCCTCACAGTTCCAACAGCTAGGGTTCAAACCTGATCTCAGGTATTTCTATGTGGAATTTGCACGTTCTCCCTGTGACCACTGGGTCTCTTCTGGGTGCTTCAGCCTCCTCTTGCATATCAGAAACATGCGGGTTGGCAGGTTAATTGGCCACTGCAAATAACCCCATTTGTAGCAGTCAATGAGGGGGATTTGCTCTGTGGGCCAGCATAGACTTAATGGGCTGAATGTCCTCCTTTGCTGTAAAGAAGTGTAGAATTCTGTTCCTCTATATTCAGCCCTATTTGCACTTTTGGTAGTTCGTATGTCTAGCACTATGGAAACGTGAATATGATTATTCTGGTTATAGTTTTATTAGTTGACCTGTACTCCAAATCCTTTGATAGTCATTCACCATGTACCATCTGACACTGTCCGCTGGTCTGGCTCTAGCTTAAGGTAACTTTCTCAGGAGGGTACAGGGAAGGAGCCAGGCTTAATGACATGCAAGGGTCCCAGTGGATGGAAGGAGGTTCTTGAAATTCCATCTTTCCTGGAAGACTTGGCTGGAAGGTTGAGGACGGTAGTCTTTCAGGAAATGGTGGGAAGGGATGTAACAAGAAGTCATTCCCAGAAGCCACAGTGAAATTGTATGAAGCGTGGTGATCATCAGTTCCTTTCCCACCGGGCTCCTTGCCATCTGTTGGGAATGTCCAGTTGCTGGAAGCCATGTACTCAGATGACTCAACATCACTTGGATCCAGAGGTGATAGCAGCGCTTCTGAGCTCTGCTCTCTGGGGTCCCATTCACCTTCAGTCACTGTGGCCCAGGGCCTGGAGACACAACTGCTAAATGTCTGATAGCCAACTTGCTCGGGTGATTGAGTCGCCTCCTTGCCAGGCCCTGGGCTCAACGAGTACGTGGATAGTGTCAATGGGAGGGTTCCATCTTCAGTACCGTTGAAAGGACGGTAGCCCTCCCCCTCATCTGCCCACTGGTCTTTGGCTATGCCGTTGAACAAGGAATAACCTGGAGCATCTGAAGGAACCAGCGACAAATCCTCAATAGGCAGAGGAAAAAGAGACGGGATGTCCATCAGCACAGGGAAGCCAAAGCCTGGGAAGTGAGGAAAGGGGCTCTTCTCGTCCTTCATGAAGGGCTGGAAGGCAGGGAACATGACGCTGTCTGTACCGGGCTGCCCAGTCGCATCTTCAACCTTGCTTGTCTTCCTGAATGTAGATGGAATGAAAAGCAAAATATTACAATTTGTAATGTCCCTGGGTTAGATACTCAAAGTGAAGCTAGTGGTTTGGGCAGCGTCAGTGCCAAACCTGCAAATCCCTCCTCATGGTTGACTGCAGAACTGTAAATCAGCATTAAGGGTAGAACGTGGTGGAGATGTAGGACAGGTTTGCGAGGGGGCAATAGAGAAAATGTTTCATGTTGAAAGCCTTTACGCAGGAAAGAAAAAAAAAATACTTTAAGTTGCAGGGACAGAGAGGGGTGGAGGGAATGCCTGCGATAGGATGGAGATGGGCTGACAATGGCAGCTGGTGTGCCAGAGGGAGGTGTACGTACGGAACGGAGAGGGAGTGAAACCGTGGCAGAATGATTATTGAAAATCTGAAAGAAAGGAGAATGCTAGGAAATCCTAGCAAGTCAGGCAGCATCTGTGGAGGGGAGAAAACCCTCCAGTTACAACAGAACTGGGTGGGGAGCCAGAAATAAATAAAAAGCTGAAGATGCTACACTCCTAAAGAAAAAACACAGAAAAGGCTAGAAATGTTTGAGCCAGGCAGCAGAGAAAGAGTTAATGCCCTTGTCTGACAGCCTCTTGCCTGCAGTGTGAGAGGTCAAGGGCCGTGCCCTACCCTGCCTGCCTCCCCTGCGGACGCTGCTCACGACCACCAGACCGGGCCCATGCAGACACAACACTGTCCAGCTGAAGCACAGTTGGCTCCAGAAGGCTGTAATGCACCCAGACAGAGGATAAGGTGTTGATGCTCTACGTGGGACTCCGCCCCGAATGGAAATAGATCTCTGTTCCTTTGACGATGCTAGGTACAAATCCTGGAGCTCCCTACCATGGGCTCCATCACCAGAAGGACTGAATCAGTTGCTGTTCATTGTAGTCGGGGTAACATGGGTCAACCCCGGATCACATGAATGAGCATAAGTGGAGGGAGTGTGAGAGCTCTGCTTAAACCAATGCACTCGCAAGGAGCTCAGTGAGAGGAACCAAGAATCACAATTGCAATTCCTTATTTTTTGAAGAAGAGCTGGGGTATTAATGCAGAACTTGCATTCACGTGCACCTTGCATTCCTCAAGATCTCTTAAATAAAACTCAGTGAAAATGAAGGAGCCAGATTGAAAGGTGTGTGAGAATAATCTACTGATCACTTTGATGTCTCCGAAGCTGTGGCTTCTATCTCAGCAGGTAGGCCAAGTAAGGAAGGATGTGCAGCCCGCGTCCTGAGAACAATGTCACAATGAATCTGGATTCATTATTTGGTCAAGAAGCCGATGGGGAGAAAAGTCCAGGTCAGAGACACTTGGAGAAGTTCGAAGCATCAAGGACAGTGGTAGGATCGATGAAACGGGAGCCAAAGGCAAGTCTAAAATTACTGGAGGGTAGAGGGCAGGAAGGAGAAATCAAAGATTTTCTTGTATGCTGGGGTAAAGCTGCAAACCAGATTGAGTTTGATGCATAGATTTTGTGGCGTAATTGATCAGCTAACTCTGAGAGATGGGTCCCAAAACTTGAAATGCACTCACCGTGATATTTCTGTCAAGCACGAGATCTTCTCTACTTTGCAGTCATCAGTCCTACTTTCACTGAAAACTAATCCTTTCATCTGGTTCACAAAAACAGACAAAGCTTAGACTCAGCATCTGGGTTAATTGGGCAAAATACAAATCTGATACAGAATCAGTTAAGAATTTCAACCCGCACCTTACAGCAAACAACTCCATTCTTGCAATGCAGTTCCTTGTCTTGGAGCTGGGGATCGATTGTCCCCCTTGAAATTGTGGGTGAGGGAGGGAGGGGATTAGAGAGAGGGCAGACTGTGTGGGTGAGGGAGGGGTGGTATCGGGGGGGGGCGGATTGTGTGGGTGAGGGTGGGGTTGGTATCTGGGAGGGGTGGTATCAGGGAGGGCTGGTATCTAGGAGGGGGCAGACTGTGTGTGTGAGGGAGGGGTGGTATCAGGGAGGGGGCAGACTGTGGGAGAGGAAGTAGTGGCATCTGATGGTGGGTGAGGAGTGCGAGTGTGTTTGGGGTGCGGGGAGGGGGCGTGTGTTACCCACTCACAGTGTGTAAGATGATAGCTGACACTCAGCTACAAGGTGGGGGCTAAAAAAAATCAAATCTAAGCAGGTTTTGTACCTGTGGCTTGTTGAAGTTCTGTTTGGACACTGAGCTCTTCACAGGTGATGGAATTTTCTCCCACCAGGACTTCTTTGCTCTTGATAATAGAAGAGATGTGATTGGGTTAGTGTGCATTCCTCTCTTCTCACAGCTCATGCCATCTCTGCCACTGTCAAATGGCTGGGCCCTTTAACCCCTGCCCAGGGAAACAATATTGTGGCTGAGCTTGGAGCCCAGTTCAAGCTGAGCTGAACTGCCAATTAGTTTTTCAACTTCTACCTCCTGTTCATAAACGGTCATTTCAACTGGAAGACTCTGATCATGCTGACAGCCAGACAGGGTTATTGTTTAGTCTGATTTTTTTTTTTAGCTTTGCTCTACGTCTGTTTTTCTAGTTTCCTCCTTGAGCCCGTCCCGTGCTGTCAGTTGCCCTGACAGTGTGTGACAGGACAATGTTCTCCATACCTAACCCCGCTCTTTCTGATGGGGAACTGTTTGATGAGACAATTTAGAGGAAAATCTACCCTTTATCAAACCCTTGCTGTACCTGTCCTGAGACTGCTTGACGGGACAGTGTTGAGCAGGGGTTCCCCACTTTTTCTTAATGTCATGGACTCTTACCATTAACCAGGGGGTCTGTTCACCTTGGGTTGGGACCCTGGTGTAGAGGGAGATTTATTCTGTATCTGACCTGGGGGTATTTGTTGGTATAGGACCGAGGGAATTTCACACGGTTTGATGAACACTTACAAGTGATACACATAGAAGCACATTGCTACTGGCAGTGGGATGAGGATGGACAGAACACCAAGGAATGTAGGTGTAATCCAATCTTGGGAATCTGAAAGCAAAGGTCAGAATATTAAAATACAGGATATCAAAACTGATCAAAGATTGTGAATGGACAGTTCTTCATTAGATGAGAAATGACAGCACGGACAAGGCTATTAGACAAATCGTGTCCTGACTGGGCAAGGGAAGAGAAGTTATGGTTATTTCTACATCTGAGATCTCAGTCCATAGATTCATCAGGCTCAGTTTAAATGTGACCTGCCTCTCAATGTGTCAGTTTAAAGGTTTCTGCTTGTGTACCTGTCAAATTCCACCAGTCAAAGAAATCTTTCTAATCCTACATCAAATCTGCTAACCTTTTTGTTCCTTCCTCAAAAAAATTCTTAAGCTAGGCATCGTCTTCCCTTCCCTTTGCAACTTGGTGATGTTGACAGTGATCGGAAAAGACACTGTTTATTCTGGGAAACGGAAACAACAGCAGAAAATGCTGAAGCACTCAGCAAATCAGGGCTCCTGATCCAAAATATTGGAGTTGATGTTCCAGGTCAGGAGGCCTGGGAAAGGAAGATGACGTGCATGTTTTGAATTTCAGCAAAGGGTGGGGTAAAAAGGGAAGGCAAAGAAGATGATTGACCAGTTAACAATAAATTTTAAAAAAGATAGGTAGAGGCAGAAGAGAAGCAAAAGAATAATTTGAAACTGAAAACTCTGGCAATGTGAGGCAAGGGGCAAAAAGCTCTGGTTAATGAAATGGTTGAACTCAGTGCAGAGTCTCTAAGGCTGTAAAGTAGCCAAATGGAAGATGAGGTGAGGTCCTCAAGCTTTTGTGTTGAGCATCTCTGGATGAATGGAGAAGGTGATGCACCATCAATAACTCTCGGAGACGGCAGGCGAATGATAGGCTTTTATTAGCTGCAAGAGACCACGATTAGCAGCAAGAGACCACCACACAACATCCTGGAGACTGAGGGAGGAGCAGTGCCTCCAATCGCCTTTATACAGGGGTCAGTGGGAGGAGCCACAGGAGCAATCAGCAGAGGGGCGTGACCCGACAGGTATGTGTAGTTCACCACAGAAGGCCAAAGGTCAAAGGTATGAATAGGAGTGGGTGGAAATAACCAATGTGAAAGGTTGGCAGAATGAAGATGTACTGCCAAAGATGACCCGATCTACATTTGGTCTAATACAGATTACATTCAGAAATGCCCATGAGGCCAGGATTGGATGAATACTCATACATTGAAAGGCTGGAGATTAAAAACTGAATGGTGAGACAATGGAGGGATTTAAACTTTGCTTAACTGGGAGCCAGTGATGTCAAGGATGGGCAGCTGGTGAAGAGGACCTGCACCAATTAAGTCATGGGAGAATTTACAAGGAATGAGAGAGTCCCCGTGTGGCTGGGCTGGTGGTAAGGGGAGGTGAAGAATGTGGTACTTACAGTAGTTCCACTTGGTCACAGAGCTCCAGTCACTCCACGTGCCTTTATAGATGCCTGTTGTCTTGGAGTGGACTTTAATGTGGTAGGTGTATCCCACCTCCAGAAATGGATTCAGACACAGCGATCTCTTATTGGAAGCACTGACCATCTACATCAAAACCAACAACAGCAGAGGGTGGGCAAAATTTAATCCTCAGTACTGCTTGTGACAGCCCTTGCCCCACACTTGGACTTAACACATCGGCCCACTCAGAAGTAGTTTCCCTTCCCACTTCTCCACAACCAGATGTAACCACAGGGTGATTGTGTCATGCAAGAGTAAACAATCACCACCCTCCCATCCACTTCCACCCTCACTCCAACATGGGCTGCTGTCCTTCTTCCACTTGGGAAGGTGGTATAGCTTCCAGCAAACCTCCAGGATTTGCTTGAACAGTCCACCGTTATCCACTGCATCTTCAGTGGAAAATGGTCTTGGAAAATCAAATGGGAGTATGCATGTGGAAGTTTGAAAAGGGAACTAGATCCAGGAGTTTCACAATTAGTTTCACAACCCAGTTGGTATGTAATACCAATTGCCATGGTCCGGGGGGGATTTAGATTTACATTTAATTATTTCTAATCACACACACACTAAAACAGACAGGGAAATGCATTATCTGCATTAACAGCCAACACAAATCAAGAATGTGCTAGGAGAGGGTGCAGAGAAGATTGACCTGAATGCTTCCCAATATGAAGATGCCAAATAGCAGGAGAATGAAGGTCGAGAGCAGATGAATCAAAGTGTTCCAATTCAGAAACGTTAACACAAGGAAATCTGCAGAAGCCGGAAATTCAAGCAACACACACAAAATGCTGGTGGAACACAGCAGGCCGGGCAGCATCTATAGGGAGAAGCACTGTTGACGTTTCGGGCCAAGACCCTTCGTCTGGACTAACTGAAACTTGTACATCGAGAAGCAGCTGCCCTTTTTAACATGTTTTAGAAAATAAGCTTCTTCTAGCGCAGTATATCTGTTCATGTTAATCCTGCAGAGCAGGGGACACTCCGTTATTGTCAAACTCATAAACACATGGTTGCCATGATGGTTGAGTGAGATCTTTGAGGATGTCAGTGGCAATGAGACTTTCTTGATCCTCAACCATCTTTGTTCATTTCCTTCTGCTCTTATCATTTCTACTCCTGCCGAAGATAAAGATTGGGTTCCCCTTGTCCTCACCTTCTATCCACTAACTCCCACCCCAAACCGTAAGACTGCACATTTCCAAATTCCAACAGCTCCAACGTGGTGCCACTGTCTGAAACATCTTTGCTTTTCAGCCTCCTAAGATGATCACTCCTTGTACCATAATGCCCAACATTCACTCCGCTTTGCATCTTTCCCTACAAAGCCTCTTCTTCTACCTAGTCTTACCATCCAAGGACTCGAGCAGCTCTTCCAGGAGAAGCAGCAATTCATTTCTTCCAGCCTAGAGTCCTGTACTCAATGGTCACAATGTGGTCTCCCCTACACTGGAGAAACTAATTGCAAATGGAATGGTTGTTCCATGGAACAACTTCAGCTCGGCCAGCAAGGGTGCCTCTGAACTTCCGGTGCCTGTCCCTTTGATTCTCATTGGAACTCACTCTGACCTCTCTGCCTTTGTTCTAATGAAATCCAGCATGGACTTGGCGAACTGTACTCTGCCCTTTGGTAAGCCACCACCAAGTTTTGTTGGATTAACTCTTTGATTTGCACTTTCTAAACTTATTTATTTTTAAAGAAATATTTCGTACATTTTTTCTTGCTTATACTTAACACTCATTCTCTAACTTTACAGAACAGTAAAGCAGAGGAAAAGGCCCTTCGGCCCACAGAGTCTGGGCTGAACCTGAACTAAATCTATTCTGCCTGTAGAGGAATAACTTGTATAAGTAAATGGATGGTAGGGGAATGGAGGACTACGGTCCAGGTGTAAATTAATGGGATTAGGGAGGACAATGGTTTGGCACTGACTACATAGGCCAAAGGGCCAGTTTCTGTGCAGTATTGTTCTATGACTCTAGATGAGCCTTAACCCTACATCCCTTGATTATTCACATCTATCTAAAAGCCTCTTAAATGCCACTATCATATTGGCTTCCACCACTAACCCTGCCAGCCTTCCCTGGCACCCAACACTCTCTGTATAAAGAAAAAGAAATGCCCTTCTATCTCCTTTCCCCCTCACACTTTAAACATGTCTTCTAGTATTTGACGTTTCCACCTGGGAAGAAAGATTCTAACTGTCTGCCATCTCATAATCTTATAGACTTCCATTAGGTCTCCCTATAGCTTCCAATGCTCCAGATCGTCTCCAGACTACACACTGTTGTTCACTGTTGCCCTGTTATTCGCTCATCCCAGTGATATGGGCTTTGCAGTCTGAGCCCGCATTTAATTGCCAGTCCTTGTGAAGATGGAGGTGAGCTGCCTTCTTGAACCTCTGCAGTCTTTGAGGTGTGGGATTGCAAACTGTTAGTGAGGGAGTTCCCACCTCTCACTCCTTCTCACCACCCCTCTCTCACAGCCTTGTTCTCCTGCCTATCACAGACCTCTCACTGTTCCGTCTCCACACCTTCCTACTTCTCTGCATTGAAAAACCTGCCCTCCATTATTTTTTCCTAGTCCTAGTGAAAGGTCAGACCCCTGAAACACTGACCTTGTTTCTCTCTTCACAGAAGCTGACTGAGTATTTCAAGATTCTCAGCATTTACAGGAGTTCGCTTCTGAAGAAGTGATTTAAAACCCATATACAAGGTGACAATACAAACCTTCCAATTCCCTCCTGTCTTCATGTAGGCAACTTCATATTCAATGACATCGCTAAGAAATCCAGTGCTATAGTTGTCCATCCAAGACAGGCGTATGTCTTTGTCATTCGAAGCGTTGATTGTGAGGTTGTATGGAGCTAAAGGCTTGACTGTGGAAAAGAAAGAATGGTTCAACAATTTAGACAAAATGACAGAAGCAAGCAAAAAGCTAATGATAAGAAGAAGCATGTCATGTATAAAGCTTATACACTCAGTGGCCAATTTATTAGGTACCTCTTGTACCTCACAACAATGCTCATGTCTTCTGCTGCTGTAGCCCATCCACTTCAAGGTTCAACATGTTGTGCGTTCAGAGGTGATCATCTGCACTGTTTGAGTTACTGTTGCCTTCCTGTCAGTTTGAACCAGTCTGGCCGTTCTCCTCTGACCTCTCTCATTTACGAGGCGTTTCCACCAGCAGAACAGCCACTCACTGGATCTGGGTTTTTTTGCGTCATTCTCTGTAAACTCTGGAGACTGTTGTGTGTGAAGATGCCGGGAGCTCAGCACTTTCTGAGCCACCCTGTCTGGCACCAAAAAAAAAATTCCTCAAAGTCATTTAAATCAAATTTCTTCTCCATTCTGATGTTTAGTCTGAACAACAACTGAACCTTTTAACCATGCGTTGCTTTGCTGGCACATGATTGGCTGATTAGGTATTTGCATTAACGAGGAGCGTGCCCACTGAGTGCATAATGTCCATGATTCACAGAAAAAGCAGGGATGGATCTATTCCACCATTCAATATCCATGCCCTTCCCCTCACTCTGCTAACGGTCAACATCCAGAGCACTTGTAACCAGAGGGAGGAGACACATGCCAAGATCACGCAAGAGATCCTGCAGATGTTGGAAATCCACAGCAACAAGCAGTCGACGTTTTGGGCAGGGACCCTTCATCAGGGTATCGGCTGCTTATTCTCTTCCATAATTGCTGCCTGTCTTGCTGAGTTACCCCAGCATTTTGTGTGTGTTGCTCAAGATCACAATATTTTCACGGTAATGTAGTCCTAATGCAGACTCTCAACCCGAGACAGTGATAACCTCCCCCCATAGATGCTGCTTGACCCCGTGAGTTCCTCTAGTAGCTTGTTTTTTTTGTTCCAGATTCCAGCATCTGCTGTCTCTTGTCCCTTCACGACATACAGCTTCCACATATTTCTCACCATGCAGGCCAATCAGTCCATTAGTCAACTCTGCTGGCTCTCTGAACAATTTCATCCCCACTCTCTCTCATGTTTGCAGCAACAACAGGCAGCAGCTATTTCACAGTGGCCAATGGGAAGGTAGTGGTGATCTGCCCTCTTGAACCTCTGCAGTCTTGAGGTGAAGGAGGGAGTTCCAGCCTCTTTCACTCCACACCACCACCTCTTTCTCAGTCAATTACCCTCATTCTCCAGCCTATCTCAGATCTTCCACCAACCAACCAGTCTCTCTCCTGACGGATTAGACCCAAAATGTTGACAGATCCTTTCCTGCTATAGATGTTGTTCAGCCCTCCAAGTTCCACCAATCCCCACCAAGTTCCTCCAGCAAATTGTTTATGGCTCCAGATTCCAGGACCTGCAGTTTCTTGTATAACTTACCAGCCTGAACATCTCTGGGATGAGAGGGGAAACCGGAGCACCCAATCACACAGAAAGCATGCAAACTCCACACAGACAGCACCTTAGGTTAATATTGAATGCCAGTCACAGGACTATGAGGCAGTAACACTACTTGCTGCACCAGTGCGCTATCTGACTTGTATCGTGGAATGTTCTAAATGATATTTTGGAAGATCTAGAACATTGAACACAGAACAGTACAGCACAGGAACAGGCCATTCAGCCCACGATGTTGCACTAGACCAGCTAAAAAGCAAATCAAAAAGCAACCCAAACACTAATCCCTCCTACCTACACCATGCCCACATCCCTTCATCTTCCTCACATCCATGGTCTACCTGAATGTCTCTTAAAAGCCTCTAATGTATTTGCCTCTACCACCACACCAGGCAGCACATTCCAGGCATCCACCACTCTCTGAGTAAAAAAATTACCCCTCATATTCCCCTTGAACTTATGCCCTCTCACCTTCAGTGCAGGCCCTCTGGTAGTAGACATTTCAGACCTGGGAAACAGATACTCCCTCTCTATCTATGTCTCTCATAATCTTGTAAAACTCAATCTGATCTCCCATCTGCCTATGATGCGCCAGAGAAAACAACCCGAGTTTATCTAGCCTCTCGTGATGGGACCTGCCCTCTAAACCAGGTAAACCACTCCTGCACCCTCTCCAAAGCTTCAACATCCTTCCTGTAGTGGTGCGACGAGAATTGTATGTAACATTCCAGATGTGGCCTAATCAGAGTTCAATAAAGTTGCAACATAAACTCCTCACTTTTGAACTCAATGCCTTGACTAACAAAAGCAAGCATTCCATAAGCCTTCTTAACCACCTTATCGACCTGTGTAGCCACTTTCAAGGAGCTATGCACTTGGATCCCAGGATCTATCTGTTCAGCAACACTGTTAAGCATCTTGCCCTTAACAGTGTGGTGTCTCCTTGCTTTTTCCCTACCAAGGCGCAACATCTCACATTTACATGGGTTAAACTGCATTGGCCATTTCTCTGCCCACGTCTGCAGCTGAACTATATCATGTTGTATTCTTTTCCAGTCTTCTACACTATCCTCAACTCCTCCAGTCCTGATATCATCCACAAACTTACTAACCCACCCATCTATATTTTCATCCAGGTCAGTCATTTATATACGTCACAAACAGCAGAGGTCCCAGTACAGATCCCCATGGAACACCACTAACTACAGACCTCCAGCTCAAATAAGTCCCTTCAATCACTACCCTCTGTCTTCTATGTACAGACCAGTTCTGAATCCAAACAGCTGATTGCCATGGGTCCCATGCATCTTAATCTGGATTGGCCTCCCAGGAGGGTCTTTGTCAAGCACCTTACTGAAATCAATGTAGACAATATCACATTCCCCTACCCTCATCACCTTGTCAAAAAACTCAAATAAGTTGGTAAGGCATGACCTGCCATGCACAAAGCCATGTTGGTTCTCCCTAATTAGGCCATGGGTTTCCAAATTCTCATATATCCTATGCCTAAGAATTTTCTCCAGCAATTTTCCTACAACTGATGTGAAAATCACTAGGATTTCCCCTTGTTCCCTTCTTAAATAGAGGTACAACATTAGCCATTTGCCAGTCTGCTGGAACCTCACCCATGGCTAGAAAGGACATGAAGATACTGGTCAAGGGCCCAGCAATCTCGCCTCCTGCTTCCTCCAAAAACCTGGGGTAAATCTCATCAGCTTGGGGATTTATCAACCTTAATACTCATTAGGAGACCCCTCCTAATGAGCTCTTCCCCCTCCTTGATCTGTATATGCCTGAGTGTATTTATACATTCATAACTGATCTCCTGGTCCTCCAAACCCTTTTCCTTAGCAAATAATGAAGCAAAGTACTCAATAAGTAACTCACTCACATTCTCCGTACCCAAGCAAATGCTTGAGTGATCCCACCCTCTCGCTAGTTATCCACTTGCTCTTGATGTATGTATAGAATGCCTTGGGATTCACCTTAATCCTACTTGCTGAGGGCTTTACATGGCCCCTCCTGGCTTTCCCAATTCCAGTTTTTAGTTCTTTTCTGGCTCATACTCCTCGTGCGCTTCGTTTGATCCCAACTTCCGAAGCTTTACACTCTTTTCCTTTTTCTTCTTGACTAAATTCATCACGTCTCTGGACATCCAAGGTCCTCTTATCTTTCCATTCCTGTCCTTCCTTCTAACAGGAACATACCTTTCCTGTACACTGTGTAATTGATCTTTAAACACCCTCCACGTGTCTGATGTAGACTTGCCAGAGAAAAGGTGTTCCCAATTAACGTTTCTTTGTTCCCGACTAATGCCCTTGTAATTTGCCCTCCTCTAATGTAAAACTCTCCTGCAAGGACCATTCCTATTCTTATCGATAGCTATCCTGAAAGTTAAAGAGTTGTCATCACTGGTTCCTAACTGTTTACCCACTGAAAGGTCAGTCACCTGGCTAGGACTGACATCAGGTCCAGTATGGCTCCTCTTCTCATTGGACTGTCCATATATTGATTAAGAAACCCTCCTAGATACACTTAACAAATTTTCTCCACCAAACCCCTTGCTCTAAGAAGGTCCCAGTTTATATTAGGGAGGTTGAAATACTCCATGACAACAACCCTATTATTTTTACGCATTTCCTCAATCTGATTACATATTTGCACCTCAATGTCACGATGGGTATTGAGGGGGTCTGTAGTACAATCACAATCCTGTCAGTGTGATTGTACCCATCCTATTCCTGACTTCTATCCAAATGGACTCAGTGTCTGAATCCTCCATTATGTCTTGCCCGAGTGCAGCTGTGATATTGTCCTTGTCTTTTACCTCCTCCTCCCTCTTTACTAAAACTTTGAAAACCTGGTACATTCCCATTCCCACCCCTCTGTCAACCAAGTCTAAATAATGGCTATGACATTTTAGTTCCATCTACTGATCCATGCTCTAAGTTCATCTCCCTTACCCATAATAATTCCAGCATTAAAACATGTACACTTCAAACTACCCGACCCAACATATCTGTTATTTCGATTTTGCCCTTCCAATACTTTCCCTGACATCTTCTGATCCGATTCTTCCCTTACTGGTTCCCAGACCCTGCAAAACTAGTTTAAACTCGAGTAGCATTATCAAACTTCCTGGCTGGTATATTGGTTCCTCGCCAATTCAGGTGCAACCCATCCAACTCGTACAGGTCACCGCTTGCCCAGAAAAGGTTCCGATGATCCAAGAACTTGAAACCCTGTCCTCTGCACCATCTCCCATTTTGTGGACAAAGAATCTTCCTTCTGTTGCCCCAATTATCGAGACGCACTATAACTGCTGGCCCTGTCAAGCGTTAGATGTCTGTGCAGATATCAGCTCTTAAGTATGCCCTGCTGGCAGATGGTGATGTCTGATAATGACTCATTGGAGGACATCTGGGAATTAAATCCATTCCTCGTGACTGGTGAACGGACAAGTTCCATACTCTGCCTTAACGCAGAATTTTTACTCTCCGTGTGACACAAGCACCAATTCACTCAGTAATAATTTGTTTAACGTTATAATGAACAAAGTCTTCTACTTACTAGTATCTGAAGCTTTGAAAGTTGTGGTAAAGATCTCACTCTTATTGTATTCCACCCTGATCTCGTATTCAGTACTAACGGTCAAAGGTTGCTTCTCTAACTTGCATCGACAAACTGATCCTGGGAGATTCTCAATATCTGTGATTCTGAAAAACAATGAAAAGAGGCACTGTGTCATATTTTGTACGTGTTTCTCTTTCCAATCTGCTCAAGGAACTCAGCCGTCCAGGCAGCATCTAAGAAGGGTACAGGACTGGCAAAGGGCCCAGGCCTGAAATGTCAACTGTACTCTTCTCCTAGATGCTGAGCTCCTCCTGCATTTTGTGCGTGTTACTCAGATTTCCAGCATCTGCAGATTTTCTCTTGTTTGTGATTAGTTTGGGTGTGGTTGTTAGCTGCCAGAACTTCCGGGGAAATGTGTTGGTAAGTTATCTTCTGCCAGGCAAACTTCAAAACTGGAGCTGAAACACAAATCCCTTAAAGCCTTCGAAAAGTCTCTGTGCCATTTCATGGGATGAGTCCATCAGTACTTCTCCCAGTCAGTTGCTTCAAGCAGAATTGTGCTTAGTTGTGTGGATGGAAAAACTGGACAAAGATGAACCTCAATGGGATGAGAACTGATCTGGCCCATTTAAACTAGGATTAAGACTTGGTAGGCAAAGTGTAATTGAGCAATGAGTGGCCTCTGAAGTAGAGAAATTTGAGTTACAGATTCAGTAGATTCCAATCGGAAATTTAAAAAAAAAATCATTTGGCTGGTTGTCAATATAAATGGAAAAAAATCAGATGGACTTCAGAAAATTCAGGAGGGGGTTGAAAAGGATATGAGAAGGACAGATAGACAGTTTGAGGAAAGACTGACAGCAAACAACAGGAAATCTAAAACTCTGCAATAAACGTGTGAGCTGGGAAGTATTATGAGAAGAGGGATTGGTCCAGAGACCAAAGAGAATCTACTCATGGAGGTGGAGAGCATGGAGAGGTACCGAGCATCAGCTTTATATGGGAAAGATGACGCTGGAGTGTCTGCAAAGCAAGATTTGGGACAGGCTAAGGAAATGTTCTAGAAAAGCTTATCTCTACTTAAAAGTACTTCAGCCCCCTGGTGCAGAAAGGATGAACCCAGGTTACTAGGTGAACAAATTACAAAAGCTCTGGGTGGCATCAGAAGATTGGAAAATTACAAGTGTTTCAGCCAAGTACAAAAACAATGTAGGGATAGACTCGGTCACGAAAGAGGAGATGGTTTCACCTCAGAGGTGGTATAGAAACAATAACTTTAAAGTTAGTAGCCATGTGGGCAAGTGTGAATTGATTAAGGAATTGCAGAATTGATTTGTTAAAGGCAAATTAAGGCCAGCTAAGTTGGCAGTCATTTGATCAACTAACAGATGAAGGAAATGAGATGGTTATGCAGAACGTTAATCAGCAACATTGAAAGTAGGGGAATAAAAGTGGTTGGAATATTATTCCTAGAAAGTTAGAAAAGTAACAGGAAACAGTAGGGTAGTTTCTCACACAAGGAGGTGCACTGTGGCGTTCCCCATGGATCAGGATTAGCACCAGGGCTTTTATTATATATCCAGTCCATCCCTTGGTTATGAATCATGGACAACCCTGCATTCAAACGACCTCTCATAATATTATTAGATTCAAAAATCCAATCTACCCAGATATATTTATTTATTCTACACATGGCAGGACTGGTTTTTCCTTTCTCCACTTTTAGTAATTGGTCTTTCTTAACAGTCTTTCTTAAAGTTTAAAGTAAATTTATTATCAAAGTACATATACGCTACGTTATACCACTACCTTGAGATTAATTTTTTTATAGGCATTTATGGGAAAAATACAAAAAAATCTACTTATTTGTCAAAGACTGTCAAACGACCAATGTGCAAAAGAGAGTCACTGCAAATAAAAACTAATATTGATAACATGAGCTGTAAAGAGTCCTTGAAAGTAGGCTGGAGAATTGGTTCGGAGTAGTTGTAAATGAAGTTATCCACGCTGGTTCAGGAGTCTGACAGTGTAAGGTGCTAACTGTTCCTGAACCTGGCAGTGTGGGACCTAAAGCTACTGTACCTCCTGCTTGATAGTAGCAACGAGAAGAGGACGTGTCCTGGATGGTGGGGGTCTCACAGGTCAATATTCCTCCAAAGCTGCTTTCTTGTGGCAGTAATCCATATGAATATACTCATTGGTGCTTTGATTCCATTGCTGACAATATTGGGGAGGTATGGTTACCTTTGTGTACTTTCCGACTTACAGACAAAATTGACTCATGGACATCTGTAAAAATGGAACCTCTTCCTCAGCCTCTACAGACATGTATGGACTTGGGTATTGTGCAGGACATGATTTTTAGATAGCAGATGATAAATGATTTGAAGGAATGGTGACCCCTGAGGGTCACTTAAATGAGAAACAGACAGGATGGATAGGCAATGGGTGGAATTTAAAGCTGGAAATTGTGAAATGTTGCATTGTTCATGGGAAGAGTGTGACACAGTGATATAAACCAAAGGACACAATCTAAATGAAGCACAGAGACAGAGCTACTAGGGTATACGTGCATGGATCATACAAGGATGCAGGGCAGCTTGACAAAATGATTTTTAAAAAAAGTATTTGGGACACTGATGATATGCACACTGATTTCTCTAACTTCCAGTAAACACTCTTCTCTTTTTCCTTACCCTCTCCCCACTTTTTGTTTTCCCTTAATCTGGTGACCCTCTCACCCCTTCCCCTCATCCACCCTCATGACTCTCTCCGATTCCCCACCTCCTTCCCTTTATTCCATGGTCCACCGTCCTCTCCCATTAGATTCTTTCTTCATTCCTTTACCTCTTCCATCTATCACCCCCCCCCCCCAGTTTCCTCACATCAGCACCCCCCCTCCACCACCCACCCATCTTCCTCCTCACCTATCACTTGTACTCCTTCCCCTCCCTCAACCTTCCCATTCTGGCTTCTGCCCCCTTTCTTTCAAGTCCAGATGGCCCTAATGACGGGTCTTGGCCTGAAACATTCACTGTTCATTTCTGTCCATAGCAGCTTCTTAACTTGCTGCATTCCCCAGTGTTTTGTGCGTGTTGCTATCTGAGACCCTGGCTCTCATATTGTTACCTTGCTGTTCATCTGGAGAATCAGTACTTACTCAAGAAAGTCTCTGCTATCATACGAGATCTGATACCTCAGAAGATAGTCAGTTGAACAGCTGGTGTCTGGCTTGGCCGGCCAGCTGCACGTCACTTCTTGGATGTAGTCATTGAAGCACTTAAGTTGAGCATCACAGCCTGTTAACAGGTAACGCAATGTGTCAGTTTTAGGCAGTCTCAGTGCTCCTGGTTACAGAAGTCACCAACCCACAAGGGTACAAGTGTAGAGTGGACAGTGAGAGGGACACAAAACTGTGATTCTGCACCTTATACCAGCTGTACAGTGTTTGAATTCAACAGCTTCAATTAAACATCATTCCAGCATCTTCACTTCTGCCAGTCCTTCAAAACATCACATTATTGATCAGTACTCTCACTTCCTACACCTTTGTCTTCAACTCTTGTGGTTGAATCTCTGCTGCCTTCTACTCCGTCACAACCATTCACCTCCGATTTCTCTCTGCCTCTCGCATTTCCTCTAAGTATTAAAGCTATCTTATCTCCATTTGGGCAGATCTGCTGATAGCTTCATCGACTTGAAACACTGCTCCACCGATACTATCTGGCATGCTGAGTTTCTATTTCAGATTTTAAGAAGCCACAGCATTTTGGTTTTGAGGTATTGAAGAAAAGGGGAGAGTGATGGAATAGGTTTAAAGTGGTTGGAATATGATGGAGAATGGAGGATATTAATGGATCAGACTGGGGAGGAGGAAGAATCTTTGATTAGCCTGGGTGAGGTAATAGAAGAGAACATCGGATCAGGTGGGCAGGAATTTTCCTCAGACAAGAGAAACATCACCCTAGATCTATCCCACTCCACAGAGACGTGGGTACAACGACACCCAGCATATCACAGCAAGCTTCTGCAGAAGGCCACTGTCCGCTTCTTGATTGGGACAGTTCCCACAAAAAGTAGAACAAACAACTTTTACTTTAATAGGCAACAAGTGGATTTGTTCTCTTCGCAGCTATCAGGGGGTGGGTGAGGGCAGTTATGTTTGCCCACTCTCCCCACCCCTCCACCTCAACACCAGCGATCCTCAGATCTGAGATGGATAAACTGAAAGTATGTGCCAAAAAAAATACAGACATCTAACTTGATTTTAAAAAATTATGCGAGATTGTTAAATGTTGATTTTCAACTAAGATCTGGATGTCTTAGTACATAAGCTCAATGAAGTGTCAGAGATCTAGAATTGGTGCTTCCTCTGCCTGATCCATGCCATCTGTCTGATCCCCTCACTCTCCAAACCCTTATTTCCCCAACCAGTCTAATCCAATTATCTTCTTCCTCCCCACGTACTTTAATATCACACCTAATCTATAGTCTTCCACAGAATTTTCATATTCCAGCCAGTCTAATCTCACTCTCCCCTCAATCCCCACACTTTATAATACCCAGCCAGTCTAGACATATTCTGTCACTCCCCCCTAATCTTGGATAAACTGGCTGAGTTACCACCACCATGCAAGTCGGCAGAGGAGCTCTGGGAATAAATGATTTCATTCAGAAATGTAGCCTATCTTGTCCTTGCTGATCATCAAATATCCATCTCTACTTATCCCATTCTCCAGCCCTTCTTCAGTTTCTTCCATGTCCATAGTCTCCATCTAAAGATTGCTCTGCCAGCTGTTTCAGAGTGAAAGTGATATCTTTTTCGTGCCTAGAACCACTTGTTAAATAAAGAAGACCAATTGGTCACTGTGCGAATATCACTGACCTTGACCGAGCCAAAAGGCGATGATTAAGAGGTACCAGAACGCCATCCCTGATCCTTTCGACTGAGTAGGGAGCAGTAAATCAAGTCAAGTGCAGGCAGTTAGCCATCCTGTAAAGAAGAAACACTGTGTAAACAATCTACCATTACGCCGGATCCCCATGGTGTCTAGTGTTTCTGGATGCTCCGAATGCTGGAACCAGGGCAGCCGGCTTGCACACAGTGAATTCCACAACAGCCAACCAAATGGATAAATATTGAGAACCACTTGACAAGGCATGTTGAAAGTCCCATCTAAAGGCCTTGGTTTCCATGACTCGGGCTGGGAGAAGCTGTGTTAATACGGCTAAGACTGAGGGTCTGAGGAAAGCTAACAGTAAGCAGTGTTCAGGGAGAGCACAAACAGATCAGAGTTGAGGAGTCTATTGATCATATAGGAAGCTGGTAATGCAGTTCCTCAAAACCTTCCCTACGTGGCTTTTCTCAAAAAAATCTGCAAGTGCCAGAAATCAGAATGGGACAGAGTAGAGGAACATTGCAGCAAGTTACTCACCTCCTAACTCCCCAAAGCCCTCCCACCATTGACACGACACAAGCCAGGAATACAATGAGAATCCCTCCACTTGTCTGGATGGGTGCAGGTTTTGAAGTTCTCAAGAAGCTTAACAGCATCCAAGTTAAAGCAGCTTCCTTGATTGGCACCCCGTCCTTATCCCTAAACAATCAGGTCTGTTACCTTCCAAAAACATTAACTGTTTTCCAAGCTGTGCCGCCCAGTGGCGGGAATTGAACCTGGGTTGCAGGTATTCTAAAGTGTTGTACCAACCACTATAATGCCTCATACTGTACGGAATTGGCCCTTCGAGCCACACAGCCCAACAATCCCCCAATTTAACCCGAGCCTAATCATAAGCCAATTTACCTACCAACCGGAATGTCTTTAGACTGAGAGAGGAAACCAGAGCACCCAGAGGAAACCCACATGGGGGAGAACGTACAATCTTACAGACAGTGGTGGGAATTGAACTGTAAACTACACTAACATGCTGCTGTTTCCTGTTTTTATTTTGGACTACTGACATCTGCAGTTTAAGAACAAAATTAAACCCTAATTATTAGCTCCCTTCACCGTTGCCGCAGTGTACACCGTCCACAGAATGCATTGCACTTATTCACCCACAGTGTTCCAAGACCCCAAACCCAAGGCTGAATCCGGAGGATTCATGGAAAATCACCATTTGCAGATTCCCTTCCTGGTCGTACACCATCCTGACTCGAATTACGTCATTGTCCCTGGGTCTGAATCCTGGAAAGTCACCCCACCCCACAACAGCACAGTGGAAACATCTCCACCAGAAGTACTGTAAGAAAGCAACTCAGCCCCACCTTCTCAAGAACAATTAGACTTGAACAGTAAATGCTGAGAACTCTGGTTCCCTGATTCTGAAAAAGAAAACCAGCCCCCCCCCCCCACCTCCATGAACTCTGTCCACAATTCTCAAGATTCAGGATTGTTTAATGTCATTTCCAATACACAAGTGTAAAGGAGAATGAAATAATTGTTCCTCCAGATCTAATGTAACTGGAAAAAAAACACAGTAAGATAAAGAACACAATAATAAATAAAACACAATAAATACATAAGATAGCTTATATACAGTACATTGATTGTATATCCATACGGTGATGCTGGACACAGGAGTGTCTGTACAGAAGGTGACCAACAGGAGCTGGTGAGGTAGTGATGTTGGAGGGGACGGGGGCAGGGGGTAGAGAGGGTTCGATGGCAGAGGTGTCGATCAGCTTTCTGCTTGGGAAAAGTAACTGTTTTTGAGAGCCGTGGTCCTGGCATGGATGCTATGTAGCCTCCTCCCTGATGGGAGTGGGACGAACTGTTCACGAGCAGGGTGGGTGGGATCCTTTATGATGTTTCCGGCACCTTTCTGCACTGTATGTACGCCCTTGATGGTGGGCAGGCTGGTGCCTTTGATGTTTTGGGCAGTTTTGACTGCCCGTTGTAGAGATTTTCTGTCTGCTGCCTCAGCCAGCATTGTCATCCACTCTTCTCCCACTCCCTTTGGGCAGGAGATACAAATGCCTGAGAGAACCAAGCTCAAGGACAGCTTCCACCCTGTTGTTATGTCCATTCCCTAGTCAGACACATAGAAAACCTACAGATACAACAGGATCTTCTAAGAGAGGGCTGGATAGGCACACAGCCCAATGGCCTCAATGTGATCCTGCACTTTACATCTACCTGTACTGCACTTCCTCGGTAGCTTTTGAACTTTATTCTGATAAGACCACAAAATATTGGAGCAAAATTCAGCCCGTTGAATCTGCTCTACCATTTCATCATGGCTGATCCATTTCCCCCTCAGCCTCAACCTCCTGCCTTCTTGCCGTATGCCTTCATCCCCTGACTAATCAAGAATCTTCCTTAGATACAATTAAATAATGTGCTAACTGTACCCACAGGGTTGAATGTGGTGACATGCATGTACTCTGATAATAAATGTACTTTGAACTTTGAAATATACCCAACGACTTAGCCTCCACAGATGCCTGTGGCAACAAATTCCACAGATTCTCCACTCTCTGGCTGAAGAAATCCCTCCTCATCTCTGTTCTAAGAAGACGCCCCTCTATTCTGAGCTGCGTACCGTGGCCTTAATTATTAATTTACTTTGTAGTAACTCAATGCAGTGCGTAATGATGGAGTAGAATTTTCACTGTACTTCAGTGAAGTGAAACCAATTCCAACTGAGTTATTTTTTAAAATTCCCGTCCGCAGGGCTGTGGTATGTGCTACCCTGCGTTCATTTTCTTCCGGGCATTCACAGAGAAATACAATAGTATCAATGAAAAACGACGAAGACTGACAAACAGCCAATATGCAAAAGACAAACACAAATACAAAAAGAAGCCAACAATAAGTTAGTCAATAAATACTCAGAACAGGAGCTGTAGCGTCCTTGAGAGTGAGTCCATAGGTTGTGGGATCAGCTGTGTCGAGGTGAGTGAAGTTTACTCAAGGGTTTCATGCCACGCCGGGGGTTTGAGTCATCAGCACTCGTTCCCCATCTGTTCTGAGACACTGCTCCTCCAACCATGTCGTGTTTCCTCAGTCCTGTTCCTCTGCTAGAGCCCTTCCAGTGACAGAGAGCTGCCCCCCGGACTGCGCAGAACCTTCCCGGGACTACGCCGCCGATCCCGGGACCATATCGCCAATCTCTCAGTGGATTTTCCTGTTGCTCCTTCGAAGCCGAAGTGCCAGTCGTCTTAACGACGGGACAGTATTTCGACTGCCAGTGGCGTCTTCTAGCATTGTCTGTTCCGGGCAGGATCTAGGGAGGGTATCGGTCTCCCAAACCAGAGACGGAAAGACAGGAAAACCGCAAAGTTGGCTATAACGCACAGAATCCCGAAAAAAATGTTTAAAAATTAACAACTTACTGAGCAATAACGCAACATGCTGCTTGCCCATTGATGATAAATTTTGATTAATTTCCGTGTAAAACATTGAATGAAATCCTAGGTCTCCCACAGCGTAGGTAACTACCCCCACGACCCCCTCTCCGCAACGGAAGGGACCTGTACCTTTGAGTAAGTGGGCGAGCTCCCTCTCCAGGTGTGTCCGTTCGCAGACTGATCTTGTTTGAGGAAGTTAAAATGTTCAAAAAATAGTTAGCTGTGCAAGGGAGATTTACATATTGACTTCCCTCTCTAAGCCGTGCCAAGCTACACACATAGACTCTTAGTCAATGTATTACGTTGCTGGGTTAAGGGATTTAACTCTTAGTGTGCCTCCCCCCCCCCCCCCCACCCCGAGTGCAGAGTGGTACAGTTCAGTCAAAGCCGCGTAGGAGTTGATCTTCAGGAGTTAAAGACATTTGTGGGAACTTCCCTAAAGTAGGTTTGAGTTCACTTCCACTTTGACAGATCGATGACTAATTCAGTGTACGTAAAAGTTGACTGGAAATTACAGACCACGCTCCGAGCCCTTACCATAATATAAATGATTCACTGCGGACCAACATCTTCTGAGCCTTTGTTAAGTCTACTCCCTCGAGGGTCGTCAGGGCAGATAAAAGGAATCCCACGCTCGGCTATTCTATGGAGCAATACACCGGTCCCGTATAGCGCCTTGCTACTCACAGTCACGATTCCCTTATCTACACAACCCTGAAGACCGTTCGGCCCGCTGAGTATGTGCCAGATCTCAGAGCAATCCATTTCCTCACAGGAATCCCAGCCCACTCATCCCGTAACCCACTTCCCTCCCACTCGCCCACCATTCTCCTGCCACCTACCTACACTAGGGGCAAATTGCTGTCTTTTGGGATGTGGTTGGGGGGCGGGGGGAACCGGAGCGCCCAGAGGAAGCCCACGTGGTCACGGGAGACCGTGACACAAACACCACGGGAGTGATCTGTGCTCACTGGAGCTTAGTCGCAGTGCTAACTACTCCCTATCGATCTGAGTTGTGTTGGAATAGGAGTCAGTGATGTAGAGCAGTACGGCACACAATGTTAAACTGAACCAGCTAACAAAAACACCCAAACACGAATCCCTCCTACCTACACCGTGCCCATCTTCCTCACATCCACGTGCCTGTCCAAACGTCTCAAAAGCCTCTAATGTTTTACCTCGACCAGGCGGCACACTCCACTCTGAGGTAAAAAACTTGCCCCTCTGATTCTGCTTGAACCTACCCCTCTCACCTTCCACCCTGGGAAACAGGTGCTCCCTATCCACTCCATCCATGCCTCTCATCATCTTGTAACCCTCTATGAAATCTCCCCTCAGCCTCCACAGCTCCAGAGAAAACAACCCAAGTTTGTCCAGCCTCTTGTGATAGTACATGCCCTCCAAACCAGGCAGCATCCTGGTGAACCTCTTCTGCCCCCTCTCCAAAGCCGCAACATCTCTCCAATGGTGGCGCGACTGGAACTGTAGACACTGCTCCAGATGTCTGTTGTACTTGCAATCTCTAGTTGTATTCCTCAGGGCACCCACCCTGCCGTCAGTCGTGTCCCTCATTTGAAACCCTAGCATTTCATCATGAGTTATTCATCTGCTCCACAATTCTTCCATCTCCACTCTTGTGATTTCATCTGATTACACCCCCTTGAGTCATCTTGGGACATTTTTCTTCACTAAAGGCACATTCTGCGTAAACAGGAATAACAGTGAACTTCACGAACCCAGTGCATCTGCTTAACCTGGTCACTCGGTGACACGGAGGTACAAGCAAACACAGATGCTGGAAGCTGGAGCAAATAGCAAGCTGCTGGAGAAGCTTGCCAAGTCGGGCACCATCAGGGACTATTGCCCTGATCCTTGTAGAAAGGGGTTAGAAGAATATGGACTGAACGTGGTGGGAATTATGATTGGAATTGACCAGTTGGGCTGAAGACCTTCATTCCAAGTTCTATAATTTTATGACTCTACCTCTCTGCCTCCAAAGATTCTGCTCGACCTGCTGACTTCCCCCAGCAGTTTTTTTTATTTTGCAAACATTAAAATACTTGCAATATAAATTAATATTTAACAAGGATCAAGTTTGTCTAATTGGTGAACAGGTGAGTGAGACTCAGCTCACTTTTACTGCTCCAGGAACTTCACCCTCTGCTGAAAGTAGAAGGTAAGCACTGATGAAATATCCAATGATGTGTTCATTTTCGCAGGCACACCCAGTCATTCACACATAATGCGGAAAATAGATTATTAACCTGAACTGTAAGTGCAAGGCGAGCCCAGTGAAATCACCAGATTTTCTGCCTTTGTTGGCTGACGCTGTGCGTGTACGTATATAGATGGCTTGAGATTTCCTCCAATGTATGCCAACAGATACCTAAGATTTGTAGTGAAGTGGGGAATATGAATGTGACTTGAGATGGGACTCGGGAACTGCCTTCAACTGCAGAAGAGCTGGTATGTGTCTGGGGATTGCACTGGAGTGATTTTGACTCATTCTGTAGGCAGTGATACCCGTATCACTCTGAAAATCACCCCCGATTTTCCACACTTCCCATATTTTCTAGTGACATAAATGTGGCCAGTCTGCCCATCAGATTCATGTCAGCTCACAGATAAACCATTCACTTTTCTTTGTCACCTATTCTTCACACATTCTCACCAACGCTCATCAGAGCCTACCACTCACCTACACGGTAGGGAAAGTATACAGTGAACAATTAACCTATCTGGTCACAGAGATCGTGTTGAAACTCCACACAGCACACAAAAGCAGGATTGGTCCTGGGTTACACAAGGTGTGAAGTATCAATTCCACTGCCCAATGTTCCTTATAGATCAATCCGTTGTAGTGGTGCTGGATGCCTGATATGTGGTTCTGTTGAGTAATGAAGTGTGTGTGTGTGTGTGTGTGTGTGTGTGTGTGTGTGTGTGTGTGTGTGTGTGTGTGTGTGTGTGTGTGTGTGTGTGTGTGTGTGTGTGTGTGTGAGTGTGAGAGAGAGAGAGAGAGAGAGAGAGAGTGTGTGTGCGTGTGTGTGTGTGTGTGTGAGTGTGTGTGTGTGTGTGTGTGTGTGTGTGTGTGTGTGTGAGTGTGTGTGTGTGTGTGTGTGAGAGAGAGAGAGTGAGTGTGTGTGTGTGTGTGTGTGTGTGTGTGTGTGTGTGTGTGTGTGTGTGTGTGTGTGTATTAGTGAGTATGTGTGCTTGTATCTGAGCACCTGCGTGAGTATACATCTTTATGTATATGCATATGTGCTTGTGCATTTGTGTTTGTGTCTGGCTGTGTTCTTACTAATATTTTATATCTGCTTGTATATGGGAGGACTCTAAGCATCGTCTAGCAGGCAATGGGGCCGTTCGAGAGGTGATCTCAGTGGGCCGGGAGGTGTGGACTATATACATCCACATTCTGTGTCACTGTCTTTCTACTAATATTCTATCTGTGCCTGTACATGTGAGGACTGGGCCTCTAAGCTGTGGTATTCTCCAAGCGGGCATTGGGGCAGCTCGACAGATGGCTTTGGTGTGCTGGGGGTTTTGGATGATATATTCTGTGCCTTTGTACATTTCTGATATTCTAAATGAGTTTGTTGACTTGTATGTTCGAGGACTGGGCATCAGGCTGCAGTGTACTTGGACGTGTCCAAGGACGTGTCCTTGTGTGTGACTGTTGGTAATGTTGACCCTGTCGTAACTCATTTGGCTGGATTCATGAGCATTCATTATGGCTGACTGACAATTAAACTTGAATTTGTGCATGCATGCATGTGTATGTGTGTGTGTTTGTTCAAGGAGACGTCACAGCTTGTTTCTGGAACGTTCCACAGACATTATTGCAACTCATGGTACTTTATGATGAAACAGTAGAACAGTGTTATGTTCCTCTGATCAAATGGTGCAATCCAAACTATGGGCTCTTATCTCCTTCAACACCTTTTTCAAGACAATGTGTGGTGAAGATAAATTTTATTTCCTCTATGAGTGCACTCTGAGGTAACCCATGGACAAAAATGCTTTGCGTCAAACCATTTCAACAGCTATCAGGCAATGCTAAAAAGCCATCCGATTCTTTCTCAGAATAACCGATAACTGACGGACTTACGCACTCGGAGTGCTGCATTGTGAGGCTGTGTTCTGCACGTACGGTATACCTGCATGCCGAGTCTCCATCATCTCTGTTGACACCAGGCTGAAAGACAAAACCTCTTCCACTGCACTCATAGTCACTGCACCCATGTGTTCTGAGTGGAGTTCTTCCATGATCTTGCTTTGTAATTCCTTTGCTATCATTCTTTGCATCTTCATTTAATGCAGCCCTGGTTAGCACACAGATCATCTTCAATTCAGGACTGCATATGAATCAGTCCATTCAATTAATGCCTGCCTCAGAATTGGGCGTCTTTATGGAAAATCACCTATTGCCTGTAAAGTAGGAATTTTACTTTGTGAAGTCGGCTCAACGTCGATGTTGAATTTTGACGTGGAGGCTATGGAGCCATGGTCATGGTCACGGGTGGGAGGATGGATCACCTCTGGCCTCAGTGTCTGAACAGCAGACCATACCAGTGACTTGTAATCAGTAATTAGTGTATCTTCTCAGCAAGTTTATTCGCCATAATTCACTAAAGAAGCCAGACCAGCAGCATTCGGGTCTGGTGATCAAGTAAAATACAAGAGGCACAACCTCCGGAAAGCCATCTCACATGGAAGTGGCAATTCTGGACCAAAGTTGAAACACTGAGGGGTGCTTGACAGCTGTGCCCACAAAGTGAAACCAAATGACCTACCTGAGAACACGGTTTTGCTCCCAGATAAGTTCCCTTTGACTGTCGAAACATGGAGCCATCTTCCACAGGCTCTGCGATTTCAGACTCTGAAGCTGACATGAGAGCGTCTTCAGGAAGATGAACTCATGGAAAGAATTTGGCCCAGACGGGGTACCTTGCCAATTATTAAAGACCTGTGCTGATTAACTGGTTGGAGTGTTCGCTGAGATCTTTAACCTCTTGCTTCGGCAGTCTGAGATACCCACCTGCTTCAAGCTGGCTTCAATTATACTGGCGCCGAAGAAGAACGTGGTAACCTGCCTCAATGACTATCGTCCAGTAGAACTATTCCCACAACCTATGGACTCACTTTCAAGGACTATTCATCTCATGTTCTTGAAACTTATTGCTTATTTATTTATTTTTCATATTTTACTTGTTTTGTTGTTGTTTCTTTGTATTTACTGTGAATGCCTGTAAGAAAATGAATCTCAGCAATGTATTTGGTGAAATATGTGTATGTACTTTGATAATGAATTTATTTTGAACTCTGAAGCTTTCTTACTAGCAAGGTTGGATAGAAATTTGGCATGGTATTTGATCAACTCAGGAACATTTTGTGGTTTTCTGGTCTGGTGGTCACCCACCCTTTCTCCTTAATTTGTTGGAGCCCGCTTTCCATGATGCATAGACATAAATAACTCTCTTTCTTTTGCACTTCAGTCAGCCTGATAACACATCAATATTCTCAAGGACTATTCCAAGAATTCAAGTGTTTTACTTCTTTATGATGTTTACAGAGATGTTAAATCATAGTCTTCTGGAATACATCTGCTGATGATTTTATGCCAAATAACATCTTGTATTAATTGTTTATCAAGTACATCAGCTCAGTTGGCTGCCTTTGGCTAAGTTATGATTTGTATACGCGCAAGATCTAATTCAAGGTAGGCGTTCCCTCCTGACAATTCAGCTTGCAAACCTTGAGATGATGGCTAGAAGTGCCAGTCATGAGCAACTGCTCCATCAGGATCACAAATGACCTTCACAGAAGTTGGTCTTACACTCCAGAGACACCGGAAATGCAGAAATTGGATTCTGGAGCAAGAAGGAGCTTAGCAGGTTGAGCAGCATCTGTGGGGGCCAACATTACAGATCGAAACCCTGTCCTGTCCCGATGCGAGGTTTCAAACAGATTACACATTACCCTCCACAGATGCAGCCTGATTTGCTGAGTTCCTCCAGTGCCTTTAGTTTCATACTTTACTTCAATCTCCCCAGATAGAAATCTGGTCTTTTCATTCACTTTGTTTGGTCTGGAGTCACAGGAGATCAGTTTGCTCTTCAATCTACTATTGGTGCCTTAATTTCTAAATCATAGCTTTATATTTAGTTCTTTTCCAGTGTATATGACTCCAGAAGAAGATGGCAGAGTTGGTCATCGAAACATCAGTTATAATCGATACCCGTACACAGCTGGAAGCCCGAGAAGAGTTTATTTATATCGTTATATTATTCTGAAATCTCCCTTAAACTTGATTATGATGCATTTTAAAAAGTATTTTCAATTCTCTCAGCTAATCTCACAGGAGCAGTGTTTATCTACTTAATCACATAACCAACAAGTAGAGTTGGTGGCCTTCCCCCTGCCTTTACGGAGCACTACGCACTCTATTTGTCCTAGTCCGTTCAGAGTCTCATTAGAATATGTTCTCCTTTAGGTACTTCTTGCTCTTGGCATTTCTGAAACTTTTGGTTATATGTATAGTTGTTCATTAGCCAATATCAATACCTTGATTATTGATCACTCCATTTGAAATTACAGCTTACTTTCTGATTAGCACAAGTGGCATACACACTGGCTTCACATTGTTTAGCTTCTCAAATGTTATGTAAACCATGCTTCTAGGGTTTATGTTGTGAATATTTGTCTTTTAGTGTGACAATGGCTGGCTGCCAGTGTTTTTGGCTTGTTATACTCTGTTTAACAGCTGTGTCCTGCCTTACTACAATTAAAGCATCTTGTTTCTCAGAAATGACATAACATGCTGAATTATTTCAGAGAAATGATAAAAGGGTTACTGCCAAGTCACTCTTACACGACTTAGGTTTATCATTGGAGCTGGAACACAGAAAATAAAACCTGACAGCAGAGTACAGACCCTTTGGCCCATCATGTTGTGCTGAGCTTTTAAGACCATAAGATATAGGAACAGGATTAGACTATTTGGCCCATCGAGTCTGCTCCGCCATTTCATCATGACTGATCCAATTTTCCTCTCAGCCCCAATCTCCTGCCTTCTTCCTGTGTCTCTTCATGCTCTGACCAATCAAATATCTATCGACTTCTGCCTTAAATATACAAACAGACTCGGCCTCCACAGCTGCCTGTGGCAAAGAATTCCACAGATTCACCATTATCTGGCTGAAGAAATTCCTCCTCACTTCCGCTCTTAAAGGATGCCCCTCTCTTCCGAGGCTGTGTCCTCTGGTCTTAGACTCTCTCACCATAGGAAACATCCTCTCCACATCCACTCTATCGAGGCCTTTCAACATTCAATGGGTTTCAATTAGGTCTCTCCTCATTCTTCTGAATTCTAGTGAATACAGGCCCAAGACCATCAAAACGCTCTTCGTATGACAAGCCATTCAATCTTGGAGTCATTGTTGTGAGCAGTCTCCAATGTCAGCACATCCTTTCTAAGATAAGGGGCCCAAAACTGCTCAGAATACTCCAAGTGAGGCCTCACCAATGCTTTATAATGTCTCACCATCACATCACCAACATTTAACCTACTCCAAGATCAATCTGACCCTTCCCTCCCACATAGCCCTTCATTTTTCTATCATTCCATGTGCCTGTCTAGGAGACTCTTAACTGTCCCTAATATATTTGCCTTTACCATTCAAGAAAGAGTTAGATAGAACTCTTAAAGATAGTGGAGTCAAGGGATATGGGGAGAAGGCAGGAACGGGGTACTGATTGTGGATGATCAGCCATGATCACATTGAAAGATGGTGCTGGCTCAAAGGGCCGAATGGCCTACTCTTGCACCTATTGTCTATTGTCTATCACCCGTGATAGGGCCTGCCATGCATTCACCACTCTCTGTGTAAAAAAACTACCTTTGGTGTCCCCGCTATACTTTCCTCCAATCACGTTAAAATCTTGTATTAGCCATTTCTGGCTTGGGTAAAAGTCTCTTTCCATCCACTCAGTCTGTGACTCTTATCATGTTGTACATCTCTACCCAGCCACCTCTCATCCTCCTTCGCCAAACCAGGTGGCATCCTGGTAACTTTCCACTGCACACTCTCTAAAGAGTCCACATCCCCCCTATAATGAAATGACCAGAACTGAGCACAATACTCCAAGTGTGGTTTAACCAGGGCTTTATAGAGTTGCAACGTTAGCTCGTCGCCCTTGAACTCAGTACCCCAACTGCTGAAGGACAACACACCATACCTCTTCTTAACCACCCTATCAACTTGCGTGGCAACGTTGAGGGACCTATGGACGTGGACCAACACCTTTGTTTTGCTGTTGGTCCCTAATGTGGGTTTAGATTAAATTTCTTCATATTTTTAAAGGCCTATTATGTCTATATTGAAAAATAAATCTAGCCTGTACAATATCTTGAACAGGATGGGTCATCTGCTTGCCCACAGACAAAACTAGTTCCCAGTGTGTGAGCGAAGATGACATGTTAAGATAGGTGTGCAGAGACAGCTCAGAGAAGAACACAGATGGATTATTCAGCTACAATTACTAATTACGTTATTGATCACATTTTCTCTGGTAAACAATCACTGCAATCTGTAATTTCCCTTTTGGATTTGAGCCTGTACAACCCAGTATTTTTGTGGTGTGAAGTGAAGTCTTGAAGGTGCAGGATGGTTGTAGTGTAGTATGCACAGGCTAAGTCAAGGCAGTTTGGCCTGGGCACGAAGGTGGACAGTGAGCCAATGTTTGGCCATTTCTGGAGTGGACGTGGAGGTGACTCGATGTGGCAAACCCGAGGCAAGGCAGAGTTGAGCTGGAGCCCCGGCCCGAGAGCAAGTTTGATCGACTTGAGTGCTGGGCTGAACTGGAAAGGTCAAATCAAGGCCGCGGGGCCCGGGTCTGAGAGCGTATTGAAGCGGCTGGGCCCAGGTCCGAGAGCGTATTGAAGCGGCGGGGCCCCGGTCGGAGTGCAAGGACCAACGCGAGGTCCGGACTATTTAAACATCGGGCCTGATCGAGAAGGTCAAGGTGTCGGGGCCAGAGACAGCAGACAGGCCGGTTCAGCTTGCTGCTCTGTGAGGTTTACTTATCTCTGTGCTGAACTAAGCCTAGGCCTGCAACTAATGGGCTCGTGAATTGGCTATGGCTGTGTCTCATTATTATGACTTCTGTTCTGAATGCTATTTGCTTACCTTTATTGTTTTCACAGCTTGTTTTTTGTCTGGACAGTGGGTGTCTGACAGTCTGTTTTAATGGCTTCTATTGGGTTTCTGTGTTTTTGTGGTTGCCTGTAAGGAGATGAATATCTCTCTCTCTCTTTCTCTCTCTCTCTCTCTCTCTCTATATATATATATATATATATATATATATATATATAGATATATATAGTATATATAGTATAGTATACATACTTTCATCATAAATGAATTTTGAAGTAGCTTCCTATGGCCAGGAACTAGCCCTATTGAAATTGTTAATTTCCTTTGGCGATTGTCAGGGGTTCATTTGTGATTTCTGATCATCTCCCAGTTCTGTTCCTGCTGAAACTGACAGAATAATGTGTAACTTGTATGAACAGATATTTGCAAGCTGTGCAGTCAGGCACTGCATTCCCAGAATGTGGACACACCCATAGAAATTAGAGCCGGAAAAACACATGGAGTTGTGCAATCTGTTTTCCAGTGCTTGATTTAGAAACTGGAGGGTGAAAGAAACAACATTCCAGCTCAGGCTCAGTCTCCTTTGAGTGACTGACGTTCCACTTTCTGGTAGATTTTCCATTTCGTTCGTACATAGTGCCAGCCTAACGCACAAAACCTGGAAAAAATAATGTTTTTTTATATATTGAAGAATGTACAACAATGCAACCCCAACATTACAGAATGTAGCTGGAAAATATCTTAAATATTTTAAATCTGTAGAAACAAGGCAACAAAATGGATTTATCATTTCAAATGTATATATTATTCATAATAACATGTACAATAGTTACAATGAATTAAAGACATAAACAAATACAGTAAATGAAATCACCATATCATAGAAACATAGAAAACCTACGGCACAATACGGCGCACTAAGCTGTGCCGAACATGTCCTTACCTTAGAACTACCTCGGCTTACCCATAGCCCTTTATTTTTCTAAGCTCCATGTACCCATCCAGGAGTCTCTTAAAAGACCCTATCGTATCCACCTCCACCACCATCGCCGGCAGCTCATTCCACATACTCACCACCCTCTGCGTAAAAAACATCCCTGAAATCTCCTCTGTACCTACTTCCAAGCACCTTAAAAATATGCCCTCTCATGCCAGCCATTTCAGCCCTGGGAAAAAGCCTCTAACTATCCACACAATCAATGCCTCTCATTATTTTGTCCACCTCTATCGAAAAACCTCCCATCCTCCATTGCTCCAAGGAGAAAAGGCCGAGTTCACTCAACCTATTCTCATAAGGCATGCTCCCCAATCCAGGCAACATCCTTGTAAATCTCCTCTGCACCCTTTCTATGGTTTCCACATCCTTCCTGTAGTGAGGCGACCAGAACTGAGCACAGTACTCCAAGTGGGGTCTGACCAGGGTCCTGTATAGCTGCAACATTACCTCTCGGCTCCTAAATTCAATTCCACGATTGATGAAGGCCAATGCACCGTATGCCTTCTTAACCGCAGAGTCAATCTGCGCAGCTGCTTTGAGCATCCTATGGACTCGGACCCCAAATTCCCTCTGATCCTCCACACTGCCAAGAGTCTTACCATTAATACTATATTCTGCCATCATATTTGACCTACCAAAATGAACCACTTCACACTTATCTGAGTTGAACTCCATCTGCCACTTCCCAGCCCAGTTTTGCATCCTATCAATGTCCCACTGTAACCTCTGACAGCCCTCCACACTATCCACAACATCCCCAACCTTAGTGTCATCAGCAAATTTACTAACCCATCCCTCCACTTCCTCATCCAGGTCATTTATAAAAATCATGAAGAGTAGGGGTCCTAGAACAGATCCCTGAGGCACACCACTGGTGACTGATCTCCATGCAGAATATGACCCGTCTACAACCACTCTTTGCCTTCTGTGGGCAAGACAGTTCTGGATCCACAAAGCAATGTCCCCTTGGATCCCATGCCTCCTTACTTTCTCAATAAGCCTTGCATGGGGTACCTTATCAAATGCCTTGATGAAATCCATATACACTACATCTACTCCTCTTCCTTCATCAATGTGTTTAGTCACATCCTCAAAAAATTCAATCAGGCTCGTAAGGCTCGTAAGGCTCGTAAGGCCTTTGACAAAGCCATGATGACTATCTTTCTTGACATTAATCGTATCATTAAATCAGTGCATTCTAATACAGTGCACTGCTCTACTCTCTCTAAACTAGTGGTCGCCAACTCATCGATAGACTGGTTGATCTTTGAGACTTTCCCAGTAGATCCCGAAAGAAAAAAAGAAAAATAAATACACAAATACTGTTGAGAGATTGTTTCCGGGTTGCGGGGTTTTAGTTCCGTTCTTTCTGCCCAGTGCGCATGCGTGTAGCTCCCCGCACTACACAGTGGTACTGTCCCAACCACCGGGCCGCGAGGAAACAATATGAGTCAGCTGCGCCTTTCCTCCTTCCCTGTCATGCCCACTGTTGAACTTGAATACACACAAGGTCATTACCCAAGCGCGCCAGGGATCACTGGTTGGCCTAGGGTAACTGGCCACTTCGTGCAGCCGGTGGGAAGTGCCGTTGCTACTGGCCTGCAGCGCGGACAGATGGGTGCCGCCTCTGAACCTGTTTAGCACACCGAATGTTCGTGGGGAACCCAGTGCTAAAATATTAGCAGACGACCTAATTCGGGCTCAGCGTTTCGTAAGTAGCAGAGCAGCTACCATGCTTCAATCTACTGTAACAAACTTTTGTCGGCCTATAGATCCTATGGGGGGGGGGGGGTGGGCAGGCGCTCTGACGCACTCCTCGGTTGGTTGGTCGCTCTCTCCGGACTGCGACCGCCGCGGCCCTGGCGCGGGAACAGCCGCACCTGGCCGAGGCGTCTGGTGACGGGCGGGCGGAAGGCTGGAGTTCGGGCCCGGAGGCTGTCTAATGAGACAATGAAGCCCTCAAAACTGCTTCGGTACCTTGAGTCCAAGCACCCTGCACTTAAAGACAAACCCGTTTACGGTCGGGTTTAACATCCTCCCCCCTCGACCCCCGTCAGCCGGTCCGCAAGAATATCATCAATATTAAACCGGTCTGCAGTGCAAAAAAAGGGTGACCCCTGGTGTTCATAGATTATTTCTACTTCCAGGTTGTGGGGTTTTACTTCTGGTCTTTTCTGCCCCTTTGCACATGCATGTAACTAATCGATTTGGAGTCGATCTTGCCTTTCACTAAGACCGAGGTAGAGGATCTTGGGCTTCAAAAGGTTAGTGACCACTACTCTAAGCTCATGAATGTGTGGCTAGGTACAGCTCAAATGGCATCTATAAATTTGCCGATGACACCACTGTTGTTGGCCGAATCTCAGATGGCGATGAGGAGGCGAACAGGAAGGAGACAGATCAGATGGTTGAGTGGTGTCGCAACAAGCTTGTACTCAGCTTCAGCAAGAACAAGGAATTTGTTGTGAATTTCAGGAAGGGGAAGTCAGATGAACCTATGCCAGTCCTCGTCGAGAGGTCAGTGGTCAAAGTGTGAACAGCTTCGAGTTCCTGGGTGTCAGCATCTCAGAAGATCTATCCTGAACACAACACAAAGACAGGCCAGCAGCTATACTTCATCTGGAGTTTGAGGGGATTTGGTATGTCAACAAATAGTCCAGCAAATTTCAACAAATATACCATGGGGAGCATTCTGAATGGTTGTATAATAGTCTGGTTTAAAGCCTTCAAAGTGCAGGATCAAAAGAGACTGCGGATGGTTGCAGATTCAACCAGCTCCATCGCAGATACAACTGCCCCCACCATGAAGGATGTCTCCAAGAGGTAATGCCTTAAGATGGTGACATCCATTGGGGAGGAGATACAGGAGTCTGAAGACCCACATTCAACATTTTAGGAACAGCTTCTTGCCCTTCCCCACCAGATTTATGAATGATCCACAGATACTGCCTCACTATTCCTCTTGTTTTACTCTTTTTATTTTTTATAGTTTGTAATTTGCAGTAATTTTTAAGACCATAAGATATAGAAGCAGGATTAGGCCATTTGGCCCGTCCAGCCTGCTCTGACATTTCATCATGGCTGATCCGATTTTCCTCTCAGCCCCAGTCTCCTGCCTTCTCCCTGTATCCCTTCATGCCCTGACCAATCAAGAATCTATCAACCTCTGCCTTAAATATACATAAAGATTTGGCCTCCACAGCTGCCTGTGGCAAAGAATTCCACAGATTCACCATTCCTTGGCTAAGGAAATTCTTCCTCATCTCTGTTCTAAAAGGACACCATTCTATTCTGAGTCTGTGTCCTTTGTTCTTAGACTCTCCCACCAGAGGAAACATCCTCTCCACATCCACTCTATCAAGGCCTTTCACCATTCAGTAGGTTTCAATTAGGTCATCCCTCATTCTTCTGAATTCCAGAGAATACAGGCCCAGAGGCATCAGACACTCTTCATATGACAAGCTGTTTAATCCTGGAATCATTTTTGTGAACCTCTTCTGAACCCTCTCCAGTGTCAGCACATCCTTTCTAAGATGAGGGTCCCAAAACTGGCCACGATGGTCCAAATAAGGCCTCACCAATGCTTTATAAAGTCTCAACATTACATCCTTGCTTTTGTATTCTAGCCATCCTGAAATGAATGCTCACATCACATTTGCCTTCCTCACCACAGACACAACCTGCAAATTAACCTTTTGGGAATCCTGCACAAGGACTCCCAAATCCCTTTGCACCTCAGATTTTTGTATTTTCTAGAAAATAATCAACCCTGTCATTTATTCTACCAAACCGCACTTTCAAACACTGTATTCCATCTGTGACTTCTTTGCCCATTCTTCTAATCTGCCCAAGTCCTTCTGTAGCCTCTCTACTTCCTCAACACTACCTGCCTCTCCACCTACCTTTGTATTGTCTGCAAACTTTACAGCAAAGCCATCAAATTCCATCATCCAAATCATTGACATATAACATAAAAAGAATCGGTCCCAATGTAGACCCCTATGGAACACCATTAGTCACTGGCAAGCCAGCCAGAAAAGGCTCCCTTTATTTTCACTCTTTGCCTCCTGCCAATCAGCCACTGCTCTATCCATGCTAGAATCTTTCCTGTAATACCATGGGCTCATAGTTTGTTAAGTAACCTCTTGCATGGCACCTTGTCAAAGGCCCTCTGAGAATCCAAGTACATTACATCAAGTGATTCTCCTTTGTCTATCCTGTTTGCTATTTCTACAAAGAATTCTAACAGATTTGTTAGGCAAGATTTTCCCATGAGGAAACCATGCTGACTATGACCTATTTTATCATGTGCCTTCAAATACCCCCAAACCACATCCTTAACAATTGACTCTACCATTTTTCCCACCACTGAGGTTAGACTCACTGGTCTATAATTTCCTTTCTTCTGCCTCTCTCCCTTCATGAAGAGTGGAGTGACATTTGCAATTTTCTAGTCTTTTGGAACCATTCTATAATCTAGTGATTCTTGCAAGATTATTACTAATGCCTGCATAATCTCTCCAGCCTCCTCTTTCAGAACTCTGGGGTCTGAAAACCCCAGAGCCATCTGGTCCAAGTGACTTAGCTATTTCAGACCTTTCAGTTCCCCAAGAACCGTCCCTCTAGTATTGGTAACTTCACGCACTTCATGCCCCCCTGACACCTGGAATTTCCACCGTACTGCTGGTGTCTTCCACAGTGAAGACTGATGCAAAGTACTTATTTAGTCCATCTACAATTTCCTTGTACCCCATTACAACCTCTCCAGTATTGTTTTCTAGTGGTCTCATAGCCAGTCTCGCCTGTCTTTTACTCTTTATATATCTGAACACACTTTTGCTGTCCTCTTTAACATTATTGGCTAGCTTACTTTTGTATTCCATCTTTACCTTCTTAAAAATGTTTAAGTTGCCTTCTGTTGGTATTTACAAATTTCCCAGTCTCCTAATTTCCCACTAATTTTTGCTCTATTATATGCCCTCTCTTTGGCTTTTATGTTGGCTTTGAGTTCCCAAAGTTATGTCATTTTGCCTTGAGAGTACTTCTTCCTCTTTGGGGTGTATATATTCTGTGCCTTCCAAATTGCTTCCAGAAATTCCAGCCATTGCTGCTCTGCCGTCATCCCTGCTAGTGTTCTTTTCCAATCAATTCTGGCCAATTCCTCTCTTGTGCCTCTGCATTTCCCTTTTCTCCAGTGTAATACTGATACATCTAACTTCAGCTTCTCCTTCTCAAATGATGGGGGAATTGGATCATATTATGATCAATAACCTTAAGGGTTCCTTTACCTTAAGCTCACTAATCCATTCCGCTACATTGCCCAACACCCAATCCAGAATAGCTGATCCCCTACTGGGTTCTACCATGGGCTGCTTTAAAAAGCCATCTCATGGGCATTCTAAAAATTCCCCCTTTTGGAATCCAGCACCAACCTGATTTTCCCCACCTACCTGCATATTGAAATCTCTCACGAGAATTGCCTCTTTGGCATGCATTTTTAAAATCTTTCATTATAGACTACATACTGTTTGGGGGGTCTGTATATAACTCCCATCAGTGTATTTTTTACCCTTGCAGTATCTAAGTGCTACCACAGTGATTCAACATCTTCTGACCCTATGTCACCTCTTTTTAATAAATTTATTTCATTTTTTTACCAACAGAGCCACGCCACTCCCTCTGCCTTCCTGCCTGTCATTTCAATACAATATGTATTATTGGACATTAAGATCCCTGCTATATTCTCCTTTCAGCCATGATTCAGTGATGCCTACAAAGTCATCAATCACAGTCTGCTACAAGTTCATCGACCTTATTCTGTATATCGCATGCAGTCAAATATAAAACTTTCAACCCTGTATTCACCCTTTTCAATTTTGTCCATCTTTTACTTTGCAATCCTGTTGACTGCAATTTTGCTTTATCATCAGCCTCTCCTCTGTTTGCTAACCAACTACCTCATCCTCAGCACTATCACTCTGGTTCCTATCCCCCTGTCAAGTTAGTTTTAACCCACCCAAGCTACTCTAGCCAACCTACCTGCAAGGCTTTTGGACTCCCTTGGGTCCAAGTATAACCATCCCTTTTGTACAGGTTATACCTTCCCCAGAAAATATCTCGATGATCAATAAATCTGAATCCTTGTCCCCTGCACCAGTTCCTCAGCCAGGGATTTACCTGCCAGATCATCCTATTCTTACCCTCACCGGCACGTGGCACAGACAACAATCCAGCGATTACTACCCTGGGGGTCCTATTTCTCAGTTTTCTACCTAGTTTCCTAAAAGGACCTTCAGGACCTCCACACCTTGTCTACCTATGTCATTGTACCAAGAATTCTAGCTGTTCACCCTCGCCCTTGAGAATGCCACGGACACAATCTGAGACATCCCTGATCCTGGCACCAGGGAGGCAACATACTCACCAGGTGTTTCTATCACACCCACAGAACCTCATCTCTATTTTTCTGACTAACGAATCTCCTATCAACACTGCAGTCCTCTTGACCTCTCTGCTCTTCTGAGTGCCACAGACCCGGTCGTATGTTGTGAAATTTGATGTTCTGGCAGCAGCACATTGCAATACATAATAACAGAAATTATACATGACAATAAATGTACATACAACACACACAAAATGCTGGTGGAACACAGCAGGCCAGGCACTGTCGACAGTGCTTCTCCCTATAGATGCTGCCTGGCCTGCTGTGTTCCACCAGCATTTTGTGCGTGTTGTTTAAATTTCCAGCATCTGCAGATTTCCTCGTGTTTGCTCTTTAAATGTACATACAGAATATTAAAAGAAGTAAATTAAATATATAGTGCAAAAAGAGAGGAAAAAAATAATGAGGTAGTGTTCATGGGTTCATTTTCCATTCAGAAATTTATTAGTGGAGGAGAAGAAATTGTTTCTGAAACATTGAGTGTGTCTCTTCAGGCACCTGTACCTCCTCCTCGATGGTAGTAATTACATGTCCTGGATGATGGGTGTCCTCAATGATAGATGCCCCCTTTCTCAGGCATCGCCCTTTGAAGGTGTCTTCAATGCTGGGGAAGCCAGAGGCCAATGCCCATGAGGCTGAATTTCCAACTTCCTGCAGCTTTTTCCGATCTTGTGTACCTCCATTCTAGGTAGTGATGCAACGAGCTAGAATGCTCTCCATGATGTATCTGTAGATATTTGCGAGTGTCTTTAGTGACATACCAATTTTCCTCAAATTCCTAATGAAATATAGCCATTGTCATGCTTTCTTTGTAATTGCATCAATGCATTGGGCCCACGAGAGATCCTCAGAGAGGTTGACACCCAGAAGCTTGAAACTGCTCATCCTTTCCACTTCTGATGAGTACAAGTGTGTGTTCCCTCTACCTTCCCTTCGTGAAGTCAACAATCGATTTCTTGGTCTTACTGACTTTGAGTGCAGAGTTGTTGTTGTGACACCACTCAACCTCACTCCTGTACGCCTCCTCATCACCATCTGAAATTCTGCCAACAATAGTGGTGTTGTCGGCAAATTTATAGATGACGTTTGAACTGTGCCTAGCCAAACAATTGTGGGTGTCAAGAGAGTAGAGCAGTGGATTAAGTATACATCCTTGAGGTGTGCCAGTGTTGAATGTCAGTGAGGAGGAGGTGACATTTCTAATCCATACAGACTGTGGTCTCGCGGTGAGGAAGTTAAGGGTCAAGTTGCAATGCCTACCTGAGGTTATTGGTATTGGCTTATAATTGTCACATGTACTAAAATACAGTGAAAGACCCGTTTTGCATAGAGATCTAATCTTTACATAGTGCATTGAGGTAGATTAAGGTAAAATAATAAGGCAGAATAAAGTGTAAAAGCTACCGAGAAAAGTGTCGTGCTGGTAAATGATAAAGTGTAAAGATGATAACAAGGTAACAAGAGTCAAGAGCCCATCTTGTTGTACAAGAGGCCCATTCCAGAGTCAGAAAACAAGCTGTCCTTGAAGTGTGTGATACATGCTTTCAGCCTTTTGTATCTTCTGCCCAACGGGAGAGGGGAGAAGAGATGGTTGGGTGGGTCTTTGATAATGCTGACTGTTTTACTAAGGCAGTGGGAAGTATAAACCAAAGTCCACAGAGGGGAAGCAGCTTCCTGTACCATCTACAATTCTCTCAGTTTCTTGTGGTCACGTACAGAGCAGTTGCCATATCAAGTTGTTTTGCATCCAGATAGAATACATCGATAACATAAGAAATAGGAGTAGGTCATCTGACCCATTGAGCCTGCTCCATCATTTAATAAGATTATGTCTGATCTGACCATGGACTCATCTCCATTTACCTGCCTTTTCCTCATAACCCTTAATTCTCCTACTATCTGTGCAAAAATCTATCCAACCTTGTCTTAAATATATTTACTGAGGTAGCCTCCACTGCTTCATTGGGCAGAGAATTCCACAGATTCACCACTCCCTGGGAACAGCAGCTCCTCCTCATCTCAGCCCAAAATGTACTCCCCCAAATCTTGAGGCTGTCTCCTAGTTCCAGTCTCACCTACCATTGGAATCAACTTTCCTGCCTCTATCTTAACTATCCCTTTCATAATTTATGTTACTATAAGATCTCCTCTCATTCTTCTGAATTCCAGCAAGTACAGTCCCAGCTGACTCAATCTCTCATCATAGTTTACCCACCCCCCCCCCCCACCAAAATCTCTGGAATCAACCTGGTGAAACTCCTCTACACCGCCTTCAAAGCCAGTATATCCTTCCTCAAGTAAGGAGACCAGAATTTACTGAGAAAAATTAGTAAAGGTCGACGGAGAAATGCTGCATTTCTTTAGCCTCTTGAGGACTGCTGCACTTTTGCAGGTGCTGTGTCTTAAACAGATACTCCGCTTGTTCCCTCAGATGAATGTAAAACAGACATTCAAAGCAGTGAAGACCTGCCCAATGGCATACAACATGATTAACACAAATGATTTGGTCAATATTACATCACCAATTGCAAATTCTGTGCGCATATTGGCTTTATGGTGTGTCTACATCAAACGTACTTCATTGGAAATTGACGTATTGGGAGGAATAAATGAATGGCTTCTTTCTCATTTACTTCAACATAGTTTTCCACTTCACCTCATGAAATCAGCAACAAAGTAGTTAATTTTTATCAAATTATTAGTTTCGTTGAAGATAAGAAGCAAAGCAATGAGATGGCAGATGGCAAGGGCCCACATGAAAGGATTATAGAATAAAGGGAAGTGAATTAAGTATAAACAATGACTTGACTATACTGTGGTCACGAAGTTATCAGATTTTAAACATTTACTGGTGCAGAATCCAGGATATTGCAAAATAAAGGTCTTTTATCAACCAGAAATCCCCACCTATCTTAGAACACTGCCTTCTAACAAAGAAAATACATTGCAAGATCCTAAGATACGTGGACCATGTACCTTGGTAGCCATCTCGCAGCGAAGGTGGACACTGAGAATGATGTTCTTCATTGTTTCCGAGCATCACCACAGACTTCGGCCAAAATCAATTATTTGAAGATTGAGACACCAAACCTGCAACAAATCTCACGCCCAGGCACTGCGGCTTTAAATCCACTTTGTAGGCTTCTCAGTGGAGCCAATGGAGCTTGTGATACCAGTCTTTCAAAACAGTCACCCTGTTCCAAGTTACGTTTCGACTGGACATAGCTGGGCACAGCACCTGCACTCAGATCACATCACTTTCCTGGCAGTTTAATCCTCCTAAGCTCTTTGCGTCCTCCTGTACTGATACAATGAGGACCAAAATAAGCTTGAGGAGTAACACATCGTTTATTGTCTGGGCATGTAATAACTTGAAGAAGTCGATAATGGATTCCTTTCTTGTTTGTATCAGGAGTTACACACACACACACAAAATGCTGGAGGAACTCACCAGGCCAGGCAGCATCTATGCAAAAGAGTAAACAGTCGACGTTTCAGACGAGACCCTTCACCAGGAGACCATCGGGAGTTTATGCTTTTTTGCTTGACACCCTTCTCCCCTTTTCTTTCCTTTTAATTTGTATATTTCTACATATTTCCTTGTAGGCCAGACATTATGTAGCACATTACACAAAAGAGCTTAACTGTCTCTTAACTTTCCCTTAATGTGGGAGAAGTAGAGAAATTCCCCATATTCTCTAATACGGGGAAATTCCAAATTCTCCATACAAGAATATTCTCAAAATCTTCTTGAAAAAACTGCAGCATTCCCATTGATTCTCAGGACCTCAAGCCCAAAACCATTCGAAGTGAAAAAGAGCATTTGGGATGGCATTGAGAAACTCTGGACAATTCATCAGAAACTTGTGTAAGCCCAGCCTAAATGGTGGAGGGGGCACACTCAGCCATCCCATCAGGGACCCTCCTCCCTACCTGCAGATCCCTCACAGAAGCCAAGATGGCATTGGTGAACTGTGATGATGTTCTGCGGGCCTACGTACAATAATTCCAAAAATACCTCTTTTGAATTGCTCTCACTGCAATCTGCAGCAGGTAATTTCCCTTTAAGCAATGTAAATTAAATCAACTTTATAATCTACAGATCTTATGAAGGACTTGGCAAACCAAGCAATGTGCCACATTATGCAGATGAAAGTTTGTCGCCGAGACCGGAAGCAAGGCAGGAGGGTGGGGGTGACTCCAAGCCAAGCTGAAAGGCAGGTGGATAAGTCCTCCTCTTGCTGGCAATCGCTGAAGAACAAAACTGAGGACCCGATGGCAAGATTGCTGTATTGGAAGGAAATGAGACTTCGTTGTGTTCTATGTTTGACAGAGGCATGGCTTACTCCCATCACTCCAAATATGGCAATCAGACCCATAAGCGTCTTGATTCACTATTGGACTGAAATGCCAATTAGGAAAAGGCAAAAGGTGGAGGTGTGTGTTTCACGATCAACTCACAGTGGTGCTCCGTTTGGAGGTTTTGTCATACTCTTGTTCCCTGACCTCAAACACCTAATGGTCAAATGCCATCCATTCTATTTACTTAGAGAGTTCTCCTCCATAATCCTGACCACAGTTTGTATACCACTGCTGGCCAGCTATGATCAAGCGCTTGAGATACTGCATGATGCTGTCTCCAAACAAGAAATAGTCCATCCTGACCCATTTCAAATCATAGTCAGACTTCAAGCAGGCTTGTCTGAAGAAAACCCTACCCAATTACCATCAGCATATAACCTGTGGCACCAGAGGTCCCAACACACTAAACCACTGTTATACTAAGATAAGGAATGCCTACCATTCCATGCTTAGATCACATTTTGATAAACCTGATCACTTGGCTGTCCATCTCCTAGCTGCATACAGGCAGAGGCTAAAGAGCAACACTCCAGAGATTAGGGCCACAAAGAGGTGGTTGTTGGAGGCAGTGGAGCAGCTACGGAATTGCTCTGAGTGGGTGGACTGGGCCGTGTCCCATCTCACAGGTGAAGTGGCAATTCTGGACTAAACCTGAATCAATGAAGGCTGTGTGAAAATTGTGGCAGAGGTTGGTGATGAAACATATCAACTCCTGCCTAAGAAGCAACTTGGATCTGCTCCAGTTTGCCTACTGGCACGACAGGCCCACGGCAGATACCATCTCATTGACAATCTGGAACATCTGGATGGCAAAGATTCCTACGTCAGGATACTCTTAATCGGCTATAGCTTGGCATTCAATACCATCATCTCCTCAAAACTAATCAATAAACTTCAAGACCTTGGCCTCAATATCTACTTGTTCAATTGGATCCTCAATTTCCTCACTTGCAAACGCCAGTCAGTTTGGATTGGCAAAGATACCTTCTCCATCAGCACAGGTTCACCACCAGGCTGTGTGCTTTGCCCCTGCTCTCCTCACTTTGCACTTATGATAATATTTGGCTAAGCACAGATCCAATGCCATATTCAAGTTTGCTGATGACACCACTGTCTTGGCTGAATCAAAGGTGGTGACAAATCAGAGTATGGGAAGGAGATTGAAAATCTGGATGAATGTTACCATACAGCAACATCTTTCTCCATGTCAACAAGAGCAAAGAGCTGTTTATTGACTTCTGGAGGAGGAAACCAGAGGTCCACGAGCCAGTCCTCATTGGAGGATCAGAGGTGGAGAGGGTCAGCAACTTTAAATTCCTCAGTGTTATTATTTCAGAGGATCTGTCCTGGGCGCGGCAATTACGGAGAAAGCATGGCAGTGCCTCTACATCCTTTGGAGTTTGTGCAGATTCGGCAAGAGAGATAAAACCTTATAGAAGTGTAGTGGAGAGTACATCGACTGGCTGCATCACAGCCTGGTATGGCAACACCAATGTCCTTGAACGGAAAATCCTACAAAAAATGATGGATACAGCTCAGACCATCATGACTGAAACCCTCCCAACCACTGAGCACATCTACCTGAAGCATTGCTGCAGGAAAGCAGTATCCATCATCAAGGACCCCCACCACCCAGGCCATGCTCTCTTCTCACTGCTGCCATCAGGAAGAAGGTACAGGAGCCTCAGGATTCACAACACCAGGCTCAGGAGCAATTATTACCCCTCAACCATCAGGCTCTTGAACTAAAGGGGATAACTTCACTCAACTTCACTTACCCCACCATTGAGATGTTCCCGTAGCCTGTGGACTCACTTTCAGGAACTCTTCATCACATGTTCTAGGTATTTACTGCTTGCTTGCTGTTTGTTTGTATATTTATTTATTATTTCTTTCTTTTTGTACTTGCACAGTTTGTAGTCTTATGCACACCGGTTAGATGCCTAAGTTAGTGTGGTACTTCATTTATGTTGTTATGATTATTACTTTGTTATGGATTTTATTGAGTGCACCTGCAAGAAAATGTATCTCAGGGTTGTACATGGTGATGTATATATACTTTGATAATAAATTTACTTTGAACTTTTCTGGGAATGTGTAGGCCATTAACAGGACAACGTGAGCAAAAAGTGGCAAACACTTGAGAGCAAAAGTGAAAATTCATCAGATAATTTCCAACGATTGTGGATTTGCTTCCTGAGAAGTTGGAAGAAGAAGAGGCGATCTCACCAAAAGGATTTCACAGGCCAGACAGAGAGAAGGCTCTGAAGCCTTAGGTCTGGGAGCAGCTTTAGGATAAGGGGTGGGTTGTTTGGAATCAGGATGAGAAATACCTTCACTCATTGATGGTGAAACATTGTACTTTAAATTAAAGTCAAAGTCAAGTCAATGTACTAACCGAGTATGTTTATGTCACCATGTATTACTTTGAGATTAATTTTCTCAAAGGCATTTACAGGAAATCAAGAAATACAATAGATTTTACAAAAAACTATACATCAATTAAAGACTGACAAACAATGAATGTGCAGAAAATGACAAATAGTGCAAATAAAAAAATCAATAAATAATACTGAGAACATAAATTGTAGAGCCCTTGAAAATGAGTCTGTAGCTTGTGGAATCAGTTCAGAGTTGAGGTGAGTGACATTATCCATGTTGGTTCAGGAGCCTGATGGATGCAGGGTAATAACTGTTCCTAAACTTGATGGTGTGGATCCTATGGCTTATTTCCTGCCCAATGAAGCAAAAAGAGAGCATGGCCTGGACGGTGGTGGTGCTGCTTCCTTGTGGTAGCCCCTTGCAAAACGTGCTCAAAGATGGGGAGGTCATTGTCTGGTGATGGACAGGGCTGCATCCACAATGTTTTGTATGTTTTTTTCTCTCTTGGGCAGTGGTGCTTCCATGCCCAGGTAATGCAATCAAATGGGATACCTTCCACTGTGCATCTACAGAAGTTTGTCAAAGGTTTAGATGACACACTGAACCTACGCAAACTTCTAAGAAAGTAGAGGCACTGTTGTGTCTTCTTTGTGCTGGTCCTAGAACAGACCCCCTGCTACGATAATGCCAAAGAATTTAAACTTTCTGACCCTCCCAACCTCCAAACCCCTAATGAAGACTGGCTCGTGGACCTCTGCCTTCTTCCTCCTGTAGCCGATAATCAGCTCTTTGGTTTTGCTGACGTGGAACGAGAGGTTGTTATTGTGTCACCACTCAACGAGAGGTTGTTATTGTGTCACCACTCAACTAGAGATTTAATCTGCCTCCTATAAGCCAATATGTCACCACCGTTGATTCGGCTAAAGCAGTAGTATTGTCAGCAAACCTAAACATGACATTGGAGCTGTACTTAGCAACACAATCACAGGTATAAAGTGAGTAGAGCCGGGGGCTAAGCATGTGGCCTTATGGTGCACCTGTGCTGACGGCGATTGTGGGGGCAACATTGTTGACTGGGGTTTGCAAGTGAGGAAATTGAGGATAAAGTTGCACGGGGAGGTATCGGGGCCTAGGTCTGGGAGAGTAATGGTCAGTTTTGAGGGGATGATAGTGTTGAATGCTGAGCTGCAGTTAATGAAGAGCATTGTTGTCCTGATGTTCCAGAGCTGAGTGACGAGCCAATGAAATGGCACCCGTTGCAATGTAGGCAAATTGTAGTGGATCCTGGTCACTCCTCAGGCAGGAGTTGGTATGTTTCGTCACCAGCCTCTCAAAGCACCTCATCACAGTGGACGTAAGTGCTACTGGATGATAGTCATAGAGGCAGGTTACCACATCCTTCTTAGACACTGGCATGAGTGAAAGCTGTTTGATGCAGGTGGACAGCTCAGACTGCTGAAGTGAAAGGTTGAAGATGTCTGAAAACACTCCAGCTAGTTGGTTAGCACAGCTCTTTGGTACTCAGCTAGGTGTGCTGTTTGCATCAGGGTGCTTTTTATGGATTCACCTTCCTGAAGGATGTTTTTACTTCAGCCTCAAAGATGGAAATCACAGGGTCATAGGGGGCCATGGGGTTCGTGGAGGTGCCTTCATGTTCTGTCAGATCGAAGTGAGCCGAAGAGACGTTCAATTCGTTTGGGAGCGAAAGCTTGTTGCTTGGTTTTGCTTTGTAGGAGGTGATGCCATGCAAACTCTTAATATCATAGGTTGTGTTGTCATTCAAAATGCAAATTGCTGGTTTTCTGGACATGAATGGAAACAGGATCCAGGACAAAAACAGAAAATGCTGAAAAAACTCAGCAGGAGAGACTGCTAGAAGATGACGCAGAAGATAAGTCCTAATGAACAGTGGTGAAAGCTCGAAGGAATGGGTGGTCTACCACTGTTTCTATTTCTTATGTTATGTTTTTAAAAAATTAATACAGTTAAACATGAGGATTTGTATGGGGTGGGGGAGATACGTGTGGAGATCTTGGGATCAGGTCCTATTGAGCTAATTACCACCCAAATAGTCATCAGCAGGGTGGTGGAAGGTGTTGTTGACAGCACTATCAAGCAGCACTTACTCACCACTGATGGGATGTTTGGGTTCAGTAAAATCTACAGTTTTAACTGCTACAGGCAATGCAGTCCTTGCCCTCCTCTGACGGTGCAGATGGGCTTCGACAAATCACAATCAGAATCATGTTTATTATCGAGTGTCTTGAAATTTGTTAACTTAGCAGCAGCTGTTCAATGCAATTTATTATAATACAGATAAAATAGTTATGTAGATATAATATAGATAAAACAGTTCAGGTATTACAATAAATAATAAACAAGACAATGGGCACAGTAGAGGGCAGTAAGTTGGTGTCGGTCCAGGCTCTGGGTATTGAGGAGTCTGATGGCTTGGGGGAAGAAACTGTTACATAGTCTGGTCGTGAGAGCCCGAATGCTTTGGTGCCTTTTCCCAGATGGCAGGAGGGAGGAGAGTTTGTATGAGGGGTGCGTGGGGTCCTTCATAATACTGTTTGCTTTGCGGATGCAATGCGTAGTGTAAGTGTCTGTAATGGCAGGAAGAGAGACCCTGATGATCTTCTCAGCTGTCCTCACTATCCACTGCAGGGTCTTGCAATCCGAGATGGTGCAATTTCTGAACCAGGCAGTGATGCAGCTGCTCAGGATGCTCTCAATACAACCCCTGTAGAATGTGATGAGGATGGGGGGTGGAAAATGGACTTTCCTCAGCCTTCGCAGAAAGTAGAGACACTGCTGGGCTTTCTTTGCTATGGAGCTGGTGTTGAGGGACCAGGTGAGATTCTCCGCCAGGTGAACACCAAGAAATTTGGTGCTCTTAATGATCTCTGCCGAGGAGCCGTCGATGTTCAGCGGGGAGTGGTTGCTTCGTGCCCTCCTGAAGTCAACAAGCATCTCTTTTGTTTTGTTCACGTTCAGAGATAGGATGTTGGCTGTGCACCAGTCCTTTAGCCGCTGCACCTCCTCTCTGTAAGCTGACTCGTCGTTCTTGCTGATGAGGCCCACCACGGTCGTGTCATCGGTGAACTTGATGATGTGGTTCGAGCTGTGTGTTGCAGCACAGTCGTGGGTCAGCAGAGTGAACAGCAGTGGACTGAGCACACAGCCCTGGGGAGCCCCCGTGCTCAGTGTGATGGTGTTGGAGATGCTGCCTCTGATCTGGACTGGACTAAGGTCTCCCAGTCAGGAAGTCTAGGATCCAGTTGCAGAGGGAGGTGTTCAGGCCCAGTAGGCTCAGCTTTCCAATCAGTTTCTGAGGGATGATTGTGTTGAATGCTGAACTGAAATCTATGAACAGCATTCGAACGTATGTGTCTTTTTTGTCCAGGTGGTTTAGGGCCAGGTGGAGGGTGGTGGCAATGGTATCGTCTGTTGAGCAGTTGAGACGGTACGCAAACTGCAGGGGTCCAGTGAGGGGGGCAGCAGGGTCTTGATATGCCTCATGATGAGCCTCTCGAAACACTTCATGATGATGGATGTGAGTGCAACGGGATGGTAGTCATTTAGGCAGGACACTGAAGACTTCTTCGGCACGGGGACAATGGTGGTGGCCTTGAAGCACGTTGGAATGGTGGTGCTGATCAGGGAGACATTGAAGATGTCAGTGAGAACATCTGCTAGCTGGTCTGCACATCCTCTAAGCACTCTGCCAAGAATATTGTCTGGTCTAGCAGCCTTCCGTGGGTTGACCCTGCACAGGGTTCTCCTCACATCGGCCACGGTGAGACACAGCACCTGGTCATTCGGAGGAGGAGTGGACTTCCTCGTTGCTACGTCATTTTCCGCCTCAAAATGGGCGTAGAAGTTGTTCAGCGCATCTGGGAGGGAGGCATCACCCGCACAGAAACAATATTAAATAAAGTGAGGTAGCTTTGGTGGGTTCAATGTCCATTTAGGAATCAGCTGACAGAGGGGAAGAAGTTGTGTTTGTTCCGCTGAGTGTGTGCCTTCAGGCTTCTGTACCTCCTTCCTGATGGTAACAATGAAAAGAGGGCATGTCCTGGGTGATGGGGGTCCTTAATAATAGAGACTGCCTTTCTGAGGCACTACTCCTCGATGGCAGATTGCAGGCAGTCCCTGGATTCGGTAAAGCTTCCATTTCTGACAATTGTCTGTAAGCTGATTTCCGTTAGTCAGAAACGTGTGCTTTTTTTTGTAACCCACACTCCTTGTACACTAGCTGTAGTTCTTTCAGGCCATTGAATAGTCACCCAAACACTGGAATAGAATTCAGTCATCAGTGAATACTATGAAGCAATTTAAAAAAATTATATTATTACGGTACTAGCTTGAAAAGTGGAAGAATTTACTTAAGAGTCAGCTTTCTATGGGTCTGGACTGTAGTAAGGCTCAGTACAGTGGGCACACATATTTACATAAGGTTGCATGTTTTTTGCTGAGAGCTCATGGGAACATTGCTGCCTGGTTTCCTAGTGACAGCATTTCTCATCCTCCTCCACCCACTTGTCCTCTTTGTGTGTCCTCACTAAGACCATAAGATATAGGAGTGGAATTAGGCCATTCAACCTGTTGAGGCTGCTCCACCATTCCATCATGGCTGATTTATCATCCCCCTCAACCCCATTCTCCTGCCTTCTCCCCGTAACTTTTGATGCCCTGACTAATCAAGAACCTATCAACCTCTGCTTTAAATATACTCAATGACTTGGCCTCCACAGCTGTCTGTGGCAATGAATTCCCAGATTCACCACCCTCTGGCTAAACAAATTCCTCATCTCTATTCTAAACAGATGTCCCTCTGTTCTGAGGCTGTGACCCCTGGTCCTAGACTCTCCCACTATAGGAAACATCCTCTCGTCTACTCTATCTAGACCTTTAAATATTCAACAGGTATCAGTGAAATTCCCCCCTTATTCTCTTAAACTCCAACAAGTACAGGCCCAGAGCCATCCTCATATGTTAACCCTTTCATTCACAGAATCATACTTGGACCCTCTGGACCCTGTTAAATGCCAGCACATCATTTCTTAGATAAGGGGCTCAAAACTGCTCACAATACTCCAAGTGAGGCCTCACCAGTGCTTTATAAAGCCTCAGCTTGTTTTTTATATTAATGTCCACTCGAAATGAATGCTAACATTGTATTTGCCTTCCTAACCACCAACTCAACCTGCAAGTGAACATTTAGGGAATCCTGCATGAGGACTCCCAAATCCCTTTGCACCTCAGAATTTTGAATTTTATGCCTTTATTCCTTCTATCAACTTCCCTACACTATGTTCCATCTGCCACTTCATTGCCCATTCCTCAGTCTGGCTAAGTCTTTCTGCAGACTCTCTGCTTCCTCAACAGAACCTGCCCCTTTGTGTATCGTCCGCAAACGGCCACAAATCTATCAATTCTGTCATCCAAATTATTGGCATATAACATGAAAAGAGGCAGTCCCATACTGACACTGCAGAACACCACCCCTCAATGGCAGTTAAATAGAAAAAGGACCTCTTTATCCCTACTCTTTGCTGCCTGCCAGTCAGCCAATCTTCTATTCATGCTAGTATTTTTTCCTATAATACCATGGGCTCTTAACTTGTTAAGCAGCCTTGTGTGGTACCTTGTCAAAGGCCTTCTGAAAATCCAAGTAATCAACATCCACTGACTCTCCTTTGTCTATCCTGACTCTTAATTCCTCAAAGAATTCATCAAATTTGTCAGGTAAGATTTCCCCTTTAGGAAACTGTGCTGTCTTTGGCTTATTTTTTCATGTGCCTCCAAGTACCCCCAAAATCTTGTCCTTAATAATGGACTCCAATGTCTTCCCAACCACTGAAGTCAGGCTAACTGGCCTATCATTTTCTTTCTTCTGATCCCTCCCTTCTTAAAGAGTGGAGTTACATTTTCAATTACACCCCCACCCCACTCTGGAAACCATTCCAGAATTTAGTGATTCATGAAGGATCATTACTAATGCCTCTACAAATTCTTCAGCTATCTCTTTCAGAGCCCTGGGGTGTAGTCCATCTGGTCCAGGTGACTTGTTTACCGTCAGACCTTTCAGCTTCCCAAGCACCTCCTCCTTAGAAATAGCATCTCAATTCGCTTCTGCCCGCAGATAACCTCGAATTTCTGGCACACTACAAGTGTCTTTCACAGTGAAGAATAGTGCAAAAAAAGAGTAGTGCAAAGTGAAGAGTAGTGCAAAATATTTATTAAGTTCATCCACCATTTCTTAGCCCCCCATTACTAACTTTCCAGCGTCAGTTTCCAATTGTCCAATATCCACCATTGCCTCTCATTTATTTTTTTTATATATCTAAAAATACTTTTTGTATGATCTTTTATATTATTGGCAAGCTTACCTTCATATTTCATTTTTTCTCTCCTTAGGGCTTTTTAAGTTGCCTTCTGCTGCTGTTTTTGAAAGCATCCCAAACCTCTAACTTCCCACTTATTTTTGCTATTTCATGTACTTTCTCCTTTGCTTTTATGCTAACCTTGACTTCCCTTGTCAGCCACAGTTGCGTCATCCTCCCTTTAGAGTACTTCTTCTTTCAAATGTATCTATCCTGTGCCTTCCAAATTGCTTCCAGAAGCTCCAGATATTGTTGTTCTGTGCTGCTAGTGTCCTCTTCCAGTCAAATTTGGCCAGCTGCTCTCATGCTTTTGAAATGTGTCAGTGTTTAGTGGCTTTGGCTCGTCAGGCTTGGACGAGGTAGGTTGTCTTCTAAGTTTCTCTGAACCTGTTCTTATTTGTTCATTCATCTGTCAGTGCATGCTATAGTGAGAATGGCTCTGGAGCATTGTTTTGTACTGCATGTGGGAGGTGGAAGTCTGGGAGACCTCCAGTATAAACACATCTGCACCAGGAGCACCAAGCTGCAGCTCCTGCAAGAACGTAGTAAGGAACTGGAGCTGCAGCTCGATGACCTTTGGCTCAAATAGAAGAATGAGTAAGTGACAGACAGGAGCTACAGGGAGGTTGCAGGAGCCAGGTAACTGGGTGACTGTCAGGAGAAGGAGGGGAAATGCACGGCCAGTGCAGAGTACACCTGTGGCTGTTCCTCTCAATAATTAGTATATAACTTGGATACTGTTGAGAGGGACAAGCTACCGGGGGGAGACACAGTGACTGAGTCTGGAGCTGTGGCTCCGAAGAGCAGAAAGGCGAAGAGGACTGCAGTGTTGATAGGAGATTCTTTCATCAGAGGAACAATCTGTGGGCGTGATAGAGACACCTGGATGGTATGTCGCCTCCCTGGTGCAGGATCAGGGATGTCTCAGATTGTGTCCATGGCATTCTCAAGGGTGAGGGTGAGCAGCCAGAAGTCTTGGTACATATTGGCACCAATGACATGGATAGACAAGATGAGGGGGTCCTGAAGAGAGACTTTAGGGAGCTAGGTAGAAAGCTGAGAAACAGGACCTCCAGGGTAGTAATCCCTGGATTGTTGCCTGTGTCATGTACCAATAAGGGTAAGAATAGGATGATTTGATAGGGGAATGTGTGGCTGAGGACCTGGTGCATGGGCCAGAGGTTCAGATTTATGGAACATTGGGATATCTTTGGGGGAAGGCATAATCTATACAAAAGGATTGGGTTTCATCTGAACTGGAGGGGATCCAATATCCTTTGCGGGCAGGTTGGTTAGAATTGTTCAAGTGGGTTTAATCTAATTTGGCAGGGGGATGGGAAATGGAGTGATAGTGCTGAAGATGAGGTAGTTGGGTTACAGACAGAGGCAATGTGTAGTGAGACTCTTGGCAAGAAGAGGCTGATGATAGGGTGAAACTGCAGGATGAGCTGCAATGTAAAAGGTGGACAAAATTGACAAGGGTGAATACAGGGCTGAAAGTGTTATAACAGAATGTGTGCTGTACACAGAAAAAGGACAATGAACTTGTAGCACAGTTACAGATTGGCAGGTACGATGTTGTTGGCATCACTGAATCATCGCTGAAAAAGATTATTGCTGGGAGCTTATTGTCCAAGGTTGCACATTGTATTGAAAGGATAGTCAGGAAGACAGAGAGGATGGTGCGACGCTGCTGGTAAAAAATGAAATTAAATCATTAGGAAGAGGTGACATAAGATTGGAAGGTGTTGAATCGTTGAGGATAGAATGAAGAAGCTGCAAGGGTAAAAAGACCCTGATGGGAGTAATGTAAAAAACTCCCAAACAGTAGTAAGGATGTAGACTACAATGGGAGATAGAAAATGCATGCCAAAAGGGACAATGTTATTCGAGTTCAAGCTCATAGGACTAGATGCTTCAATCCCTTTGATAAGCACATCCTAACTCGGGTCATAGGATAGAGATCTTGAGGTGGGGCTTGGTGGTGACAGATGCTTCCCAGGGGTCATCAGGTGGGCACCCCCCTTCTTAGATGTTTTGTCAATTTAAGCCCACTACATCTCCAGAGGGCCCAACAGTGCGATCCGGCATGCCAGATGCACCCCACACCACCGCCACTTCACATCTGACCACCCATGGGTCATTTTACAGCCCAGCTGGTGTCACTCCTCTTCATCCATAACCAGGGGCTGCTTCGCTTGGCTACCTCCAAGAGTTCTTTTATAGCTTGCCGCTGGCCCTGTCCTCCAACTCCCAATTCCTTCAGCAATCTGACCATGGAAGTAGCCGCAAATCCTCTGTGCCAACCTCTGCTGGGAAAACCTACACCTTCCATCCACGCTGCTTAGTACCTGTAACCAGCTCAGCGTATCTTTTTGCTCATACACCTCGCAGACTGCATCTTCCCAGGGAACCGTGAGATTTGAGATTACCACAGCCTTCAGACTGCTAGACCACAAGACCAAGTCTGGTCTGAGGGTGGCACTAGCTATCTCCGGGGGAAATATTAGTCTTATGTCAAGGTCAACAGCCATGTTCCAGTCATGAGCAGTTTTCAGTATACCTGACACCATCCGTGTCATTGAGGGAGGCACTGTCTGTTCCTGTCGGACAAAGGGGATGGCGGTTCTTCCAGTCATAGGGGGCTTAGAGTTGTTCCTCAGCCTTTGCTACCACAATGGCTACCAAACATCCGAAGACCTGGTTGTGCCTCTACGTGTTTGCTGTTCTTCCACAAAGCGGACACGCTGGGTCTTCATCGAGCCGTTGGTTCCGATTTTTGCAAGTTGGGAAAACATCATAAACCGCTCTTATCAGGAAGCTAATCTTTCTTCCTTCATTCTCCCATAAATCTTTCCAGCTAAATTTTCTTTTCCCAATGTTTTCCCACCTTGTCCACTGTCCCTGTTTTGCCTGAGACACTGCTCCTGCACACCTCATCTGCTCCTCCTGTCGCTGTACTTCCTCCACCACCACAGCTCGCCTTTGCTTTTGTGTTGTTGCCTTTTGCCAAATGGGTCTATTTGAACCTGTGCCAAGGCCCCCTCTTCCAGTTTGCACTTAGCCCACCATGCCTGTAAACCTGAGTGTTGCTTTTGCCTGTTTTACTGTCTCTGCTGGGCACCACTTCCTCCCTGTTAAGGTCCTGGGTGCAGTATCCTGGACAACACTGTCATGAGATTCCGAGAGAGTCATCTCATGCCTCACCTCGGCACACTTCAACTCTTCAGGCAGGCAACTCCAGAACTTCTTTGCCATACAGGTAGATGTTAGTTAGCAATCTTGGTAGGCCCATCCACTTCTTAGTGAAGGAACTAACTCTCCTCTCCATCTTTTCAACATGAGTGATGGGGACTTCACACGGAGTCAGTGGCCACAACACCCGAGGGAGCAATCCAAGCTGAATGCACCAGAGTTTGAGGTTTCCTGGCAGCAAGCTCTTATTTATGGCTTTAAGCCCTTTGATGATTTCATCTCTCAGCAGTTTCACTTTGTTTTTTATCAGTGAAGTTTACCCCAAGCTGACACAGTGGCAGATTGTTTTTCAGTGTCACAGCACAAAGGTTATCTAACTTACCTGGAGAGAAACAACTGCATCGACACATGTGTGCAGAAGGCAGGGATGCCGGCTTTGTCTGGCTGCTTAGAACACACAAGTATAATTTGGCATCAAAAACAAACTCCTAAAAGGGAAAGAAAAGACCTTCATGTCATGTTCTTGGACCTAGTCAATGCCTTTGGGTCGGTCTCACATAACCTCCTTTGCCTTCCTTTGAATTCTTCCGTATATCAGATTCTTGGGAAGCTGAGAGGTCTGAAGGTAGATAAGTCAGCTGGGCAAGATGGTGCACGCCCAGGGTTCTGAAAGAAGTGCATGAAGAGACTGTGGAGGCATTAGAAATTATCTTTCAAGAATCACTAGGTTCTGGAATGGTTCCAGAAGACCGGAAAATTGCAAATGTCAGCCTAGTCTTCAAGAAGGGAGACAGGCATTAATAAATTATAGGCCAGTTAGTCTGACTTCAGTGGTTGGGAAAATGTTGGAGTCGATTGTTAAGGATGAGGTTTCGGGGTACTTGGAGGCTCATGATAAAATAGGCCGTAATCAGCATGGTTTCCTTATGGGAAAATCTTGCCCGATAAATCTGTTAGAATTCTTTGTAGAAACAACAACCAGGTTAGAGAAAGGAGAATCACTTGATGTTGTGTACTTGGATCTTCAGAAGGCTTTTGACAAGGTGCCACACATGAGGCTGCTTAACAGACTACAAGCCCATGGTATTAGAAGAAAGATTCTAGCAAGGATAAAGCAGTGGCTGAGTGGCAGGAGGCAAAGAATGGGAATAAAGAGAGCCTTTTCTGACTGCATGCCGGTGACTAATGGTGTTCCACAGATAACACACACAAAATGCTGGTGGAACACAGCAGGCCAGGCAGCATCTATAAGGAGAAGTACTGTCGACGTTTCGGGCCGAGACCCTTCGTCAGGACTGACTGAAAGGAAAGATACTAAGAGATTTGAAAGTAGTGGGGGGAGGGGGAAATGTGAAATGATAGGAGAAGACCGGAGGGGGTGGGATGAAGCTAAGAGCTGGAAAGGTGATTGGCAAAAGTGATACAGAGCTGGAGAAGGGAAAGGATCATGGGACGGGAGGCCTAGGGAGAAAGAAGGGGAGGGGGGGGGGAACACCAGAGGGAGATGGAGAACAGGCAAACAACTAAATATGTCAGGGATGGGGTAAGAAGGGGAGGAGGGGCATTAACGGAAGTTAGAGAAGTCAATATTCATGCCATCAGGTTGGAGGCTGCCCAGCCGGTATATAAGGTGTTGTTCCTCCAACCTGAGTGTGGCTTCATCTTGACAGTAGAGGAGGCCATGGATAGACATATCAGAATGGGAATGGAACATGGAATTAAAATGTGTGGCCACTGGGAGATCCTGCTGTCTCTGGCGGACCGAGCGTAGATGTTCAGCAAAATGGTCTCCCAGTCTGCGTCGGGTCTCACCAATATATAAAAGGCTACACCGGGAGCACCGGACGCAGTATACCACACCAGCCGACTCACAGGTGAAGTGTCGCCTCACCTGGAAGGACTGTCTGGGGCCCTGAATGGTGGTGAGGGAGGAAGTGTAAGGGCAGGTGTAGCACTTGTTCCGTTTACAAGGATAAGTGCCAGGAGGGAGATCGGTGGGAAGGGATGGGGAGAACGAGTGGTCAAGGGAGTTGCATAGGGAGCGATCCCTGCAGAAAGCAGAAAGGGGGGGGAGGGAAAGATGTACTTGGTAGTGGGATCCCGTTGGAGGTGGCAGAAGTTACGGAGAATTATATGTTGGACCTGGAGGCTGGTGGGGTGGTAGGTGAGGACAAGGGGAACCCTATCCCAAGTGGAGTGGCGGGCGGATGGGGTGAGGGCAGATGTGTGGGAAATGGGAGAGATGCGTTTGAGAGCAGAGTTGATGGTGGAAGAAGGGAAGCCCCTTTGTTTAAAAAGGAAGACATCTCCTTCGTCCTGGAATGAAAAGCCTCATCCTGAAAGCAGATGAGGATCAAATAATGATGGACACCATCTATTTGAGGCATCGCTCCTTGAATACGTCCTGGATACATTGCACAAATACGCTGGGAAGGTTCCCAGACAACGCGCATGGTGGAGACGGAGGAATTGTGAGAAGGGGATGGCATTTTTGCTAGAGACAGGGTGGGAGGAGGAATAGTCCAGGTAGCTGTGAGAGTCTGTAGGCTTATAGTAGATATCAGTAGATAAGCCGTCTCCAGAAATGGAGACAGAAAGATCAAGAAAGGGGAGGGAGGTGTCGGAAATGAACCAGGTAAATTTGAGGGCAGAAAGTTGGAGGCAAAGTTAATGAAGTCAATGAGCTCAGCATGCGTTCAGGAAGCAGCGCCAATGCAGTCATCGATATAGCGAAGGAAAAGAGGGGGACGGATACCCGTATAGAATTGGAACATGGACTGTTCCACAAAGCCAACAAAAAAGGCAGGCATAACTGACAATAGACAATAGGCAATAGACAATAGGTGCAGAAGTAGACCATTCAGCCCTTCGAGCCTGCACCACCATTTTGAGATCATGGCTGATCATCTACTATCAATACCCGGTTCCTGCCTTGTCCCCCTATCCCTTGATTCCCCTATCCATAAGATACCTATATAGCTCCTTCTTGAAAGCATCCAGAGAATTGGCCTCCACTACCTTCTGAGGCAGTGCATTCCAGACCCCCACAACTCTCTGGGAGAAGAAGTTTTTCCTTAACTCTGTCCTAAATGACCTACCCCTTATTCTCAAACCATGCCCTCTGGTACTGGACTCTCCCAGCATCTGGAACATATTTCCTGCCTCTATCTTGTCCAATCCCTTAATAATCTTATATGTTTCAATCAGATCCCCTCTCAATCTCCTTAATTCCAGCGTGTACAAGCCCAGTCTCTCTAACCTCTCTGCGTAAGACAGTCCAGACATCCCAGGAATTAACCTCGTGAATCTACGCTGCACTTCCTCTACGCAGGGGTGTCAAACTCATTTTAGGTCACGGGCCGGATTGAGCAAAATGCAGCTTCATGCGGGCCGGATCAGTCGGATACTTGCGAATGCAGCTTTCGTTGCCTCTGTTTTTTCAGCCTGCTCTCATGTGTCTCAGTCTCTGCTATAAATACAAAGTGTTTCACTTTACAAATTCCGTTTCTTATGAAGAAGACTGCCGAGCAAGACTGCCGAATAAACACTAAAACCCCTGAAAACCTGGTACCTGAATAAACTCAGCATTAGCCATATCATTCGCCATAGGCGCTTCGATTACTGGGGCCAGCTTTAATAGTAATTAGATATTATCTCGCGGGCCAAAGATAATTCCACCGCGGGCCGGATTTGGCCCGCGGGCCTTGAGTTTGACATATATGCTCTACAGCCAGGATGTCCTTCCTTAACCCTGGAGACCAAAACTGTACACAATACTCCAGATGTGGTCTCACCAGGGCTCTGTACAAATGCAAGAGGATTTCCTTGCTCTTGTACTCAATTCCCTTTGTAATAAAGGCCAACATTCCATTAGCCTTCTTCACTGCCTGCTGCACTTGCTCATTCACCTTCAGTGACTGATGAACAAGGACTCCTAGATCTCTTTGTATTTCTCCCTTACCTAACTCGACACCGTTCAGATAATAATCTGCCTTCCTGTTCTTACTCCCAAAGTGGATAACCTCACACTTATTCACATTAAACGTCATCTGCCAAGTATCTGCCCACTCACCCAGCCTATCCAAGTCACCCTGAATTCTCCTAACATCCTCATCACGTCACACTGCCACCCAGCATAGTATCATCAGCAAATTTGCTGATGTTATTCTCAATGTCTTCATCTAAATCGTTGACGTAAATTGTAAACAGCTGTGGTCCCAATACCGAGCCCTGTGGCACCCACTAGTCACCACCTGCCATTCCGAGAAACACCCATTCACCGCTACCCTTTGCTTTCTATCTGCCAACCAGTTTTCTATCCATGTCAATGTCTTCCCCCCAATGCCATGAGCTTTGATTTTACCCACCAATCTCCGATGTGGGACCTTATCAAATGCCTTCTGAAAATCGAGGTACACTACATCCACTGGATCTCCCCCATCTAACTTCCTGGTTACATCCTCGAAAAACTCCAACAGATTAGTCAAGCATGATTTACCCTTGGTAAATCCATGCTGGCTCGGCCCAATCCTATCACTGCTAGCTAGATATGCCACTATTTCATCTTGCAGGTGCCCATGGCTACACCCTTGGTTTGGAGGAAGTGGGAGGAGCCAAAGGAGAAATTATTGAGAGTAAGGATTAATTCCACTAGATGCTGCCTGACCTGCTGTGTTCCACCAGCAATTTGTGTGTGTTGTCTGAATTTCCAGCATCTGCAGATTTCCTTGTGTGTGTTCCACAGATGTCTATTTTGGGACTGATTCTTTTTATATGTCAATGATTTGGATGATGGAATTGATGGTTTTATTGCAAAGTTTGCACACGATACGAACGTTGGTGGAGGGGCAAGTAGTTTTGAGGAAGTCAAGAGGCTACAGAGGGACTTAGACAGATTAGGAGAACGGGCAAAGAAGTGGCAGATGGAATACAGTGTCAGGAAATATATGGTCACGCACTTTGGCAGAAGAAAGGATTGACTAGTTTCTAAATGGTGAGAAAATATGAAAATTTGAGGCACAGAGGGATTTGGGAGTCCTTGTGCAAGATTGTGCAATGTTTATTTGCAGTTTGAGTCTGTGGTGAGGAAGGGAAATGTGTTTGTGATGAACTAGATATACCTGTCTGACTGCTCCTGTGGCTCCTCCCACAGACCCCTGCTGACTGCTCCTGTGGCTCCTCCCACAGACCCCTGTATAAAGGCGACTGTGGTCTGCTGCTCTCCCTCATTTTCCCAGGATGTAGTGTTGTTTGTTCTTCCAGTCAATAAAAGCCGATATCTCACTTCCTAAGTCTCAGCGTGAGTTATTGATGGTGCATCAGTGTTGTAAGCTTTCATTTCAAGAGGACTAGAATATAAAAGCAAGGATGTAATGTTGAGACTTTTTAAAGCACTGGTGAGGCCTCACTTGGAGTATTGTGAGCAGTTTTGGGCCCCTTATCTTCGAAAGGATGTGCTGAAATTGGTTCCAGGATTAAAAGGCTTGTCATATGAAAGCGCTTGATGGCTTTAGGCCTGTATTCACTGGAATTCAGAAGAATGAGGGGTGACCTAATTGAAACCTATCCAATTGGTGAAAGGCCTTGATAAAGTGGATGTGGAGAGGCTGTTTCCTACAATGGGAGTGTCTAAGATCAGAGGACACAGCCTCAGAATACAGGGTTGTCTTTTTAGAACGGAGATGTGGATTTTCTTTAGCCGGAGCATACTGAATCTGGGGAATTTGTCGCCACAGGCAGCTGTGGAGGCCAAGTCTATATGTATACTTAAGGCAGAGGTTGACAGATACTTGATTGGTCAGAGCATGAAGGGTTACGGGGAGAAGGCAGGAGATTGGGGCTGAGAGGAAAAATCGATCAGCCATGATGAAATGGTGAGCAGACTTGATAGGCCAAATGGCCTAATTTTCCTTCTACATCTTATGGCCTCTGTAATTCCCTTCACTCCACTGTAATACTGATACATCTGACTTTTGCTTCTCCCTCTCAAACTGCAGGATGAAATCTGTCATATCTTGAACACTCCTCCAAAGGGTTCCTTTACCTTAAGCACCCTAATCAAATCTGCGGCATTACAAAAGACCCAATCCAATTGTCTTTTCCCTATTGGGCTCGTCCACAAGCTGCTCTACAAAGTTATCTCATATGCATTCTTTGGATTCAGCACCAATCTGATTTACCCCATCTACCTGCGTATTGAAATTCCCTTGACTATCATAACATTGCCCTTTTCACAAGCCTTTTCTATTTTTGTTGTAATTTCTACCCACATCCTGGCTACTGGTCAGACATCTGTACATAACTTCAACCAGGGTCCTTTTATCTTTGCAGTTTCTCAACTCTACCCACAAAAATTCTTCTACCCACATCCTGGCTACTGTTCAGACACCTCTATCTAACTCCAATCAGGGTTCTTTTACCTTGGCAGTTTCTTATCTCTACCCACAAGGATTCTACATCTTCCTATCCTATGTCACGTCTTTCTAAGGATTTGATTTGATTTTTACCACAGGATTTTTACCCCCACCCCCTCTATCTACCTGCCTGGCCTTTTGATACAATGTGTATCCCAGCTATGGTCTTCATTCAGCCACAATTCAGAAGCCAACAACACCATACCTACAAATTTCTAACTGCACTGCAAGAGCATCTACCTTATTCTGTATACTGTGCATTTAAACATAACACCTTCAGTCCTCCTTTCATCACCCCTTTCCATTCCCCCCTCCATGTTACGCTTCAACTCATCCCATTGATGGCCATTTTGGTCCTATCATCTGCCCGTTCTTCCTCACAGTCTCACGGCACTCTGCATTTTATTGTGTATCAACTGTCCCATCCTCAGCCCTGTCACTCCAATTCTCATCTCTCTGCCAAATTATCATAAACCACTCCTCAGTCACGCTATATGTATTTAGAAAAGGGTTGTTTACGAATGTACCCTTCTTCAGTTGCAGCTGGTTTGTGCAGAGGTATGAGGTCTGTCAGTACTCACCACACCACTCAGGCTAATTAGCCACAACAAATGGGTCCCACTTTCCAGTTCCAGCAACGCCGTCTTTTATTTATGTAACTCTGAAAGACCCAGCATCAATCCCAGCGTTCAGTGGTGTGCCATTGCAGTGTATAATTTACACTTCTGGATTGTTGGTTCAGTAAGCTCTCACTACAATTGTTCTAATATTTGACGCTGCACAGCTTTGCTTAATGTTAAGCCTGCAGCGAGTGGGTGTGGCAGGAGACCAGTCGGTAGCAATAAAATTGTGTATACTGATATTAGAAAATTGCACTTGCCCAGTCCATCATATAAACCAGCCACCCCTCCACTGAGTCCGTCTACACTTCCCACTGCCCTGGGAAAGCAGTCAACATAACCAAGGATCCCTCCCACCCTGCTCATTCTCTCTCCCCTCTCTTGTTGGGCAGAGGATAGGAAGGTTTGAGAGCATGAACCACCAGATTCACGGATAGATTTTGTCCTACTTTTATCAGACTCTTGAATGCATCTCTCATACACTAAAGAATGAATATTTGAATTCTTGAGCTCCTGATTTCTCAGCCTACCTCATCACGGCACTTGCTCTTTAGTTGTTAACTTGAACACTATTGTCCCTGTAATTACACCACTCTTTTCTGCATTCTGTTTTCTTTTTACAACCTTGATGTAATTATATATGGCATGCAAAAGAAAAGCTTTTTACAGTGCAACAATAATAAACCAATATCAATACAGCAAACATTTCACGTGAACCAAGTTTCCACAGGTAACACCCTAAAGATTACCTGTCTGGATGCCAGTTCTGCATTCCTATTAACTACAAGTATGCAAAGCCACTTTCATCTCAGCATCTACTTTCAATGATGGAATTCCACCTTCGCAAGAAGGCACTCTCACCCTTGTTCAAAATGATTATATCTCTTCACTAACAACCTTCCCTTCCTATTGGTTTTGACATCCTCTTGGACTTGGCATTGGGTGCACATACTGGCTTTATGAGGCACTTGCGTTGAGATAGAAATTACAGCCTGGCTGCACACGTTTAGATATTTACATCTCCACCATCCAGCGACAGAACACTATGGACCACCTCTTTGCTACCCTGGACTTGTTCCTAATTGTTTTTTTTTTGCACCAGTGTCTTGTTTTGCAGTCTTTTTCTTAACTGTCTTGTATAATTTATGTAGTTTAAGATATGTGTGCTGTCTGAATCTACATGCCTGTGATGTTTTTCATTGTATTTGTACCTCACTGTACTGGTGCTTATGACAATAAACTCAACTTGGAATATGTGTTTTGCAAACTGTTGTAGCAAATTTGTACATACAAGTTCATATTTACAACCAAAACAACCTTATTCCCTTTCCTTTTAAAGAGACCTCATAACTTAGATGCTCTTGAACAGTTTGTAACTTTTGTATGGTTATGCTTCACTGCAGCCGATCCTGGATCTTAGCGTGTTGGTCAGTGACGATCATTTGGAGGTAGTTCCTTCTAGTGGAATATTTGTTTCCAGGCAGATCACACGGCCTCTTTCACAAGTTTAAGTGGACGTGCAGATTGCTCTGCATCTCTGGAAACAACCTGCTTTGGTCAGTCACCTTTATTGAGTTGTTAGGGATGAACTTCACCAGCGAGGAAATAAGAACTAAGATCATTTGTTTTCTTCCAGTGCTTTGTTCTTAAGGGACTCTGTGATTTATAACACAGTGGTTTTGGGAGATAATATTGTTCTAATTTTGCTCTGATAATATAGAATATTCCATAAGCATTGGCATTTCTTTGTTCAGAAAGCTTTATTAATATATTTATAATATCGACATCATTCTTATCCAGGCTGCTTTCGCGCTACTGCAGCAGCACCCCCCGCCCGCCCCCCCCACCGTCCCAGTAGGCCACCAGAGAGCTGGTGGACAATGCATGCTCTTTGTGAGCATGAACATATGCTTGCCAGTTGGCATGGAACAAATGGCCACCTGGACCAGGACCAGGAGCAAAGTGACAAACAGAACCCTGATCCCTTTGTCCTCCTCTGGACTAGGCGCTCAGAGATCGGGGGCTGGGGGCTGAAGTCCAGCCAGAATCCTTCAAGCCCAGTGGAAATGGTAGAAGTGCATGGTACTCCAAATGACTGACACATCCTTCTTACTAAGCACATAGATGGCACAGTGGCATTGCCAGTAGAGTCACTGCCTCAACATGCCAGAAGCCTGGTAAAATCCTGAACTCAGGTTTTGTCTGTGTGGGGTTTGCATGTTCTCCCTCCAACATCACAATGATTTGTGAGTTGGGTTATGTTAATCTGCCACTGAAAATTGCCCCCAGTGTAAATGTGTGTGGAAGAATAGAAAAGGAGATGAATGTAGTATTGGGGTAAAAGGGTGGTTGATGTTTGCATGGACTAGGGTTCATACTTACTCTATTGCACCTGCTGCCACAATTGTAGACAAGTCCGCGGGATCCAACACCAGACTCGTCAGCCATCTTCCAAGTTACAGAACAGAAATGCAAATGACAATCAGCTGGAGGAACTCAGTGGGTCGAGCAGCATCTATGAGGGAAAGAACTCTTGATACTTTGGATCAAAACCCTGCATCAGGACAGGACAGGGCCTTGACCTGAGGTGCATCACCTCACACTTATCTGTATTGAAATCTATTTGCCACTCCTCAGCCCACTTCCCCAACTGACGAAGATCCCATTGTAATCTACAATAAACCTCTTCACCATCAACACCTCCTCTTACTTTTTGTGTCAGCTACAAAATGATCAGTCAAGCCTAGAGCATCGACATCCAAATCATTTATATAAAAAACGAACAAGACCCTTGCGACACACCACCATTTAATGGCCTCCATTCCAAGAAAGTACCTTCACCTATCCCCTTCTGCTTCTAATTCCGAGCCAATTTTGAAACCAAATAGCTTTTCCTGGAATCCATGAGATATAACCTTCTAGAATAGCTTGCCGTGTTGAAGGCCTCACTAAAGCTCACATATCCACAACATTCACTCCCCCACCCTCATCTATCTTTGAGGTTATTTCTACCAAAAGTCTCTAAAAGATTCATCAAGCGTGACTTCCCTCACACAAAGTCACACTGACTTCTCCTAATCAGACTCTGTCTGTCCAAATGTCATAGATCCTGTCCCTCAGAATTCACTTCCTTCTACTGATTTGGGCTGACCAGCTTGTCACTTCCTGTTTTCTCCTTGCTAACCTTTTTAAACAATGGAACATTAGCCTCCTTCCACTCTTTGGGAACACCAATGGCTAACGATGAAGCAACTATCTCAGCAAAGACCCTCACAATTTCTCCTTAGCATCCACCACTACTTTAAAACTAAAAGAATCGTAGTCATGAGATACAAATTGCACCCTCAGTGCATCTTGCATTACTTGCTCTGCTTTGTCCTCTAACGATATGTCCAATATTGTACCTTCCTGAGTGACTCAGTAAACTTTCCTGCCCACATTTCATACATTCCTCCCCATCCCAGGTCCTTAAAACTCTTGATGTCCCAGTCAATAGTAAGGAAATTAAAATCTCCACTAATACACTATTATTCTTACAACTTTAAGCAATTTCTTGATATATTTGGTCCTCAAGTTTAGGCTGACCATGACGGGGTGGACCAATAGTTCAGCCCCACTAGAGTGAGCCTTGGCAGGTTTCAATGTTGTACTCACGTGGCTTCACTGGAACCTCCCCAAGATTGCCATCTCTAAGTACTGCTGTTAAAATTTTAAAAAGGCCACTCACTGAATGCTCCTCTTGAGGGATGTGAGATGGCAGGGAGACCTCCAGTTCACCTGCAAGAAGTGCATCCAGCTGCAGCTTCGAACTCTCCGTGTTAAAGAATTGGAGCTGGAACTAGATGAAATCCGGATCATTCAGGAAGCTGAGGGGGTGATAGATAGGACATGGAGAGAGGTAGTTACACACAAGGTGCAGGACACAGGAGACTGGGTGACAGCCAGGAGGGTTAGAGGGGTGCAAAGTACCCCAGTGGCCATCCCCCTCAACAATAGGTGTAACAAATTTTGGATACTATTGTGGGGGGAATGACCAAGCAGAGGAAAATCACAGCAGTCAGGTCTCTGGCACTGTGTCTGGCTCTGTGGCTCAGGAAAGCAGGAGGAGAAGAGGCAAGCTGTGGTGATAGGGGATTCGTTAGTTAGGGGAACTGAAAGGAAGAATGAGATTCCCAGATGGTATGTTGCCTCCCGAGTGCGAGAGTCTGGGACATCTCAGATTGAGTAGGTATTACCAATAACATAGGGTGGAAGATTAGCTAGAATCTGCAAAGTGAGTTCAGGGAGTTAGGAACTACATTAAAGGGCAGGACCCACAACAGGAGTATGATCTCAGGATTGCTAGTGAGCACAGAATTAGAAAGATCATATAATTTAACACGTGGCTAAGGAGTGAGGGCTTCAGAATTTTGGATCATTGGACTCTCTTCCAGGGAAGCTAGGTCCTGTATGGATGAAAAGGTTTGTCCCTAAACTGGAGGGGGACTAATATCCTGGCAAGAAGGTTTGCTAGTACCGCACGGGAGGGGTTTAAACTAGACTTGCAGAGTACCAGAATAGATAGTGGTTGTGGAAACATGCTGTTAATACCCCAGGCAAAGTCAGGAATCAAAAGGCTGAGCACTGTTGGACTAATGTTGAGTTGCGTATACGTGAATGCAAGTTGTAGGAAACAGTAGTTGAGCTTAGGGCAAGGATTAACTAATGAAATTATGATATTGTAGCTATTACTGAGATTTGGTTGCAAGAGGGGCAGGACTGGTAGCTCAGTATTCCGGGGTTTTATTTCTTAGACATGATAAGAGTGAGAGAGATGGCATGACTAGTCATGGAAAATGTCCCGGCAGTGCTCAGTCAGGACAGACTGGAGAACTTATCTAATGAGGCTTTATGGGTGGAAATGAGGAATAGGAAAGGGATGACCATTTTAATGGGGCTAAATTATAGACAACCCAACAGTTGTATAGGATGTTAGTGAGGCTTAATTTGGAGTATTATGTGCAGTTTTAGTCACTTACCTACAGGAAAGATGTAAGTAAGATTGAAAGAGTACAGAGAAGATCTACAAGGACATTGCTGGGACTAGAGGGTCTGAGCTATAAGGAAAGATTGAATAGACCTTTATTCCCTAAAACATAGATTACTTGTAGATTTGCTAGAGGTATACAAAATTATGAAGTGTATAGATATGGTAAATACAAGCAGGCTGTTTCCACTGAGGTTGGGTAAGACCACAGCTAAAGGTCATAGGTTAAGGGTGAAAGGTGAAATGTTTAAGGGGAACATGAGGGGAAACCTCTTCACTGAGTGTGTGATGAGAGTGTGAGACTAGCTGCCAGGCAAGTGGTGGGTGGGATTTTGATTTCAACCTTTAAGAGAAGCTTGGATGGAAGTGGTATGGAAGGCTATAGTCAGGGTGCAGGTTGATTGGACTGAGCAGTTTAAATTGTTTAGTACAGATCAGATGGGCCAAAAGGCCTGTTTCTGTGCTGTAATTTCCATTGCTCTATGACATCCTGCTTCCTCTTGCACTTCTCTCAGTCATGTTTCTGTTATAACCATACTATCCTCCTCAGAGACAATCAACATTCTGAGTTGGCCTGCCCATCCTAAGCACTGAAATAAATCCTGTTTAACTCAAGTGTTTCTTTCCCTGCCTTTACCGTGTCCTTGGATATCCTGATTATTAAATTTGTTCTCCATTGTTACTGCTATATGCAGGCCATTACTTCATAGAAAGTGGAACCTAACATCATGAATGGCTGTGACGCTTCACTCCTAGGTGAGCTCAATGCCTTTTATGTGCACTTTGAAAGGGAGAATAAAACTACTCCTGCGCGAATCTCTGCAGAATCTGATGGCCATGTGACCTCTGTCTCAGGGGCTGACATTAGAACATCTTTCATGAGGGTGAACCCTCACAAGGCATCATGCCCTGATGCTGTACCTGGTAGGGATGTGAAAACCTGTGCCAACCAACTGGCAGGAGCGTTCAAGGTCATCTTTAATCTGTCACTGCCGTAGTCGAAGATTCCCACCTGCTTCAAAGGGCGATAGTCATACCAGTGCCCAGGGAGAGCAGGGTGAGCTGTCTCAATGACTGTCACCAGTTGCACTCACATGCAAGTGCTTTGAGAGGTTGGTTAGGGATAGGATCAACTCCTGCCTAAGCAAGGGCCTGGACCCACTGCAATCTGCCTAGCGCCACAATAAGTCTACAGCAGATGCAATCTCAGTAGCTCTCCACTCTGCCTTGCATCACCTGGACGACTGCAATACTTACGTTGGGCTGCAGTTTATTGATTACAGCTCAGTGTTTAACACAATCGTACCAACAGTTCTAATCAACAAGTTCCAAACCCTGGGCCTCTGTATCTCTCTGTGCAATTGGATCTTTGACTTCCTCATTGGAAGACCACAGTCAGTGCAGATCAGGAAGAACATCTCCTCCACACTAACAATCAGGCGTGCCTTGGTCTTCAGCGTTCTCTTACACTCATGATGGTGTGGCTGGGCACAGCTCAAACACTATCTAAAATTTGCCAATGACACAACTACAGTATTTTGGCAGAATTTCAGTCGGTGATGAGGAGGGGTGAAGGCGGGAGATAGATCAGCTGGATGAGTGGAATTAGAACAACAGCCTTGCACTCAACATCAGTAAGATCAAGGAACTGACTGTGGGCTTCAGAAAGGGGAAGCTGAGGGAACACACTCACACACTGGTCCTCATTGAGGGAAAGGGTGATCAGTTTCAAGTTCCTTGATGTCAACAGTTCTGAAGATCTATCCTGGGTCCAACATATTGATGCAATTTAAAGAAGGCACGACAGTGGCTTCAATTCTTTAGGAGTTTGAGGAGACTTGGTATGTTATCAAGACACTCGTAAATTTCTACAGGTGTATCTTGGAGAGCATTCTAACTGTTTGGTACAGAGGGCCACTGCACAGGATTGGGAAAAGCTGCAGGAAGCTGTAAAGTCCTCCTGCTCTATCATGGGCTACCAGCCTCTCCAGCATTGAGTACACCTTTAAAAGGCGGTGCCTCAAAAAGGTAGCATCCATCTTTAAGAACCCCCATCACCCATGACATGCCCTCTTCTCGTTGTTACCATCAGAGAAAGTACAGGAGGCTGAAAGACACACACTCAACGTTGCAGGAACACCTTCTCCCATTCCACCATTAGATTTCTGAATGGGCAATGAACCCATGAACACTACTATTTTAAAATCTCTTTTTGCACTACTTATTTTATTTTAAATACGTATTTTAATAGATTTTTCACATTATAATGTGCTGTTCCTGCAACAACAACACATGGCAGTGGTATTAAACTTCTGCTCAAGAGTCCTAACAGTTGCTGTTGGACCCGCTGAGTTCCTCATGATTGCAGCACCTATGGTAAATTGTGTCGGCTCTAGATAAGGAAGCTCTGCTTTCAAGTGAAACCCTCAGTTAGACACTGAGCTTCCCTGTGTTGACCAAACCGCGCCATTGCAGGAGCTCTCCTTGCGCCGGGGCCGGACTCGGCTCCCCAGACCCCCGTGCCGGTGAAGGGCACAAGCACCTCCATGCCGTACCGGCAGGGCCACAATGCACCGCGGCGGAGTGGGCGCGGGGGGTTGTGGGAAACCGGCGCCGCGGACACGGATCTCGGAGGAGTGAGGTGAAGGAGCGGGAAGGGGAGGGTTGGTGAGGGAAAGGCGGGGAGGAGTAAGGGATGGATAGTGAGGGAGAGGCGGGGAGGAAAAAGGGATGGACAGTGAGGGAGAGGCAGGGAGGAAAAAGGGATGGATAGTGAGGGAGAGGCGGGGAGGAAAAAGGGATGGACAGTGAGGGAGAGGCGGGTTAAAGGCAAGTGGGAGGGTTCAGGTGACGGAGAGGTACAAGACAGTGAGGGGTACAGAGAAGAATCGGGATATGCAGGAGGGAATAGAGGACAGAGGATTACAGTTCAGTGAGGGTACAGGAAGGGGGTTGGGGTGGGTGAGGGTTCTGGGAAGAGAGAAGGGGGTGTTTGGAGTGGGGGTAATGGGAAGGGGTGTCTCAGGAGACAAAAGGGTCTGAGGGAGAAGGGCTAATGAGGATGGGTCTAGGGAGAAGGAAGGGGGTGTCTGGAGTGGGGAATAATGGGAAGAGTGGTCTAAGAGATGGGGGTAATGAGAGGAGGTCAAGGGAGAGGGAGGGATATGGGAAGGGGTTGGGGATAGGGAGGGGTACTAGAAGGGGTTTGTGGATAGGGAGGGGTACTGGAAGGGGTTGAGGAAGGGAAGTATATGGAAAGGAGGTCGGGGATAGGGAGTGATGTGGAAAGGGGCTCGGGGAATAGGGAAGGGGTTAGGGAGGGATATGGGAAGGGGATGGGGAAATGGAGGACATTATGTTTTGTAACCTCTAAACATTAAACTAGCCCCTGTGGGTAAAATTAGAATGGCTTGGGAGCATAATTTAAATATCTCTTTATCTGATGAGATTTGGGACTCGATTCTCAAATCGGTTAATTCAACCTCTCTTTCTGCTTGCCATTGCCTTTTACAGTTTAAGATTGTTCATAGAGCCCATATGTCTAAATCTAAATTATCTCGATTTTACCCTAATATTAGTCCTCTTTGTGATAAATGCAAAAGGGGTGAGGCTTCTCTTATTCATATGTACTGGTCTTGTCCTAGTTTAGAGAAATTTTGGAAAGATGTTTTTATAACTTTATCCTGTATTCTGAATCACCACTTAGAACCTAACCGTTTAATTGCTCTGTTTGGTTTTTTGGGTGAGACAGATTTACGTTTGAGTTTGACTAAGTGTCGAATATTATCTTTTGCTTCTCTCCTGGCTAGACGTCTAATCCTCCTTAGATGGAGAGATGTTGCCCTGCCCACGCATGCTCAATGGCTTAATGATACTATGTCCTGTTTAGACCTTGAAAAAATTCATTATTCAATTCTTAATTCGGATATAAAGTTTCATAAGGTCTGGGGACCTTTTATTGAGTACTTTCATAACTTTCCTCTTATTTAAGGTTTTTTTTCAGTCCCTTTCAGCTCTGTTTTTTTGGTAGTAGGCATTATTATCTTCTGTTTTCAAGTGTGTTTACAGTTTTGGGGGTTTGAATGTCCTGATTTATATTCTCTATATTGTGTTGTGGTTGGTCTGGATTTTTTTTTGTTGTGGGGCTTGGGGAGGATACTAACTTTACATGACTTCAATTTGGGTGCTTTCTCAATTATCTTTTTTGTATTATATTATTATTGTATGTTTATTTTTGCACTGTAATTTTTTATTTTGGTTTGGGTTTTTTTATTTGTAGTGTTGTAGAAAATGCATTAAAAATCAATTAAAAAAATAAAAATAAACAATCTAATTCAAAGGAAGATATGGGATTTCGAAAATCTGGTCTAACTTTGTGTTTAACTGTGGTGCTCTTTCATGTGGTAGTGTGATGATTTGTACAGTTTACCTATACAAACTGTATATAACCCATAATGAATTATTTAAAGGAACAAGACTGCTTATACACATGATTACTCAAACATTAAATACACAACACGCCTCCCTGCTTAGCTGCAAACTCCAACTCAATAGAGAATTGGCTAGGTTTATACTCACTGGAATTTAGAAGTTTGAGGGGGGATCTTATTGAAACGTATAAAATTCTAAAGGGATTGGACAGGCTAGATGCAGGAAGATTGTTTCCGATGTTGGGGAAGTCCAGAACGAGGGGTCACAGTTTAAGGATAAAGGGGAAGCCTTTTAGGACCGAGATGAGGAAAAACTTCTTCACACAGAGAGTGGTGAATCTGTGGAATTCTCTGCCACAGGAAACAGTTGAGGCCGGTTCATTGGCTATATTTAAGAGGAAGTTAGATATGGCCCTTGTGGCTAAAGGGATGAGGGGGTATGGAGAGAAAGCAGGTACAGGGTTCTGAGTTGGATGATCAGCCATGATCATACTGAATGGTGGTGCAGGCTGGAAGGGCCAAATGGCCTACTCCTGCACCTATTTTCTATGTTTCTAGAATGCATCTCAACTATATAATACAACTACTATACAGAGTCAATAGTAAATATTAAGTTGTCCCATTCAGGCCTAAAAGATTTAATCACTGGAGGATTTCATACTCTTGTAGGATAACGTCTTTCCTGACAAGGGAGATTACTCTTCTTGGCAGGTGAGACTTGTGGCTGTGAAACAATCTCAGGTTCTAGGGCCTCCTCCATGATGGTTGTAGGAGTTGACTCTGGGACTGCAAGAAGTGGTTCTGATAGTAGTAGCCAACTTTTTTCTCTATCAGTTGACTCTGCTTTCCTCAGCTGATTGATATGTCGTCTCCTGATGATATTAGATGCAATCTCCACTGTGTTGTAGAGTGGTTTAGCTCTGTCCTTGATCTTCCGGAGTACCCACTTCTGATCACCTCTGTAGTCAGTCCCTTGCCAGGACTGCTTGTCCAGAAATGTAACATTGAATCTGCTTGCTTGAGGAGCTTTCAGTTTGTCTCAGCTGTTCGTACTGCATCCTCCTTTTGAGATTGGGTTTGAAGAGATCCAAGCATTATTGCCGGGGATGACCCTGGGACAGCATGGCAGGTGAGTTGTTGGTTGTGGAGTGTGTTGAATTGTGATATGCAAGGAGGAAATTGGTGAGCTTCTGATTCGGTGTCAGTGTGGTGTGTTCTGCTGACATTGCTTGCAGCACACTCTTTACACTCTGGACAAACCTTTCCACCAAGCCATTTGTAGCTGTGTGGTACGGTACAGATGTAATGCATCTAAATCCATTCATTTTTAGGAATGACTGGAGCTGTTCATCTGCAATCTGTGGTCTGTTGTCACTGACTAAACATTCTGGAACACCAGTCCTTGCAAAGAGGCTTCTCAGTACGTAAACAGTGTGAGGCTATTCTGGCCACTTTGTAGCTGCATCCACGACTGCCAACAAATTTGTGCCCTTGAGCGGTCTGACAAAATCCAGATGAATCCTCTGCCAGGGCAATGCAGGCCATTTCCAGGGATGGAGAGACGCTGCTCTTGGCATCTTCTGTACATATTGGCATCCCAAACTGCATGGCGAGCTGCTTGATCTGCTGATCTATCCCAGGCCACCAGACAAAGCTTTGGACCAACCCTTTCATTTTGAGCACTCCTAGATGACCAGCATGTAGCTCCTCCATTGCTTTTCTCTCAGCTTGGATAGTTCAGTAACTCTCAATCCCCACATAAGGCAAACCCTGTCCAGGGCAAGTTCATCCTGGCACTGGTAAAAGTGGGGAAACTGGAGTTTTTGTTGCACACTCCAGCCATTTTGGGTTGCTATGTGGACCTGAGTCAGTATGAGGTCTTCTGGTTTCCCTTTGGATCATCTCTGTTGTAATAGGGAAACTTTGGATTTGTTTTAGGGAGGATGCATCAAGTGGAGTGCCCTTTTTATTACATTTTTCTGGTATTTTCCACGGGTAAATGGGACAATCCATCAGCATTTCCATGATTAGGTTTCCTCTTGAATTTGATCTTGTAGTTGTGTCCCCCAAGAAACAGAGCCCATCTCTGCATTTATAATGCTGCTGTTTAGTGAAATGCTGTTTTGTGGGTTGAAAATGGACACTAGTGGTCGATGATCAGTAACAAGGGTGAACTTTTCCCTATACAAGTACCGGTTGAAATGTTTCACACCCCAAACCAGATGCAAGGCCTCTCTGTCAATCTGTGTGTAATTTTCTCTGCACCAGTAAGGGAACTTGTTGCAAACGGTAAAGGGTGTTCACTTCATCACTCATAACATGTGACAATGCTGCACCTATACCATATGCCGAGGCATCACAGGCAAGCTTCACTGGACGATGTGGATCATAATCTGTCAGTGTATTGTCTGATGTCACCATTTCCATTACCTTTTTGAAAGCTATTTTACGTGCTACTTCTTCCTGATAGCACAGTTAACAGGTTTAGCAGGAACCTGTTATAGTAGTTGACAAATCATAAAAAGGCAACATGTCCTTTGGCCTTGGGGCATCCGCCACTGCTTGAATTTTCTCTGAACACTTGTGTAATTCTTCTTTGTCAATCCTGTGACCACAGTAAACGATGCTTTGTTTAAAGAATTCACACGTGTCATGTTCTGAGCCCATGTTCTTCAAATCTTTTTTTAACACCGTTGTGGGTTTGGAGATGCCATGCTTTCCAGTAACGATGATGTCATTCAGATAATACTGCGTGCCAGGGCAGCCTTGTAGCACCAGGTCCACAGCTTTCAAAGGTTTATTTTATTATCTAAGTTTACATGTATGATACAACTTTGATATTTGTCTCCTTCAGATTGCCATTAAATACAGAAAGATCAGGGGTGCAGATGAAAGAAAAGACATCAACTGCCCCCCCCACCCTTGGAACCAGCATGAAAAAGAAAAGAAACAAAACTTGTAGACCCTAAATCTCCCCCTCGCCCGCAGCAAAAAAAAGCCACAAAATCAATCAATGATCCTCGACACATAACAATTCCCGGCCCCTTCATTTGCAGAAAAGAACAGTGATGGTAGCGCCAAATCCCAACCCCCCCCTACACCCAACAAATTAACAGATCACCCACCCGCCAATCGACCACAAGAAAGAAAACACCGAAAAACTGAAGGAAACCAGTAGAAATGGCTGGCTACATCATAAAAATTGGCACATTTGGTAACTGGCTCATGTATACTGAGCTACTGGAACAATATTTTTGAAGCAAGTAAAATAGCCAATGAGCAGCGAGTGATTATTGGACTGTACTTTATATCTGTTTTTTTATGATTACCACCTGGTCTTTATGAACTTGTGAATTCTTCTGTTAATAGCCTTTTTTGCATCTGGACAGTCTGCATGTGCTGGTTCTGTTTCTCACTCGCTGCGCTGATTTTTTGAAAATTGGACTTTCACTGCACTTCAGTGGGTCGGTAGCTGACTCAGGTTTGTTTTAAACAAAATACCTCATTGTCAGTATTGTGTTTTGTAACTTCGAAATATTAAACTAATTCAAAGGAAGGCACAGGAGTCTGAAACATGGGTCTAACTTCAAGTTTACTTTAAGAAAGGGGCATACATACCATGCCGGGTATACATACATGCATACACACAAGATTACTTAGATATTACTGAAACATTAAATACACAACAGAGGGTTACGGGAAGGAGGTCGGGAAAGGAAGGGGTTAGAGGAAAGAGGGATATGGGAAGGGGGTTGAGGGAAGTATGTAGCAGGGAGACTGAGTTGACCACATGGCTAAGGGTAGTGGAGTGAAAGGCTGTCTGGGTGAGATAAACCAAGGACAAAAACAGGCTGGAATCAGGGATGTGGGGGGTGCAGGAGTAGGAGATTGTGTAAGAGGGAGGTTGTTAGAAGGTTCAATTTGGGGAGTACAGACAGTGGGATTTGGGGAAAAGGAAGTTGGGTGGGAGAAAGTGAGGCTGGGAGGGGGGTACAGGGTAACTACCCCATGACTAAATAAGAGTAGATTTGCTATTGCAGAAGAGTGAGAGGTGGAGTGGTAGGGAGAGTAACTGGGTTCAATGAAGGGATGGAAAGGGAGTAAGAGAGCCTGGGAGGGTGAAATAATGGGTAGGGAAGAAATAGCAAGGCCTGTTGAGGTATGAGATGAGAGGGAGTGTGGTCAGATTGAAGGAAGCAGGAGGGTGAGAAAAGCTTTGGGGGACTAGAGAGAGGGAGGAGGAAAGGCTGGAGGGGGGCTAGGGTGTATGGGAGGGAATGAGAAGGCAGACAATAGTGAAGGAAAACTAGGCTGTGCTTATGCAAGTTCAAGTGGAGGCTGGGACTGTGGTTGTCATAGGTTACATTGTGTAGTCTTGATATAGCCTGGCTGATGACCTGATCGGTTGACATTGGTGTAGAATACCTGGTTTCAGTACTGTTTGTGGAACTTTGTGCATGTTATGCTGCTTTTCTTAATTTATATAGGTGGCCACATCAAGGCACTGCCACATTAACTGTGAGGCACTGTCTTAAATTTGTTGCCCTTTATGTTGTCTTATTAAAAGTAACATCAAGCATATCCTTAACTCCAATATACCTATGATAATCAGGGGTTAAGTGATATTTAAAAAAATTTGAGTGCACATAAACTTTAAATTCAGGAGTTCCTTTAAAATTCCGGTAAAGTGTAAGGATGACTAAAATTTACAAAGCTTGTCAAACTGGTAGTACACTTAAAAGTCGTGGCTAAAACTGAGTTATTTTTTTGCCAGCTAACCTTAAATCTTCACTAAGTTTGGAACGTTGCACTATTACTCCTGATCACAGGAGCGCCAATTTTGTGAATGTAGTTTGAAAATCCCAGTTATATTACAGATTCTGGTTCCCAGTTGGTTGAATCCTCAAGTTACTCTGAAGATTTGCCTAGCACAACTTTTCAATATATCTTCTCAATTAAGTTGTATTTCTTTTTGAGATTTGCTACTTTATCTCTAATGTACAGTATTTAAATATTTTCCCCATGACTAAGTGTGAACAAAGTGGGTTCTACTTCTGTTTTCTTTCTTCCTTCTTGAGTAAAAGGGTTGTGGTAACTACTCTGAAGTGTGGTTAAAGTAGTGGTATAGCTGTTAAATTTAAGACACTGGCTAACAGTCCATTGAGACAGTTTATATTTCTTGGCTGTCAATGGCAGTCAATCTAACTTAGGATAACTTTCCAAAAGTTAAACTATGGTAGTAACAGCTATAAAACCACCACTGCTCTGTGTATGATGACTCTTGATCTTAAACATTTAGCGATGAGCCAACTTTTAAATGTGTTTTAACTGTTTTTTAAAAGTTGACTTTTTGCCACCACTTCAAGGGCAGTTAGGGATGGACAATAAATACTGGCCTTCCTATTGAATTCTGGCACCTAAAGTCTTCATGAAATAAAAGGGTGTTGTGGAAGATCAGAACCAATGTATTAGTAAAAGAAATATGGAAGCAACTTCCCAGGCAAAAAGCTCCCACGTAAAGCAATGAGTAAATCAGTCCTTTTAATAATCTCTGTTGAGGATTAAATGTTGATTATTACACGAGGAAGAACTCCCCACCTCTGCTGTGGGCTCTTTTATATCCAGCTGACTGGCATCTCATTCAAAAGCTAGCTTCTAACAGTTTATCACCTCAGGATCGTACTGGATCACCAGCCTAGGTTTTGGAATGAGGCTTTTGAACCACAATCTTCAGATGAAGAAGTGTTATATACATTTTCAGGGCTTAAACTGTACAAAACTATAAAATTACTTGTGTGCTTATCACTTAGTGTTGCCTTGATGTTAAGGATCTCATTAAAGTCCCAATTTTTGTCCAGGAGATTGAATTGTAACCATGGCAGCTGTGCTAAATGACGGGCATCGGCGATTTCTACAGACGATGATGTCTCAGGGAATCCTGGAAGGCTCCATGACACGGAAGTTGCACAAGCATTGCTGTGAATTGCACAAAGGTCAGCCATATCTTTGAATCGTGCGTTCCACACTCTGCTGGTTTACATATCATAAAACATTAGTCTTAATCCTTGCTTCATAGATAGATACTTTATTGATCCCAAAGGAAATTACACTGTCACAGTAGCATTACAAGTGCACAGATGTAAGGGCTGCACCAGTACCTCAATGGAAAGCTATACTTATCAAGCTGGCCTGCTGTTTAATCGGTCCATTCAGAGTGCTGTATCTTATGATTAGTGCAAATATATCACAGCTATCAACGTTCAACTTCTGTTCAATATCCTGGACCTTTTCATGTTAACAGGTGGATATCTTACAGGTAAGTAATTTGCTTGAAGGAAAGTGTTTTCTGAGGTGTAGTGTAATAAGGGACTGTTATGGGGGTGTGGTGCACAGTAGGTACAGGAAGGGGTGAGTTCCCTGGGCCTACAGATTGTAGGAAGGGAAGAATATCCTGGGGCTTGGGGAAGTTTCAGTCAGGATCCCAACCTTTATGCAATGGACCTATAGTATAAAGCCAGGGTCAGTGGACCTCAGATTGGGAACCCCTCTGAGGTTTCACAGGGTCAGCCGGCATGGTGACGGTTAGGGAGGTGGGAAGAGGTTAGTAGAAACAATGTGAGAAGAAAGCAGTTTCTGGGAAATGGGGAGTGGGTAAGTGTCAGGAGTACAGAAAGGAATGGTTTTCCATAAGCAGGAACAATTTTCTAAGTTTAAGCTTTTTGGCAGAGGCTAGCAGGTTTTTACCTAGGATCTCTATGTATTTACCAGCATTGATCATCCCATCAATTTCACTTACTGCTGTTGCAAAACATCCTGCTAGCATGATGCTACCTCCACCACACTTTACAGTAGGGATTGTGTTACTTGGCTGATGCGCAGTATTAGATTAACGCCACAGATGCCACTTAGTGTTGAGGCCAAAATGTTCGAATTTAGTCTCATCCAACCACACAACGATCTTCCACATCTTTGCAGTATCTTCTAAGTGATGCTTTGCAAAGTCTTTATGGGCAAGTATATATTTTTATTTAGCCAGGGCTTCTTCCTTGCCACTCTTCAATAAATACCCTTTTTGTGCAAGGCTTTAGAGATTGTGCAGCCGTGAACTTCATCTCCATTTGCAGCCACTGACGTCTGCAGCTCACTCAGTGACTTGGTGTTTCAATTTAGAGGTGCAAGTTGATTGGATGAAGAATTTAAACGTAAATGAAGTAATGGTATAAATAGAGAAAATGTGTTTGATCAGATAACAACAACAAGATTTCACTGGATTGGGCCCTGTGATGAGGGGGATATTGAGGAACATTTGAGTGGAATGGGCCAATATTCTCTAGCAGTTAAAAGAATGATAGATGATAACAAGGTTATACATGTTGATGGTGATTGGCTTTTGATTTTCTAATTATGATTTATAATTTAAATTTTTATTATATTTACTTTGATTTGTACTTCAGGGAGTGCGAAGCGCAGAAACAAACATCACTGTGATGATTGTATGCTCTAGTATCAATTGTTTAGTGACAATAAAGTAAAGGTAATGGTTACAGGGAAAGAAGAGGGAATAACCAGGTGAGAAGGAGCTGTGGTTACGTTAGCTACTTTCTTGAAGCAGTGGGAAGTGTAGATCGTCCATGGTGAGGAGGCTGGTTTGTGTAATGAACTGGGCTATGTTTACAACTATGCAATTTTTTGCTCTCTTGGGAGAATGGTTGCCATACCAATCTTAATGCTAAAATTGGTAAGAATCAGGGATATGCCAAATTTCCTTAGCCTTCTAAGGAAATAGATGTGTGTTGGTATTTTTTTTGCTGTAGGGTCATGTGGCTGAACCTGGACAAATTGTTGACATTTACAGTTAGGAACTTGAAGCTCTGGAAGTGAGTTCAGGAGGAATTTTGTTTTCACTTGGAGGCTTGTGAATTTTTGAAGTTCTTCACTTGAGAGGGCTGTGGATGCTCAGCTATCAAGACTTTTGTAATGTAAGGGAAGCAAATAAAACAGGGATAGAATAGGAAAGTGTAATTGAAATTCAGCCTTGATTTTGATCTATGATGGAGTCAGCTCAGAGAGTAGGTGGTACTGTCTCCTTTCTTGTATTTTTATTGGATTGATTAGAAGGGAGTAAACTGTAGGAGTAAGCATTGTTTTTGACGTTGCAGAATGTAATCAGTAGAATGTTTCATTGATCAGTTAAACACAATCTTTATTTTCCCTAATTAGGTGTGTGGATGGAGTACAGTGTATTTATGTTGTTTGACGACACCAAAGTGGGAAACTGGACTGTGAGTAGGAAGCATTTGCAAACGCAGATCGACAATTTGAATAATTAAGCAGGAAAATAGTAGATGGAGCATGATGTGGGGAAATATCCATTTTGGCAGGGTATTATGGAACAGCAGAATATAATCCAGAAGGTGAGAGACTTCTAACTGTTTGTTTGCAAGATTCCCACGCAGGTTGCAGCAAACATTTAGGGAGACACTTGGTAGCTTTTATTGCAAGGATGTTTAGAAGGTAAAATGTGGAGTATCAGCAAATTGACTTAAGTGCAATCACCATTTGACTACTGTGTACAGTTTTAGACTTTCTCCTTGGAATAGCTTTGTACTCATAATATTGGGGTACTGTTGGATGACTGACGGCATATGTCCATTAGCTGATGAGATAACACCAGCATCCATTGATTTAGATACGTAATGTGTGTATGGTTTTAGGAAGTTGTGAAAGGCATCCCGTGACATCTTTTTCAAGAAGATTTCTTCCTGTTATCTTGGCTAATATCACTCTTCATCCTCTGGATGAGTGGATCACCTGGTTGCTGTCACATTGAAGTTTGGGAGTTTGCTACAAACAAATCAGCTACCATATTACAGTGGTAATTAAGCTTCATAAAGTATTTTAGTGGTGGGGAGGGTCTTTATAGTGATTGTGAAAGGTGTCTGAACCTTTACCTCCATTTCTCAGACCATGGAAAGTAAATTGGAAGTCTCATCTTCATTTTCAATGTAACCCTGCCGGTCTAGGATTTTGCTGAACTGACAATTATTGAGCTTCACTCCCCTTGCAAGATTTTGCATAAAATTTGCCTGATGAGCAGCCAATATTTGACTTTTGATAAAGGTTTGTTTGTTTGAGAGGAGTGGGGAGGGAGAAAGATGAGTAAGAGCCACCTATTTCATAATGCTATGTGATACTATTGTGAGTCCGTTTTAAAATTCTAAGTAACATTTAGTGAAAGTGGTCTAATGATAAAAGATAGGACATGCTATGTACGTCATGACCAACCAAATACTGTTCATCAGAGGTCACCGGAAAGTGATCATGTGATAGAGCCTGCCTGGTGTTGGTTCCATACGCATGCTAAGGGACATCATGGGTTTCCATCAGAAGCTGAATGTACTTCAATCATTTTAGTGCACCTTTGGGGAGAGGTTATTATTCTCCTGTTTCCTGGTTGTATTAGTGATGAAGGTCTGTCTTTATGAACTGCTGCAGGTTGAGTTTCTAGTGCTTTGGTAGATTTAAGTGAGCCGCGAAGTCACTTCTGTTAATGTAGCTTGTGGTGGACTCATTCAAACATAGACATAGATTGGGTAAAGTAGCAAGTTTCCCTCCAAAAAGAACATCATCCTCGTATGTTGGTGCACTATTCAAACTTGAAGTTCATTTCTCTGATACCTGCACCATCACTAAGACCTACTGCCTCTGACTTCTCAATATTGTTAGCACAGCTGAAGTTCTACCACCTGTGTCTCGGCCCTCACAATTCTGCTCTCCTACAACTCATCCACATTGCTCTCAGTTCTACCAAGTCCAGATTTAAAATTCTCATCCTCTTGCCTCAGTACAAATACCTGAACCTCAGTCAATATGCAAGTTTATTTATCACATGTACATTGAAACATATTGTGAAATGTGTTGTTCGTGTTAATAACTAACATAGCCAAAGGTGTGCTGGGATATCCTGCAAGTATTGCCGCACATTCCAGTGGCAACATAGTATGACCACGATGCTTGGCAGAACAACGTACAACACAACAAGCTACAAAACAACAACAGTGAAAATAAGCCCCATTCCTCCCTCCCCCCACATATATACACAGTCCAGTCTCCAGTGTACATGCAGACATCAACTAACCCAGCAGACTCGCAGAGGTTTGTAGACCCAGGACTCTAGTCAACAGGCATCAACCACAGGCCCCCCCCACCGATCTCTGAGCACCAGTACTTGAACTCAATCCACTGATGATAGGACCCTGAACACTAGGCCTCAAATTCTGGTCCCACTGATTCGCGAACCCTTGGGGTCGTCGGACTTTGCTCTACCTGCCCTCACAGACCCTCGCTGACCCTGGGGAAACTATCAGCATTTGTCCACACTGGACTGTCAGATGGACATCCCAGTCCTGTCTGTGAATATCCCATGTTTGCGTCACTATTCTTCAAATATGGAGTGGAGACTTAAGATTGTCCTCAACCAGATCCCTGTCCCTAAAACCTGAACCTCGCCGCAATCTCTCTCTCTGTCCCCAAATCCATCCCCACAAACCCGAAGAAACACACTACAAAACAACTAAAAGTCAGCTGTGACCTCAGTGGAAACCACAGCTTGTTCCCATCTTGAGCAATCCAAAGCACAGTTATAGAGTTTGTAATTTCAACTCTATATTGAAACCTGACCTGCAAGTCAAAATGTGAAGCTGTTTCAAATGGTTCTCCTCAGTTCAAGCTAAGGCTGAGAAAATATCGTTTAGATAATATGTGTGAGATGAATGAGCTTTTATCACCCTTCTCATTAAATTTTAGTATAACCCTGGTTTGGGGTTAGGTGAAAGTATATCTAATATATCTGGATTTTTAATTCATTTAGAATATTAGTTTTCCCTTTGTCCAGCTCAACATCACCAGTGTTTTTGGAAAGTTAATGCATGTTATTTCAATTGTATCCCATTAAGAGGGCTTCAGGCTTTGATTTACACAAGAGTGATTAGTAACAAAACTAAATGAACCAGAATTATTCTCAGCTTTATTTAAATTCCACTAATGCCCTCCTGTTACAATTTCAAAGTGAGATGCAGTCAGATGTTTCACTAAGCCACTGCTGTCTTGATTTTTGTCTGATGGCAATTCCATTCCCTCTCCCTACTCAACCTCCACAAGAGGATACCTCAAATTGATTAAACAACTGTGCAACTGTGGGTAGGAGGAAGATGCTGGAAGGTAGAAGCACTACTGTGGAGATAAAAAGTAAAATAATTCTGGATTAAAAAGCACAAACAACTGGAAGTGTAATGAAATCCAGAAGCACCAAAGAAAAGTCTTATTGTTTGTGTCTGGACCTAATATTTAAACTGCAAAAAATCAAACTGATTTCCTGTTTGTTGTTTCTGGGCATCCTTAGGAACATGTAAGCAAGCCCCTCCATCTTTACATTTTCCCATCTCTAAATGACCATTATTTTCACTGCAAAATATAAGGCGAACAATAGTAGAGAAGTAGCATGTTACAATTAAGTTCATCACATTCTCTCCCCCGGTCGTATAACTTCCCGACATCATTAATTCATATCTAACTGGTCTCTTTTGCCCTTTACAGCACACCTCCATTCCACCCCTCAAGTATCTTTTTTTCATCTCCTCTCGCAAACTTACCTTTGCCATCAGCTTTTGTCCGACAAATAAGCTTCAGTCATATCATTGCCTAAGAAAAACCTGGTTACCTGCCTTAATTACTATTGTCCCGTAGCATTTAATCCACTGAGATGGATGAGGTGCTTTGAGGGATTGAACCTATCAACTCCTGCCTGGGAAATGACTTGGATCCACTTCAATTTGCCAACCTTCACAATAGCAAATGGCATTTTATTGGCTCTTCACTCAATTCTGGAACATCAGGACAGTGAAGATGCATACATCAGGATGCTATTTATTGACAACAGCTCAGCATTCAATACTATAATCCCCTCAAAACTAAACAATAAGCTTCAAGATGTTGCCCTCAATCAGAAGAATGAGAGGAGATCTCACAGAAATATATAAAATTATGAAAGGGATAGATAAGATAGAGGCGGGAAAGTTGCTTCCACTGGTGGGTGAGTCTAGAACTAGGGGACATAACCTCAAGATTTGGGGGAGTAAATTTAGGATGGAGATGAGGAGGAACTGTTTTTCCCAAAGGATGGTGAATCTGTGGAATTCTCTGCCCAATGAAACAGTGGAGGCTACCTCAGTAAATATATTTAAGACAAGGTTGTATAGACTTCTGCGTAGTAGGGGAATTAAGGGTTATGGGGAAAAAGCAGGTAGGTGGACATGCATCCATATTAGATCAGCCATGATCTGATTGAATGGCGGAGCAGGCTCAACGGGTTAGATGGCCTCCTCCTGCTCCTATTACTTATGTTCTTATATATCCTTGTGCAGTTGGATTCTTGTTTTCCTCACTTGCAGACCCCAGTCAGTTTGAATTGGCAAAAACATCTCCACGATCTCTCTCAGCCCAGGCACACCACAGGGCTGTGTGCTTAGCTCCGGTTCTACGCACTTTATACTTATGACTCAGCATGGCTCCAATACCTTATTTAAGTTTGCTGACAATGCCACTTCACTGGTTGAATAAAAGGTGTGATGAATCAATATATAGGAGCTGTATTGAGAATCTAGCTGAGTGGTGCTACAACAACAATCTCTCACTCAGTGTCAGCAAGCTGATTATTGACTTGACGAGGAAACTGGATGTTCATTAGCAAATCCTCATCAGGGGATCAGAGGTGGAGAGGATCAGCAACCTTAAATTTCTCTGTGTTATCATATTAGAGGATCTGTGCTGGGCCCAGCACATAAGTGTCATTATGAAGAAAGCCCAGTAATGCCTCTACTTCCTTAAAAGTTTGTGAAATTCGGTATTTCGTTTAAAACTTTGATAAACTTTTAAAGATGTAGAGAGTTATCTGACTGGTTGCACCATGGCCTGGTATGGAAACACTAATGCCCTTGAATAGAAAATACTTCAAAAAGCAGTGGATACAGCTCAGTCCATTGTCTGTAAAGCCCACCCCACTCCACCATCGAACACATCTCAATGGAGCGCTGTTGCAGGAAAGCAACATCCATCATCAAGGACCCCCACCACCCAGACCCTGCTCTCTTCTCGCTGCTGCCATCAGGAAGAAGGTACAGGAGCCTCAGGACCCACGCCGCCAGGTTCAGGAACATGTATTAACCCTCATCTATCAGGCTATCGATCCAGAGGGGATAGCTTCACTCGTCCTATCATTGAACTGTTCCCACAATCAATGGACTTACTTTCAAGGACTCCTCATCTCATGTTATCGATGTTTATTTATTTAGTATCTTTGTCTATTGTATTTGCACAGTTTGTTGTCTTATGTACATTGGTTGTTTGTCCTGTTGGGTGTGGTCTTTCATTGATTCTATTGTTTTTGGATTTACTCAAGAAAATGAATCTCAGGGTTGTATATGGTGACATATACCATCTGCACTTTGATAAATTTACTTTGAACTTTGAATAAAAGACCTAGCCTTCTTGCCTGTTATGCTATCAATCAACAAGTCCCACACGCCACTTGCTCCCTCCTCTCCACTTTGCCTTTACCCATATGTGTTATAATAATATACGAAGTTTCTCTTATAAAATTAGGGACTTTTCCTGGAATAGTAATGATGATGGATGGGAATGTTTTTATGAGAGACAGATTGAGAGTATATGTACAACATATCTGAAATTGTGGCGTACCTCAGTGATGTGACCAATGCAATGATCCTGTGATTTTAGTCTCTTACATAAACATACAATTAGCCTTCAGCAGTGTGAACCCACGAGAAGTATCCAGCCTAGCTGATCAAGTATGAAAGACCCAGGCTGATTAACTGGCTGGAGTGTTCACTGAGATCTTTAACCTCTTGCTTTGCATTCTGAGGTACCCACCTGCTTCAAGCAGGCTTCAATTATACTGGCGCCTCAGACAGACAGACATACTTTATTGATCCTGAGGGAAATTGGGTTTCGTTACAGTCGCACCAACCAAGAAACCCAAAGAAGAATGTGGTAATCTGCCTCAGTGACTATCATCCGGTATCACTTGCATCAACAGTGAGGAAGTGTTTTGAGAGGCTGGTGATGAAACGTATCAACTCCTGCCTGAGAAGCAACTTGGAAGCACTTCTATTTGCCTACCAGAGCAACAGGTCCATAGCAGACACCATGCCTTGGGCTCTTCACTCAACCCTGGAACATCTGGGTGGCAAAGATGCATACATCAAAATGCTCTTTATCGACTATAGCTCAGCATTCAATACCATCCTCTCCTCAAAACTAATCAATAGGCTTCAAGATATTGGCCTCAATACCTCCTGTGCAATTGGATCCTCAGTTCCCTCACTTGCAGATGCCGGTCATTTCAACATGGAAACAACATCTCCATGATCTCTATCAGCACCGGTGCACCACAAGGCTCTATGCCTAGCCTCTGCCCTGCTCAGTTTACACTTATGACTGTGTGGCTAAGCACAGCTCCTATGCCATATTCAAGTTTGCTGACAACTCCACAATTCTAGGCTGAATCGTAGTAATTGATGAGCCGACATATTCTAACCGAGTAGTGTAATGACAACAATGAAGTAAGAACTTCAGCATTCTAATTCCTTAAGAGTTTGTGTAGATTTGGCATGACATCTAAAGCTTTGGTAAACTACAGATGTGTAGTGGAGAGTATATTGACTGGCTACATCACAGCCTGGTATGGAAACACCAATGTCCTTGAATGGAAAATCCTATAAAAAGTAGTGGATATGGCCCAGTCCAGCACAGGTAAAGCCCTCCCCATCCTTGAGCACATCTACATGAAGCACTGTAGTAGGAAAGCAGCATCCGTATTCAGGGACTCCCACCACACAGGGCATGCTCTATTCTCGAAGCTGTTATCAGGAAGATGGTACAGGAGCCCCAGGACTTGCACCATGAGGTTCAAGAACAGTTATTACCCTTCAACTAAGAGTCTCTTGAACCAAAGGGGATAACTTCACTTGCCCCATCATTGAGATGTTCCCAAGCATTCAATTACAGGAACTTTCATCTCATGTTTTTGATATTTATTGCTTATTTATTAATTATTTCTCTCTTTATGTATTTGTACAGTTTGTTATCTTTTGCACACTGGCTGAATGCGCAAGTTAGTGTGGTCCTTCATTGATTCTATTATGGATTTATTGAGTATACCCACAAGAAGATGAACGTATTGTATTAAGTTTGTATATGGTGACAGGTATGTACTTTGCTACTAAATTTACTGTGAGTCTTTCTTTCAATCTCCAGTGCATTACAGACATGACCAGTTGGATGATTTTATCAAAACTATCAACACTCATTTGCAGCCTCTTTTCATGGAGATCAGGAAAGGAAAAAGTGAGGATGATGGACAGCAGTATTATGCTTTGGTAAGTTGGAATTGCAGTGCCTCTGGAATCTAGTCTGAAACTTAGGGATGGCAGCAGTACTATAGTGCAGAGATTGCCTTATGGCAAAGCAACCAGGTGTATAAAACTAGGATTGGCGAATGAGGTGCAGTGATCTGTGAGCTAATCTTAATTAGACTGCAATGACCATCAACTCTTCCTGTGTTGCTGGCATTGAAATATCACTGGGCAACAAGGGGTGTTGTGCTGACTCATTCATATTCTGTGCCTGTTTTGTACTGTATATGAAGTTCCCTTCCAGCTCTGATTCTTCCTCTAATTTGGATATTTTTCTTGTCCTGTTGCTCTGTGGGAACATTTGACTTCAGGCCCAAACGTTATTGTCCCTATTTTTTTCTCCACAGTGGTAGATGTATTTAAGCAGAGCAATCTGTTACAGGTGATCTATGGGGGCTTGTATTGCTTTCCCTCCTGCACTTCCAACCTCTGCTCATAGCTACAAGCCTTTTGAGTGCATGCATTGTGTTACTCTGAGGATGTGACCGTATTCTGTTTGTTTAGGCCATGCTATTTTTTTGACTTGACTCTTATCTTCTGTCAGTTATTTAGCAGAACAACACTGTCGTCAACTGTAGTTAGTTGTTACTGATTTCTAGATAGAGTGAAAATGGCCTGGTGTGAACTGAACAAAGGTGACGTATGTGAAAGGCTTAACCTGATCGCAAGATGGCTCATCTTTGCCAGCCATTTACATCCTCTTGGACTGCTACTCTTTTTGTGTTTGCACAACAGGACAACATGCAGTTAGTGTGCCCAGGCTGCAGGTGGCTGTAACAGACCGTTTATCTTCCTTCTGTACTGTCTTCAGATTAACCTCGCTGAGACGGAGATCACTAGGATGGCCTTTGATTACACAGAGACTGAACTAGAATTGTTCAAGAAAACGGTGAGTACAGTGCAGTCTCATTCAGAACTATTTTGGTGTCTAAATGGTCCATGAATTTTCTGTTGGGCAAATTAAAATCTTAAAAAAAAAGCAACAGGTTAATAGTGATTCATCTGTAGAGGAGCATGTGGTACAGGCCAGGAGAATCTAGGAATCTGAAAAAAAAAATAGCCTGACTTTCCTTGACCTTTTTTGACACCTGGCTTGCAACTTATACAAACTTGACAAACTAATTCAGATGCAAAATTGGATAAAATAACCACTCATTCATTTAAACAGTATCTCGTTATTTGGAACATGAAATTCAAGGTAAATTTATTATAATGTACATATGTGTCACCATATACTACCCTAAGATTCATTTTCTTGCAGGCATTCACAGTAGAACAAAGAAATAAAATAGAATCAATGAAAAACTGCAAGCAACCAGTGTGGAAAAGAAGACAGACTACAAATACAAAAATAAATAAATGTTGAGTTGTAGAGTCTTTGAAATTGAGTCTATAGGTTGTTGGAATCAGTTCAGTGAAGTTATCCATGTTGGTTCAGGAGCCTGATGGGTGAAGGGTAGTAATTTCCTGAACTGGGTGGTGTGGGACCTCAGGTTCCTGTACCTTCCCCCCCCCCCCTCCCCCCCCCCCCCCCCCCCCGATGGCAGCAGCAGAAAGAGAGAAGGGCCTGCATGCTGGGGGAAAATATAATATCTTTCAATTTGTAAGGATACTCATAAAGTGGCTCTATCATCACTCTCTCACTTTTTAAGATCTTTGATCCTGAGGAATAGTGCAGGGTCCATCAATGGGTGATGCACATATCTCATTTTCTCTTGGCTCCATTGCAAGAATCAGCTCCTTTATTGTGATGGAAGAATCTGTTTTGAACAGGGGTGTTGACTCCTATAAGAGTATGTGTCTAATACTCTTCCTCATGTTCAATGAGTAAGATAAGTAAAGAATGTGCGGAACTGCTTGAATAGTAAGCTGATGAAGGCTGGGTACTAGACAGCTGCTCAGTCTGAAGACCTAAGAGCATGTGACAGAAGGCTGAAAGCCAGTTCTTCACCCTATATATGATCATTACTAATTAACTGCCTCAACACCACTTTCCCTGCCTGATCTCTAATCTAACCTAGTCTTTCATAACAAAATGACAGCATCCACAGACCCTTACAAAGAGTCATAATTCCCAATTAATGATACTTCTCCTTACTTTAGCCCAAAGTCTGAGAGCATTCTCTATGTTTAGCTCATGCTACTGGAAGCATTGTGTGTATCCTGTCCTCTCCTCTCAATTATTAAATATCAGAGCAATTGCCCCACATTCTTGTTTACTTTGGTAAGATTTGGTCCAACCTTCTCAATCTCTTCTCCATGCTGACTGCCTTATTCCCAAGAGTCATTCTGGTGTATTAATACCACCGCTATAAGCAGCCATGGAAACCAAAACTTGACAGCTACAGTTTCATTGACGCCCAGCAAAACTACTTATTCTTGTACTTAAGTCCTTTTGGATTTAAAATCAATATACCATTTTCCTTGCTACTTGCTTGTATCTGCATGTTAACTTGATTAGATCTGTTTACATTTGGAACCTATCTGCAGACCACCTAGTTTCTCAGCACTTAGAAAATTCTTTTCCTAGTCATCAATTAAATATTGTACATGATAAAATACACCAGACTATATGTTTAATAACCAATCTTTATTAACTGTGAGCAGCTCTATAGTTTCAGAATTCTTTTAGTTACGTAGCTTTTTTCATAACTTACAAACCTCTACCTGTATTCAGATATTACATGTACTTGATGAACCTGGGTGGGGTTAGATTTGGCAAGTTCTCTCCTTGATTTAGGGTCTCCTTCAGACAGACAGACATACTTTATTGATCCCGAGGGATATTGGATTTCGTTACAGTCGCACCGACCAAGAATAGTGTAGAAATATAGCAATATAAAACCATAAATAATTAAATAATAAGTAAACAATGCCAAATGGAAATTAGTCCAGGACTAGCCTATTGGCTCAGGGTGTCTGACACTCCAAGGGAGGAGTTGTAAAGTTTGATGGCCACAGGCAGGAATGACTTCCTATGACACTCAGTGTTGCATCTTGGTGGAATGAGTCTCTGGCTGAATGTTCTCCTGTGCCTAACCAGTACATAATGGAGTGGATGGGAGACATTGTCTAAGATGGCATGCAACTTGGACAGAATCCTCTTTTCAGACACCACCGTCAGAGAGTCCAGTTCCACCCCTATAACATCACTGGCCTTACGAATGAGTTTGTTGATTCTGTTGGTGTCTGCTGCCCCAGCACACAACAGCAAACATGATAGCACTGGCCACCACAGACTTGTAGAACATCCTCAGCATCGTCCGGCAGATGTTAAAGGACCTCAGTCTCCTCAGTGGTTGATCTCTGAGTCATTGCTGCAAGTTATCTCACAGGAAACCTTTCCATCAATTTATACACATCTCTCGGACGTTGCTTAGTTCCTTACAGCCAATTATATGGCTAGAAGTCCAGTCCTTAATCAAAGTTCAAAGTAAAATTGATTATCAAAGTACATACATGATACCACATTAAACCTTGAGATTCATTTTCTGCAAACCATGCAAATGCTGGTACAAATAAATAGCAATAAATAACCAGCACGAAATAACAATAGAAATGAGTCCTTAAATTAGTGTAGCAATCCCCTTTTGTTCATGAAGCTGACGAATGAGGGGTAGTAACTGTTCTTGAACCTGGTGTGCAGGTCCTGAGGCACCTGACACGTACCTTCTACCTGATGCCAGCGGAGAAAAAAGCACGGTGTGGGTTGCGAGGATCTTTGATGCTGGATGTTGTTTTTCTGCGGCAGTGTTTCATGTGGATGTGCTCAATGGCCGGGAGAGTTTGTGATGTACTGATGTGATGATCGACTACTTTTCGTAGGTTTTCCGCTCAGAGGCACTGGTGTTGCCATACCAGTCCCTAATGCAGCCAGTCAGCACTCTTTCCACTACATATCCCTATTAGTTTCCCAAGGGTCTTAATGACATGGCTTATCTCCCCAGACTCTTGAGGAAGTAGAGGTACTGTCATGCTTTTTTTAACAATTATATTTATATGATGGGTCCAGGATAGGTCCTCTGAGATAATGACTCTCAGGAATTTAAAGTTACTGACCCTCTCCACCTCTGATCCTCCAATAATTACTCGCCCATGGACCTCTGGTTTCCCTCCTCTTGAAGTGTACAGTTCCTTGGTCTTATTGACATTGACTGAGAGGTTGTGGTTATTACACCACTCAGCCAAATTTTCATTTTCCCTCCTGTATGCTGATTCATCACCCCCTTTGATACAGCCCACAACAGTGGTGTCGTCAGCAAACTTGTATGAGCTTGTTGGAGCTGTACGTAGCCACACAGTCATCGGTGTAGAGTGAGTAGAGGGGGGGGGGGGTTGCTAAGTACACATCCCTGTGTGACAGAGATTGTGGAGGAGATGTTTTTTGCTGGTCTGAACTGACAGAGGTCTGCAAGTGAGGAAATCCAGGATCCAATTGTGCAAGGGGGTATTGAGGTTCAGGTCTTGGTGTGTTTAATGATTTGTTTAACTCCTTAGTTCTCTATTGATGTTGTCCAACAATTACCATAATTAGTTCTTTAATTCAGAAATTCAAGTTTATGCTTTATAAATTCTTCACTGTCCTTTTTACAAGATATCAATTCCTAGACCATTCTTATCAGCTTGTTCTGTTCTCGGAGTCAGCTCACAGAATTCTGCTTTCACCCATTGATACTGTCAGGATTAAGTCATGTGACCTTCACTGTGCTCTTTATTCTGTGGCCTCCAGCATTTCTCTTCAGCTAGCAGAGTGTCCTCCCAGAATCCACTGGGTGACATTTCTTTGGCTGCTTTGCTAATCAAGAATAAATTTAGTTTTCAGTGTGCCAGCTTAATCTGCCTTTTACAGATGCTTTAAGAGTCCCTCTAAAAGCCTCACATTTCTAGTACTTTTTTTCAGATGGATCTTGTTCTGGAGTCAGAGAGTGGCATTGTCTCTTCTACAGATATTCTGAACTTGGCTGATCAACTACAGCCCAAGAAAATGAAGAAGAAAGAAGTGGAGCAGGTGCTGCAGAGATTTGTGCAGGACAAGTGGCTTAGTGAGGTAGGTGGCAAGCTTGACTGTGTGAGAAAAGATTTTGATTTGTCTCCCTGTAGTGACTAATGTTGCGTGTTTTGTTCTCTTTAGAATGATGGCGAGTACATTCTCAGCACTCGTTGCATTATGGAGCTAGAACAGTACATTCGCAAAATGTACCAGGACCTAGTGAAAGAATGCAACATCTGCCACAACATCTCTATCCAGGTACTGCTACCTCTTCTATAGAGTGGGTTCTGCAGCTGTGGATTCTTCCTTCTTGGAAGCTTGGGGTTAGAATTTAACAGCTACTGCCACAGAGTTCTGTCTGTCCTTCTGGGATCAGGTGGTGTATGGGGAAGAGGATGGTTGAAATAGTATTCATTCTATGACCTAGCCTGCCAGTACCAATAAATATTGGTTTGTAGGAACTGCATAATCGTACTTGAACTCGTTACTCACCTTGGCCAGTATTGGTGCATGTTTAGATGAGCGACTTTTTAAAAAAATCACCCATCTCATACATTTTCTTCCAGGGTCAAACGTGCGAAATGTGTGGAGCTAAGATCCATCTCCCTTGTGCTGCAAAGTATTTCCAAGGTCGGGATGACCCTTGCTGTCCAAACTGCAGGCAGTACTGGCCTCACGAGATCCCAGGTAACAACTGTTTAATCAACATGATTATTATATAAAGTACATAATCATTAATTTGCCTGGTCACAGCCCACATCTAATCCACCATGAACAGCTGGAGTGCAGATGGTTCGATTCTGCCTCTCACCTCAAGGTCAGGCCATTGAATTATATTTAAGGTCTATAAAAGGTGGGAGGATGTTTGTAGAAAATAGCTATTAGATAACACAATATCATATCATCCTTGGAACTCAACAGAGTAAAACCTTTAGGTCCTGCAGCTTATTCAAGCAGTGGATTTTATGCATACACCAAGTCCTTTGTTTTGGTTTTGTACTCAAGCTGTTACCAGGAGACCATGGTAAATTCTCTGAATTCAGGGCAGCACTGAAAAACAATTTTACTTTATTTACAGCAATCTGTTTCAGAAATTACATTTCAAGACTACAGCCAAAGATATTTCACTGAATTTTCACAGTAATGGTATCCCAGAGTTTGTAGTTCACCTGAGAAGAACTGGAACTCTGCAGTAGTCTAGTTGGTAGTGAAACATTACTGTCTCCTGCCCTTGCTGCCTTGGTTTGTTTTAATTGTGTTGGATCTTTTATTTTGAAGATTAACAGGTTACACTATTGTTGAATTGACCTTAACTTTTCTCTCATGCAGATGTCCACAGGACTGAGTCATCGACACCCCCTCCCTCCTCTGCACCCAAAATGCGACATTAATATCAGGAATGAAGCATCAATCAAGTGTGGCAGATACAGAATGGAGGGAGGAGAGGGAAGAATTTGTTCTGAGCCGAGGGATTCTCATGCTTTATAGTGTTTGCTTCCACTGAGTTGGTCTCAAGGAGCTTACATGTTGATACTCAGACCGTTTATGTTAACTGTATGGCGAATATTATAGTCCAGGCATAGTGACTCCAATCTTGACATTGCTCTATGCTCTAATGACCTGAGTCCTCAGCCAGGAGTTGGACATCCTAGCATTCTGCATTTGAACTTATCTTGAAGAGGACAAGTGTTGGGAAATAATTTGAAACCTTGTTCGCATCATCAAAAGACTCAAAACATGAAGAATATTAAGCAGTTAATTAAAAGAAAGTTTAACTTTCCTCTCCTTGTTAATATTCCTTTAATCTCGATCTTTCTCCTACCTTGAGGGGTTTGGTGTAAAATTCAAGTACAAACCTAATGTCATGTTATCACCTTAACTAATACTTACCTAGTGACTGCTCAGTAAATAGTATTTCCCAACAATATAAAAATTCAAGTCTGCTTTTTGTTAATCAGTAACTTTTAAAAATAAATTTTTAAAATAAAAGTTCTTATGTGAGCCGGAGAAACAAGATTGTTAACAGTATTAGTCATAGACCTGTATAGCATGATAACGTTCAATGTCCATGCTGATCAAAGTACCTTCTTGAGCTTGAGCTAGTCCCATTTGCCTGTATTTGGCCCACATTCCTTGAAAACTTTCCTATGGTTATGGAAATTCAAATCTGTAGCTTGGTAAAGCCTTGACATCCTTCCTAAAAATGTGGCGCCCAGACTTGTACGTAGTACTCCAGCTAAGGTCTGAACAATACTTCTAACAGTTTACTGTGACTTACTACTTCCTATACTCCTTAGCACTATTTTCAAAGCCAAGCATTCTACCTGCTCCTCATTTCTGCCAGAGTGAATCACATCTTATTTCTCTGGTCTCTGCCCATTTCACTAATCAATGTCATTCCAAAGTCTGTTACTATCCCTTCTTTTACTACAATTGAGTGATTTGGTACATCAGTGAGACCTGACGCAGATCGAAAGAGCGCTTTGTCGAGCACCTTAGCTCTGCTTGCTACAAAAAGCAGGATCTCCCAGTGGCTATCGATTTTCAATGCAATTTTCCATTCCCATTCTGTCATGTCTGTTCATGACCTCCTGTACTACCAATGATGAGACCAAATGCATGTTGGAGAAGCAACATCTCATTATGTCTGGGTAGCCTCCAACCTGATGGCATGAACATTGATTTCTCCTACTTGGAAAATTTTTCCCTCTCTCCTTTTATCACTACCCATTCTGGTTAACCTTTCACTTCTTCTTATCACTTGTCAATCACCTCCCTCTGGTTATGCCCCACCCCATTGCCTTCCTTCCATGGTCCACTATTCTCTCCTATTAGATTCCTCCTCCTTTAGTCCTTTACCTCTTCCACCTATCCCATCCCAGCTCCTTGCATCACCTACCTTTCCCCTCACCTGGCCTTATCTATTCCCTCCCCACACCTTATTCTGGCTTTCTGCCCCTTTGCAGTCCTGATGAAGGGTACTGGCCTGAAACATTGACTGTTCATTTCCCTCCGGTCATGTTGCTTTACCTGCCATGTTCCTGCAGCATTTTTGAAGAGCACTTTGCTCACTGATCTATGTTAAATTTTACTGTACCTTGTACAGTGAATTTTAACTCTTGTTTGTTATGTCTCCCCTCTTGCTGTGAAACGGGGACACCTATTTCCCTTATTAGGGAGAGAGAGAGCCTGTGGTATGCAAATTATCAGGTGAACGAGTAGTCTTTGGGGTATTGCAAGTCTGTGTCTTTATTGATGTTTTGCTGCAGTGGGGGATGTCGATGCATTTTTGCTGATGGAGAGGGGGAGCTGGGAGGTGCTTTGGGGTTCTAACGTTTAACTGTCATTCATTCTTTGGGGCACTCCTCTGTTTTTGTGGATATTTGCAAAGAAAAGGAATTTCAGGATGTATATTTTATACATTCCTCTGATATTAAATGTACCTATTGAAATGCTTTCACTGTGAAATTAGCCAAATAACCTCTGCTCCTCACTCTAATCTGTGCCAATTGTGTCGTCACTCACAAACTCCTTTATCCAGGAACTTTGAACACAAAGCTGCCCTTGTTAGGATCAGCTTGTGATCCATGCTAAACAGTCTCTTTATCCTTGGTATGAAGCTCCTATCTGCTCGAGCTTCCACCTCTGGTTTAAAGCTCTATAGAATGTTTGCACACTTTATTGTCTATTTGCTCAGATTGTAATTGATTTTATTCCTCCTCCCAGATCAGTGTGTAGGGCACAGGACATAATAGCAGTGATCAACTTGTGACTGTTGATTACTTGTACCAGTAACTGTTCTAACGCTTAGTCATATGGTACCCTTACTATAAACCACAAGTTTCTGCTTTTGTATTACCCAATTACAACAGACAAGTTAGAAAATGTGAAGAACTCCCTGAGGCAGTATAACCCACAAAAGCAGTAGAAAATTATTGTCCAAACACTGAGGCCCATTAGTAGCATCTTAGAGTTGTACCACAGAAACAGACTCTTCAACCATCACATAAATGCTTACATTTTTATCCTATAGACTAACCCTGGTTGCCTACATTAGAACCATATCCTTCCATGCCTTGCTTAAAATACAATCTACACTCATCTATGCCTCATATACTTTAGTCAGGTCACTCCTAGGAGGCCATGAAGACAAGACCAACCTATCCAGTTTCTCCAGGCTTAAAGTGTGGCTTAATCAGTGTTTAATGAAGTTGCAACACAACATCATAACTTGTATCCTCTGCCCCAATCTATGAAGCAAACATTTTATATACCTTTCTCATCACCCTATCTACCTGTGTTGCACTTTCAGGGAGCTATGAATTTGGAATTCTCAGTTTCGGTTTATTAATATATCTTAGTAGATTACCATGTCCTATCACAGTTGCATAAATACATCACCTTGCACTTATCAGGATTAAATTCCATTTGCCAATGTTCCTCCAGTAATCTGCTATAACCTTAGACAACCTTCCTCACTACTGTATCTATACCACACCCTATTTTTTTTGAATTTTATTGAACACAAACATATCTACAAACAAGCATCGGCTATCAGTTCACTACACAATGGTAAATACCTATATTAATAATACCGGGGTAGAAGAGGGCAGGAGCAAGAGAAAAAAGAAACAGAGCACAAACATACACATGATCTACATACTTTACATCACCCCTCAATGTAGATTTACATCTATTTTAAAGAGAATCACAGTCCTCAGTAAGTCAACTCAAGTGCTACATTTCACCAGGTCCCTGTATGGGCCTTTCACTGTGCCAGGTACACTATAACAGAGTTCCATCTTTCCAAGAAAGAGTCCATTTTCAGTTCACTTCTTTCAGTCTCTGTATCCATTATTCCAAAGTGGGTGGGTGAGATTTAAGCCAGTTGACAGTTATCATTTTATGAGCAATCAGTATCAAGACTCTTAACATGTATAGTTTATTCTTCTCTAATTCAGTTTGCGGGAGGTTGCCTAAAATTAAATGACTAGGTTCAAAAGGTATACTTATATCTAAAATCATTCTTATTTCCTCTGACCTTGTACCAAAATTCCCTTAATTTGGGACAGTCCCAGAATATATGTGCAAAATCTCCCACTAGGCCACAGCCTCTCCAGCAAAGTCTGCTGTTTTTTTCTGTATTTAATGATATTACTAACGGGGTTTTAAAGTACCTCATCCTTATTTTCCAAGCAAATTCCCTCCAATTGGGGCTATTCAAGCATTTTTGCCATGACTCCCAAGATCTTTTCCACTCTTCCTCTTCTATTATGGTATTTACCTCCAATTCCCACTTAAGTTTAACATTAACATGTTATCCATTGTATCCAGATGTATTTTTATATCATCTACGCATACTTATATTCATATTCAATTTATTTATACCTCAAAAGCAAAGTTCCCGGCATCGATCCTGCAGATTCAATAGTCACAGACTTGCAATCAGAGAAATACCTTTGCACTACAATCCTCTGCCTCCTGTCACCAAGGCTATTTTGCATCCATTCATGCAGGTTACTTTGTGTATCCACAAAAAGGAAAATAGAACTTAGAGGGGTTTGAGGAAAAGGTGTGAATTTTGATGATTTTTTACCCACAGCAATAGTGTCCAAGAAACAACTGCCACATGGGAGTATGCTGAGCCGCCACCCCCCACACACACACACCAGCGACACTTTAGCAAATCAGATCACATGGCTGTGCTCTTTCTCCCTGCATAAGAACAGGCTGAACTGTGAGGATCCAATACAAAAAGTCATTCAGTGCTGGTCTGAGGAATTAGATGAGCTTCTATGCGACTGCTTTGAGACTAGTCTGTGGTCAAAGACTCAACAGCCAACCTAGATGTGTACGTCATCACTGAGATGGACTTTATCAGCAAATGTGTTCAAGACTATGTCCTAAAGAGGACAATCTTAGTGTTTCCAAACCAGAAATCAGAGATAAGCTAGGAAATTCATGCCCTAATCAAGTCTAGAACTGCAGTGTTAAGATAACAATGATTGTTACAAAACATGACCACTGTAGGGCTATCAAGACCCAGACCAACTGTTAATTATGGAACGGCTTATATGCCTTAACGGTCTACAAGAGTAAGTAAGGCAGCATTGCTAACAACACCCATTCCCAATGAGCACACTTTGAACAGAAGGGGACTGGAATGCCAATATCCACTCCAGCAGCCTCAAAAGGGAATAAAGCTTGATAATACGTGAAATTCGTTTTTTTGCAGTAGTACAGTTGAAAGACATAAAAATTACGATAAGCTACAAAATTATAATGTGTAAAAGAGGAATAAGAAGGTAAATTTTGTGGGTTTATGGCCCAGTCAGAAATATGGCTGGGAGAAAGCAGCTGTTCCTAAAATATGGAATGTGGGTAGTAGCCTGGTAGTAATATGAAAAGGCATGTTCCAGGAGGGTGAGGGTCCCTGATAATGGGTGATGCTTTTCTTGAGGCACCGCCTCTTTAAGATATTCTTCATACTGGGGACATTAGTGCCCATGATGGAACTGTCTGTGTCTACAATCCTGCAGGTCCCTTGTGCATTGGAGCCTCCGTACCACGTGGTGATGCAACCAGTCATAATGCTCTCCAATGTACAGTACAGCTGTAGAAATTTGCTAGTTTTTGGTGACATACAAAAAATCTCAAGTTTCAAATGAAGAGTCACTGGTACGTTTTCTTTGTGATTGCATCAATGCTTTGGGCCCATGATAGACCCTCTGCAATGCTGATAGCCAGGAACTTTAAGCTGATCACCATTTCCACTGCTAACCACTCTGAAGACTGGTCTGTGTTCCCCTTCTTTAAATCCACAATGAATTCCCTGCTGATGATAAGTACAAGATTGTTGCTGCAGCACCACTCCCCCAGCTGATCTATCTCACTCCTGTTTGCCTCCATCACCATTTGAGATTTTGACAACAGTGGTGTCATCAGCAAATTTATAGATGGTATTTGTGCTGTGCCTAGCCACATGGTTATGTTTGCAGAGAGAGTATGCTGTGAGCTAAGCAGTATTGTTGAGGTGTACCTGTGTCAGTAAGCAGGAGATCTTATAAACTCTCTGCACTGACTATGGTTTTCCAATAAGAAAGTTGAGGATCCAATTACAGCTCAGGTTTCATAGCTTGTTTGTTAGTACTGATAGAATGTTGAGCTGAAATTGATAAACAGCAGCTTGATGTATGTTTTGCTGTTGTCCAGATGCTCCAAAGCTGAGTGGAGAGTCAGTGAGACTGCATCCACTAGACCTGTTATGATGGTAAGCAAATTGCAGTGAGTCCACATCTTTGCTCATGCATTAATTCCAGCCATGACTAACCTTGCAAAACACTTCATCCCAAGTAGCACACGTAAAATGCTGGGGGAACAGCAGGTCAGGCAGCATCTATGGAAGTGAATAAATGTTATTTAGGCCATGACCCTTGATCAGGACTGGAAAGGAAGGGGGAATATGCCAGAATAACAAGGTGGGAGAGGGGAAGGAATACAAGCTAGAAGGTAATAGGTGAAGCCAGGTGGGTGGGGGAGTGGGGATAAATAAGAAGCTGGGAGGTGATAGGTGGAAAAGGTAAATGGTCCGTGAGCCAGTAGGGTTGGTCGGTACCATACGAAGCTATTTTTGGCAAGGTATACATCTTTAGAGTTAGAAAATATGTGATAGCATTGCACCAGTGGTAGCTTTGTGTGCAATCATGCATTTTATAACACTACCCTAATATCAGCATTTCTGAAAAGTGGCCAATATAAAGTACAACATATATATTCAACCTAGTGGTATTTTGTCATCAGTGATCCCTCAACATTGAAATTTGTCACAATGATAGCTGAGTTCGAGCACTTTTCATTAAATGTTATAAAATTTTATACTGAAAACTATGTCATTAGTGGCACTCGTAGTACAGTGCTCAATTCCAGTAGAGTGAATCATTCCAGTTTTAGAAAAATATTTGTATGTTGTTTATTTTGGAAGTCAATAAAAATGTTAGGACACATATAATCACATGGATTTGTAGAGAATTTTTCAGGAATCCAAATAAGTAATCACTTTTTGTATATATTCCATATAAACATCAGTACAGCAGAAAATGTTATCCCACCCCCCAAAAGCTAAAAACCTCATTTGGAGAGATTTCTGGAGTTTTATCAATGTCATGATATTTTCCATACTGTTGTATCAAATCAAAACAATCTTAAGCTTTTGTCATAGCATACAGAATTACAGTACAATACCTGTAATTCAAATGTGGGGTTCCACACAGCCATAACCTAGGCCAGGCATGGGCAAACTACGGCCCGGGGGCCATATGCGGCCCGTTAAGCTTTTTAATCTGGCCCGCAGAACTTGATGAAATTATATTAATAAACTTTGTTAACGTTTTTTCCCCGCAATTCTGGCGTTTTCCCAATAGATGACGCATTCTATATACATTGACCTTTGTTGAGGTGCAGCGTATTATTCCACATTTGCGCTTTACTCTTTGACCTCTCACCCCTTCTGTAAAGATGAGTGGAGCTAAGAAAAGAAAAGTGGATAGAGAATGTCGGGTGTTTAATAAGGAGTGGACAACTAAATATCTTTTTACCGAACACCGATCAACTGCTGTATGCCTGATATGCCAAGAGACTGTGGCGGTTTTTAAAGAATATAATATCAGCCGTCACTTTGCCACAAAACATGCCAACTATGCTAGCAACCAGTCAACGAAAGAACGGGAAGCTAATGCTCAGAGGTTGGCAGCTAATTTACAGGCTCAACAAAATTTTTTTCACCATCAAACTGCCATTCATGAGTCAAGTACCAAGGCGAGTTTTATGCTGTCATTCAAATTAGCAAAGGCCAGCAAGCCTCTGTCTGAAGGCGAGTTTTTAAAAGAATGTATGGTGGAGACAGCAGGTGTATTGTGTCCGGAGAGCAAAGACAAATTTGAAAAAATCAGTTTATCACGCAGGACAGTGACTCGCCGTGTGGAACTGATAGATGAAGATATAACCAGCGACTTAAATAAAAAGGCAGAGTCGTTCACGTTATATTCATTAGCACTGGATGAAAGCAACGATGTAAAAGACACTGCTCAGCTCCTCATTTTTATCCGAGGAATTAACAATACTTTTGAAATAACGGAGGAGTTTTTGACAATGGAGTCTCTGAAAGGAAAAACACGGGGAGAGGACTTGTATGAACGGGTGTCTGCTGTCATCGAAAATATGAAGCTCCCTTGGAGTAAACTTATCAACGTCACCACAGATGGATCTCCTAATTTGACAGGGAAAAATGTCGGCCTGCTGAGGAGAATACAGAATAAAGTGAAAGATGAAAATCCTGACCAGGATGTTCACTGCATCATCCACCAGGAATCTCTATGTAAATCGGTATTACAGCTGAATCATGTTGTGAATCCTGTCGTAAAACTTGTCAACTTTATACGTGCAAGGGGACTTCAGCACCGTCAGTTCATCACGTTCCTGGAGGAAACTGATGCGGATCACCAGGACCTACTTTATCATTCCCGTGTCCGCTGGTTAAGTTTGGGCAAAGTGTTTCAATGAGTATGGGAGCTCAAAGAGGAGATCGGTGCATTTTTGGAGTTACTGAGGAAGGCCGGTGAATTTCCTGAGCTGAGCAACAAGAGCTGGCTTTGTGACTTTGCGTTTGCTGTGGATATATTTTCACACATGAATGAACTGAACATGAAGCTACAGGGGAAGGATCAGTTTGTGCATGACATGTACACAAACGTGAAAGCCTTTAAATCCAAGCTGGCTTTTTTCTCCAGGCAAATTTTGAATAAGTTATTCACTCATTTTCCCACACTAGCCACGCTGGAAGAGGCCGGCGCAAATGTGAAAAAATACAGCGAGTCACTGGATGCGCTGCACAGAGAATTCTGCCGTCGCTTTTCTGATTTTGAAAAAATTGACAAGTCACTTCAGTTGGTGGCCTGTCCCCTGTCACAAGATCCTGAAACAGCACCAGAGGAGCTACAGCTGGAACTGATTGACCTTCAGTCTGACCCCGTCTTAAAAGAGAAGTTCAACTCTCTTAAACTGAATGACTTTTATGCTTCACTTGGTAAAGAGGTGTTTCCAAACCTCCGGAGGACGGCACAGAAGATGCTGACGTTGTTCGGCTCAACCTATTTGTGTGAACAGGCGTTCAGCGTACATCAACAAAGCCAGCCACTGATCCAAGTTAACTGACCAACACCTCAGATCCATCCTGAGAATCACCACAACAAAACTAAATCCAGACTTTGATGCACTGGCTAAAAAGGGAGACCAACAACACTGTTCCCACTGAAATTAAAAATAAGTTTCTTCGTTGTGTTATGTAAAAAATGCATTTGAAAATATTTTTTTCAATAAGCCTTACATGTTACATGTCATTTCTGTTAAGTGATGGACATGAGTAGTGCACAGGTGCACGTACGTTCTCAAAATAAAAAATGCGCTCCAGATCAAATAACGCGCTCCGCATACTGGCGCGCTGTCACTGTTCTGTCCTTGTGCTGGTCGTTGTTGAGTTTTGGCACAGGGGACAATTGAATAAGAAGGAGCAGGACAAGTAGACCTGCATCTCCTACCGTTTTTGAAATAAAGACAGTCAGGAGAGTGATGATGATAATATCTTGAAGGATAACAGAATTTTCAGTGCTTTAAAATAATAACTGTTACTATTAAAAAAAGCTGTATTTTATTCATTTAATTTTCAGTGTTTTAAAAGTCATTTCAATAAATAGCTAAATACCATGGGACTTCAAAGACAGATATTTTGTTGTAATGCACTTGTTCATTTTCAATTGAAATTAAAGCACATGTTTTCTACATATCCCATGATATTTTATTTTCTCTTATGAGGTGTATTACCAAAACACTCCGTCCATCTGCTCCTGGTCTGGCCCCCCTGTCAAATTTTAGAACCCTTTGTGGCCCACAAGTCAAAAAGTTTGCCCACCCCTGACCTAGGCCCTATTTGGTTGTAAAATGAATATATTTAATCAAAGGCTGTTTTCCATACTTTCGTAACCTATTAATAATCATAATAACTTTCCAAGTCTTCCACATCTTCATCTGAACTTTCCACTCTCTGAGGTGGATGCCTGGTTCTCACAGTCTGCACATGATTTGCAACACACATACATCTTGGGAGAGAACTTTTTTTTTGGACAGTTAGAGGCCAGTAGATCCAGGACGGCATCGGGTGCTGGCTGGCCTTCCATCCAGTGCACCACCAACTGTTCAGCTTCCTCTTCTCTCTCCATTGAGATTGAGAGGGGATCTGATTGCAACATATAAGATTATTAAGGGATTGGACAAGATAGAGGCAGGAAATATGTTCCAGATGCTGGGAGAGTCCAGTACCAGAGGGCATGGTTTGAGAATAAGGGGTAGGTCATTTAGGACAGAGTTAAGGAAAAACTTCTTCTCCCAGAGAGTTGTGGGGGTCTGGAATGCACTGCCTCGGAAGGCAGTGGAGGCCAATTCTCTGGATGCTTTCAAGAAGGAGCTAGATAGGTATCATGGATAGGGGAATCAAGGGATATGGGGACAAGGCAGGAACCGGGTATTGATAGTAGATGATCAGCCATGATCTCAGAATGGCGGTGCAGGCTCGAAGGGCCGAATGGTCTACTTCTGCACCTATTGTCTATTGTCCATCCTCCATCCTCTGTTAACAGGGCTTGGCACTTGTGGGTCCTTCTCCAAACATCTTCTCCATATACCAGCCTGGTAGCTGGCTCGCTGTGCATGCTTTGTTAAGCAGTCCTTGCATGGTGGGAGTTGATGACTTTCAATTTCACCTTTTTTGGCACAGGAAAGGTGATACCTGAGCTCATTGACCTTGGTGGTCGATGCTTTTGGGGCATACAGGAGACATGTAAATACCTCCAATTTGTTCAGTTCTGGGGAGAGGTCTCATTCCTGACCCAACTCTAAGAATGTGTCCTGAGTTTCCCTGTTGCTGGTCAGAAGTTTTAGGGCACTTGTCTTCCCTTTGCCTGCAAAAGCTATTACAGTGTCACATCCTGTATAAGCGTGCAACCCAATGAGAGCCCTACAAACCTCTATGCCAACAGTGGCAGCAACCTTGCTGATGTTTACGAGCCTAGTGTTCTAGTGCCACACTTCTGGAACAATGGGGCCTCAATCTTGACACAAAATGCTAAAGACATGATAAAGACATCTGTGTCTTCTGAGCAGATCACTACAGATTGGTATCCCTCTCTTGTGGCATGGGCAGCATGGAGAAGTAGGCGGCCACCTGCTTCTTCTTGTTGACACTGAAGAGCTGACACCTCCTCACTGTCTTGAGATGTGATTCTGTAACATTTGTCATTCACAGTTGCATACGGAATCTTCTGTAGCTTTGCTTTGTACTCCGCCTTCCTCCATTCATGGACTATTTTTGTTACTGACTTTGTGTGCCTGTGATACGTTGCAACTCATGAACAGTCTCTTCACCCCATAGAGATCTTCCACTATTCTTGAGAGTTCTCCTTGTATGTGTCAAATACAACATCTATTCTGCTACTCTGACTGCCCTCCCTCAGAGCCATACCCAGAATTGTTGCGGCAACATCTCTGAAAGTAACTTGATCACCTACCACTCTTTGGACCAAGTTCATTCCATCAGCCACTGTAGCAGAGTTTCCTGGGAGTTGCTCTTCTACTGCTACATTTTTCTGCAAGGTTGTGGCTAGCATAGCTTTATTTGTCTTTCTCAGCAATCCTTCTGGTGTGGACAGGGCCCAGGGCAATGGTCCAAGGGGATGAGAAAGGATATCCTCGATACATAGACTTGGCTCTTGTGCCATCACTATGATGCGTCCAAACAAAGACCTGTCTGCTTTCAATCGATGGTTGGCAGATACCCAACAATATCTTGTGAGATTGGTTCTTGGTCCCTGGTGCTGATATTAAAACCAGTCCAGCTTGGGACTGTCTGATTCTCTGGATCTGTTTGCCTTGCAAGTGTCCACACCAGTTCTTGCAGGCAAGAAGAGCAGCTTCCTTGGTTTCCTGGACAGTGTTCCCTGGTTGGGAGAGGCTGTAGGCCCACATGTGCACCTGCTACATATACTTCCAGTTCTTGGTCCTCAATGGTGACTGATCTCTGCTTCAGTTTCTCACTGTGTGGAAGCTCAGCTCTTGGCAGATGTGGTCCATAGATATTGGCCTGTATCACTATGCCACTGACTCAATGTGATGTACCCTTTCCAGTGAGAGTTTCCTCAAGTCTATCGATATTGTCCCATGCAAGATTGGAGAAGACATGAGGCTTGATGGAGGCTGGAAGTACAACTCTCTGGTTGGAGGCTGTTGCCAGCTTTTGGAGACACAGAGCAGTGTCATTCTCTTCAAGTTGGGAGTAAGACACCCCATGCCCAAAGCCTGTTCAGTGTTTGGATGAGCTCAGTGTTACCCGTCAGTGTTTTTACTGCATAAGGAAGTAGAAGGTGCTTTGGTGTTTTATGTTGACCACATGTCACAGCATATATTATGTCCTGACTAACCGTCTGAACCAGAGCAGTGACCCTCTGTGTTTGAGTCTTAGTGTCAGGATTTCCAGTGAGCAGTCCAACAAGAAGCCGCTCTAGTTGATCCGGTACTCAGATCTAGCCCTCAGCAGACTGCTGTTTATCCAGGCCTTCTGGTTTGGGCATGTGAACCCACAGTCATTACTGCAGATATAAGATCAGTCTATTGAAGAGTGAATCCACAGAAAGCATTTGGCCCTGATGGTGTTCCTGGCCATGTCTGTAGATCCTGTGCAGATCAGCTGGCGGGAGTGTTTGCAGAAATTTATAACCTCTCCCTGCTTCAGTCTTAAGTTCCCACCAACTTTAAGAAGACCATTATCATCTTGGTACCAAAGAAAAACATGTGCTGTAATGACTCCTGTCCAGTATCTCTGACATCCACCATCATGAAGTGCTTTGAGAGACTGTTATGACATGCATTAACTCTCAGATAACCTGAACATTGCAATTTGCTTACTGCTAGAACAGGTCAATGCCAGGTGCCATCTCCCTGGCCTTACCCTCATCTATTGTTTTAGAGATACAATGTGGAATAGGCCCTTTTGGCCCAATGAGCTGCATGACACAACAACCTACCTATTTAACCCTAATTGAATCGCAGGACAATTTACATCTTCCGGTTTAAGATGGCACTACTTAGAACTTGCTGGTGGCCAATGGAGCAAATAAAAACAACTAAATACTTTGTTATTTACACCGTTTCTGATAAACAGTTGCTGCAAATGGCGGTCTTTGGCTCCCCTTTCGGAGTTGAGTTGAATCGAATCGCCTATACGATCTGGTGTTTCTGTGGTGTGACTGGAGTCTCGCTGGGGCATAACAATTGCATCATGTCCAGACTGGAGTTGTTGGAGCGGACTTGGAGGTAATTCAATGAGGCGGAACTGAGGTGAGGCAATGGCAAGGAAAGATCAGAGATTTGAACAATTGAAAAACTGAGCTGAATTGGAAAGATTGGGTACTGACCTTATTGAGCTGATGGAGCCTGAGCCCAAGGGTGAGGAACGACCTGAAGTTTGGACAATTTTAGCATTGGGACAGATTGAAATGGTCGGGGTGCTGGGGTCAACGGCAAGAGACAGGGCCAGTTCGGCTCGCTGCTCCGCAGGGTTTGCTCGACTCTGTGCTGGACTGAGACCTTCTGAATCGGCTGCAGTGATGCTTGGCTTTGTCAACTTCAGATCTGAATGCTGTTTGCTTGCTTTATTGTTTGCACAATTTATTTTTAATGGGTTCTGTTGGGGTTCTTTGTTTCATGGCTGCCTGTAAGGAGACAAATCTCAAAGTTGTATAAAGTATACATACATTGATAATAAATATACTTTGACCAATGAACCTATTAACTAGTATGTCTTTAGAATGTAGGAGTAAACCCACGATCTCACAGGAATGACATACAAACTTCTTATAGACGGCGTCAGAATGGAGGCGTTAACCTCTATGCTACCATGGTGCCCTCTGGAGCACCTGGACAGTAATGACACCTACGTCAGACTATTGTTTTACTGACTACAGCTCCACCTTCAATTCTATAATTCCAAGCAAATTTATCAGCAAACTCCTAGACCTGGGAATCAACGCCTCCCTTTGAAACTGGATCCTTGACTTCCTGACCAACAGACCATAATCTGTAAGGATAGGCAGCAACACTTTCACCATGATTATTCTCAACACTGTATCCTGAAACCCCTACTTTACTGCCTGTACACTCATGACTGCGTGGCCAGATTCTTCTCTAACTCCAGCTACAAGTTTACAGATGATGCCAGTGCAGTGGGCCGTATCTCAAATAATGGCAAGTTGGAGTGCAGGAAGGAGGTAGAGAGCCTGGTGACATAGTGTCATGGCAACAACCTTTCACTTAAGGTCAGAAGAGCTGGTTACCGATCTTAGGAAGGGGACAGGATACATGCTCTTGCTTACACCAGTGGTGCTGAGATTGAGGGGATTGACAGCTTGAAGTTCCTACATGTGAACATCACCAATAGCCTGTCCTGGTTCAACCACATTGATGCCATGTCAAGGAAAAGTCAGTAGTGTCTCTACATCCTCAGGAAGCTGAGGGCATTTGCCATTCCCTATTGACTCTAATTTTTATTGATGCACCATAGAAGGGATTTCATCCCAATGCATCATGGTCTGGTATGCAACTGCTCTGCCCGTGACTGCAAGAAACCGTAGAGAATTGTGACACAGCTCAGCAGATCACTGTAACCATGGACTCGGTCTAAAGCTCTCATTGCATCAGTAAAGCAGTGAAAATAATCAAAGACCCTATCCACCCTGGACATTCTCTCTTCTCTCCCCTCCTATCGGGCAGAAGATACAACAGCATGAAAGTATGCACCACCAGGCTCCAGGACAGCTTCTATCCTGCTGTTGGAAGACTATATTGAACAATCCCCTACTACAATAAGATGGACTCCTGACCTCAGTCTACCTCGATATAACATTGTACCTTTTTATCTACTTGCACTGTACTTTCTCTGTAACTATAACACTTTATTCTGCAGTGATTGTTTTACTTCAAACTATTCCAATACACTGTTGTAAAGAATTGGCCTACACGAACAGTATGTAAGAGAAGTTTTTCCACTGTATCTCACTGCCAGTGACCAATTTAGCAAATTCAATTTAAAAAATGAAGAACGTGTTAGCAGATTATTCAACCGTGAAGTTATTCCTCCTATACAGCTCCATTTCCATTTTCACACAGTATTCTTAAACACCAGCACTATTCTTGTGCAGTTTTTACAGCAATACAATAAAACCAATTCAGCACCAACCTCATTACCATCTTCATGGTTTTCCTCTCCCAAACATAAATCAACTCATGTCTGAATGTAAAGCAAAGGTTTGCTGAGTGAATGCCTTGGAAGTTTGAAAATATTCCAAACCATTTCACACATCAACATTATACAGCAGCTCTCTCTGTTATACTGAGACAAACAGCATCACCAGTCTCTCACTGTGAGTTGATACATCATTGAATCTGCTGTCAGAGGAGGGAACTTCACTCCTCAATCACTGAGGGAGGGAACCTTCTACACCCAGGTGAGCAGGGCAATCATAGGATTCAGCTGCCAAACAATCTCGGCAGAGGTATTCCCAACTGGTCACAATAACCCAAACACCTCCAATGAGAGACCTAGCATAGGACACATTGGCATATGATGCTGGTGCAAGTGAGGGGGATAAATTGGGCAGCAATTCGTTCTGAACCCACACCGAGTGGGAAGGTTTAGCCTTAGAAAAAACTATTTCTCCTCACTCAGTGGGAATATTATTTTCCTTCACTCTTTCATGAAAACGGTTTTTACTGCATTCTAAACAGATCTGTCAAGTTATCTAGAGAAATGTTATTCACAGCTTTATCCCCATAGATACACAATAACAAAATACAAATATGATTGAATACTTTAACTGAATACTTAGCCTTTAATTTTGATTGATCTAATGAAAGATATTTTGCATTAAATCCATTGATGCAGTTTAAAATTCTCATTGTCTTCAAAGCCTTTGGGTTTGTCCATGTCTTTGTAAGATGCCTTACCCACTCAGGTCCAGCAGCTGTCTGGAGGTGGGCTCTTAGAAACCTGCACCTAGTGGTGCTGAGTTGCTCCTGATGATGAAATGTAGTATAATCTAGAAGCTGCCAGCAGCTGCACTGAGAAAATTGTTTGATTACTGGTAATGATCAAAATTCTGTACAAAGCCTGCTTTCCCTCACTGATCTCGCATCTTTTGCAGTTTTCTTCAGTGTCCGTCTCTCCCAATCTCTTGCTCAGTTTTTTTTATGTCAGGCCAATTGCTGATGCATTCACATTCAGCTTTAGAATTCACACATCATTTCCCCACTCCTCGAAGTTCCACATTCCAGGAGCAACAATCAGGACCACCAAAAACTGACAGAGAAGCTGACGTTCAGAGACCTTACGTAGTGCCAGTAGCTGACTGGGATAAAAAGGACATCTCCAGGGCGCAGGATGCATTCCTGGAAATCAGCTGACTCAAACTCTGGAAAATTCACCAAATCTGGCTGGTCAACATCCACCTGCAAATGACAGAAATACTGGTAACCTGGACTGGGATCAATTAGTTTGATCCTAGCATAAGAATGTACTGTAAAGGATTACATTACAATATAGAGTGTCTTGTCAAAGTATTCAGCCCCCAACCCTTTGTTCACATAAATAAATACTACAACCAGGGATTTTGATCAATTTAACTGAGAATTTTTAACTTGTCAATCACATGCTCCTTTTTTCACAGTGGTGTCCAACAAAAACAGGGAAAATTGTAAAGCATAAAAAACTAAAAATTCAAAAACTGAAATGAAAGCACTTCAATAGTATTTATCCGTCTTTGCTCAGTACTTAGTTCAACCAACTCTTGAAGCTATTACAGTCAGTAGTCTTTTTGTATAAGTCTGTATTAGCTTTATACAATGTGATGGAGCAAGATTTGTCCATTTCCCCTTGCAAAATTGCACAAGCTCTGCCAGGTTAGTTGCAATGGATAGCAATCTTGAGATCTTGCCAGAGATGTTCAGTCGGGTTAAGATCAGGACTCTGACTGGGACACTGAAGGACATCAATTTTCTTCATTTGAAGCCACTCCATGGTTGCTTTGTCAGTGTGCTTTGGGTCATTGTCCTGCTGGAAGATGAACTTCCTTCCCAGTTTGAGCTTTCTGACAGAGGATAGTAGGTTTTTATCCAGGATTTCTCTGTGTTTAGCAGCTTTCACTTTCCCATCAATTCTGACCATATTTCCAGTCCCTGCTGCTGAAAAGCATCCCCAAAGAATGATGCTACCTCCACTATACTTTACAGTAGGGCTGGTGTCACCTGGCTGATGTGCAGTATTAGATTTAGGCCACACGTACCACTTGGTGTTGAGGCAAAAAAGCTCCACTTTAGTCTCATCCGACCACAGAACATTCTTCCACATCTTTACAGTATCTGCTAAGTAGCGATGCTTTGCAAAGTCTTTGCAGGGGATATCCTTTTATTAGCCAGGACTTATTACCATTATTCTATAAATACCCTTTATGTGCAATGCCTTAAGAGATTGTGAGGCCACGAACTTCATCTCCAGTTGCAGCCACTGACATCCGCAGCTCACTCAGAGTGACTCTTACAAATGTCATTCTCTAGTAACTTAAGTTTAGAGGGTCAGCCTGAGCTAGGCAGTCTGGCTGTGGTTTCATGTTATTTTTCACTTTTTGACGATGGACTGCACTGAGCTCCAAGCTATATTCACTGCCTTTGAGATGGTCTTGGACTGTTCCCCAGATTGTGCTCTCTATTATCACTTCCCTGACTTGCCTTGAACGCTCTTTTGTCTTCATTTTGGTTTGGTCTGTTGAAAATCCACCATATTGAGAGAGGGGTGTTTATTCTTATGAATTCATTGGAAGCAGGTGATCCTTCAATTTTCTGCATCAACAAATTGGCTGAGTTGGTAAGGTAATATACAGTATTACACCTGAAGAAAATTAGAATAGTAATTACAGTGGGGAAGAATACTTTTTCAGCCTCACAGTTCTGTCTTTTTAATTTTTAGTAAATTGTTGGAATTTTTATTTTTGATTTATCATGATACAGAATGTTTTGTAAGTTAGGTCAAAATTCCTCCTTCAATATATTTTAAATTTAGAAAATGAGACGGTAAAATGTGAAAATAGTTATGAGGGGTTGAATATTTTTCCAAGGCACTGTGAACATAAGAAACATAAGTAGAGACAAGCCAACTGGCTTCCTCATGCCTGCTCCACCGTTTAATATGATCATGGCTATTAGTTCAAATCTACCTTCCTGCACTACCCCATTACCCCTTAATTCCTTAATACCTAAGTATCTATCAATCCCTGTCCTGAATACAGTTGGTAATTGAGACTCCACAACCCTCTAAGTTGTGAGACAATGCCAAAGAGTCAGAGTGCAGAAATTTATCATTTCACTCCTGAAGAGAATAATAGGATTGAGCACAGTCAAAGTTATCAGTGGGAAATCACATTTGATTAACACATCATTCTCCACAACCTCCGCCAACTCCAAAGAGATCCTACTACCAAACGCACCATTACCTCTCCTCCTCTCTTTGCTTTCCACAGGGATCACTCCCTCTGTGATCTCCTTGTCTATTTGTCACTTCCAGCACTTACCCCTGCAAGCGGCCAAAGTGCTACACCTGCTCATACAACTTCTCCCTCACCTGCATCCCGGACTCCAAAACAGTGTCTCCAGGTGAGGCGAATCTGCTGGGGTCGTCTATTGTGTTTGGTGCTCCTGATGTGGCCTCCTCTACATTGGTGAGACCTATCATAAATTGGGGGACTGCTTCATTTTGTACCTTCGCTCCATCCACCAAAAGCAAACTTCCCAGTGGCTAAACGCTTGAATTCTGATTCCCATTCCCGTTCCTACATAGTGGCACAATGAGGCCACCCTCAGGGTGGAGGATCAACACCTTATATTCTGACTGGGTAGCCTCCAATCTGATGGCATGAATATCGATTATTTTCTTCTGGTACAATATATTCCCCCCTCCTCCCCTCTTCTGCTGTTCCTCACTCTGGCCTCTCACTTCTTCTCACCGGCCTATCAGTTCCCCCAGGTGCCCCTCCTCCTTCCCTTTCTCCTATGGTCCACTCTTCTCTCCTATCAGATTCCTTCCTCTCTAGCCCCTTCCCTTTCCTACCCGCCTGGCTTCACCAATTACCTTCTAGCTATCCTCTTTTCCCTCCCCCCACCTTTTTATTGTCGTTCTTCCCCCTTCCTTTTCCAGTCCTGATGAAGGGTCTCAGCCCAGAGCTTCGAATGTTCATTTTCACAGATGCTGCCTGACCTGCTGAATTCCTCCAGCATCTGCCAATTTTTTTTTTGTGTTTATGACTAATCCATTGACTATTTAGCAAGTAGAATAGATGAGGAGGAACCAGTGGAAGAGGTGTATGTATACTTTCAGAGGCTTCTAATAAGATGGCATACAGGAGGTTGACCAACAAGGCAGGGAGCACATAGGATTGAGATAACATATTCACATGTATATAGACATAGTTAGCATTAAGAAAGCAAACAGTGCAAACAAATGGCTCACTCTTAGGTTGGCAGGCTGATATTAGTCATATACTGCAGGGATCAGTGCTTGGGTCCTGATTAAACACAATCCGTAGCTACAATTAGGCCAAGGGGACCAACTTTTCCGTATTTCTGATACAAAATTAGTTGGGATTGTAAATAGGGTGCAGAACGTACAGAAGTTTTAAGGGATCATGTACAAGTGAATGGGTAAGAACATAGGTGATTCTCAAGATGGCGCTCATGGAGTAAACCGCACTTAGGCTTTGCTCCAAAACTTTTACGTTTTTTTAGCCTATAAACACCCCTTAAACTTATTCTAAAGGGGTTAAATATACTGAATTCTTCTTTCTAAACTATTTGAATTATTCTCAACTTGCTGAAATGTCTAAAGCAAAAGAATCGAAACAGTCGAAAGACTTGGTACCTTTAGAAGCAGTTGCGAAGATTGTGGAAACTAAATTTGAAGAGATGCAGGAAAAATTATTCCTAAGGCTTTCGAAGTATGACGATCGTTTGAAATCACTCGAAGAAAAGTTTTTGGAACTTTCACTGGAATCACAAAAACAACAGGCAAGCATTTTGGCTCTTGAAGAAGCCGCTCGTAAGAAAGATCGTATGATTGAAAAGATACAAGAAGAGCAAACCTCGACTTCTCAACAGATGGATCGTTATAAAGTTAAAATTACGGATTTGGAAAATCGCTCTCGAAGGCAAAATCTCCGGTTAATTGGAATCCCGGAAGGATTTGAAAGCGGTGATCTTACCGTTTTCTTCTCTAAATTTCTAGTGGATGTCCTGGGCAAAGAGGTCCTGGATCCCTCCCCAATAATCGATCGAGCACATCGGGTAACAAGATTTTATGCAAGTTCAACTTCGAAACCGCGGCACATAATTTTGAGGATTCACTATCCTCATATCAAAGATCGCTTGATCCGTCTGGCTCGTAAAAAAGGTATGATTATCCATCAAAATTTCAAGTTTCGTATCTTGGAAGACTATAGCCCAGAAGTATTACGGGCTAGGCTGGCTTTCAGATCGGTTATGTCGAATTTCCACCAGAAAGGCTACAAGCAAGCGCTGTTATTCCCAGCACATCTGAGAGTCGCCCTGGATGATGGAACTGTTCGGCTGTTTAAATCGCCTGCGGATGCTCAAGGTTTCCTGGATCAATGACATTCTATTGGGCTGATCAGTGTAATTTAGCCTATAAATTTGGATCTATTATGGTTTGATATATGGGTCCTTTTTTTTTATATGGCTTGCATATACTTTTTATATACGATTAAAGCTTTTTTTCTCTGCTAGGTTTATGCCGATTTTATAGTTTTTCATATTATTAATCTATTTGCGTTGAAAATGACCGATTAGGGTTTCTCTTTTGTTTTTCTTTTTTTTTAAATAAAAAACGATATACGCTTTCCTTTATACTTTTAACATCTGAATATTAAAACTGAGAGAGAGAAAAAAAAATGGCGTTTCTTCTTCCCGACTGACTCCAGTGTTTGGAGCGTCATAACTGTTTTGATGTATTTGAAAGTTTGAAACTTTTATTTATTGTTTTAATTCTTTTCTTTTAACTTTTTTGTTTATATACATTTATAACACTAATTTTATATTTTAACTTTTGTAGTATTACCCTTTTTATAATGTGGGTTGTGTGTATTTTCTTAACTCTATTACGTTTGAGTTGCCGTCTTGAGACATGGGGGTAGTTTTAGTATTAGCTTGCTCGCTTGCCTTTTTTGGCTTTTTTCTTGGGGTTTCAAGGGTGGTGGGAGGGGGATTTTTCTTTCTTTTTTTGTTTTTTGCTTGCTTTTTGCTTAGTTTTATTTTTTGGGCGCATATGAAACTACAAAAATGGCTGCAGTGCTATGACTTCCGGTTTCCTTTTGAACTTACTTCCTTCTTCCGGGTTCATGAGTTCACTTTTCTTTCGAACTTATGTATTAACTATAATATATACTGTCATGATGGTTAAGACTATTAATTTCGTTTCTTGGAATACTAATGGTTTAAATCATCCGATCAAACGGAAAAAAGTATTCAATGTATTCCATAGAATGAATGCTAATGTTATCTTTATACAAGAGACTCATGTAAGGAAGATGGATAGTCAGCGCTTGTTTAGGTTCTGGAAGGGCCAACAATACCACTCAAATGTGCAAGCTAAAGTGAGAGGTGTGTCTATTTTTATAGACTCATCTACTGCTTTTATACATCATGAAACAATTTCAGATCCGCACGGTAGATTTTTGCTTATTACTGGTTTACTTTGTAATCAAAAAGTTCTTCTAGTTAATGTTTATGCTCCAAATACTGATTGTCCTGAATTTTTTAAATGTTTATTTACATCCTTTCCCAATTTGAATCAATATAGATTGATAATGGGCGGAGATTTTAATTGTTGTTTAAACCCTGTGATGGATAGGTCCAAGCCCATTCAAATTTTGCCGAACAAATCGGCTTCTCTTATTAATTCCTTTATGGTTGATTCAGCTATTTGTGAGATTTGGCGTTTTTTACACCCTAATGACAAAGAGTTTTCATATTTTTCCCATGTTTATCATAGTTATTCAAGAATTGATTACTTTTTCATTGATCAGCATTTACTTACAGATGTCATGGATTGTAAATATGACTCAATTACCATATCTGATCATGCACCTTTGAAGTTATCTATTAAGGTGACGGATTCATATATTAGTACGAAAAGTTGGAGGCTTAATCCTGTTCTTTTGCAGGATTCTGACTTTATTAGCTTTATTAAACAGCAAATTGATTTGTTTTTCTCAATAAATTCTACAGCAGAGATCTCTAGTGGAATTTTATGGGATACTTTTAAGGCATATATTCGTGGACAGATTATTTCATATTCTGCTGGAGTTAGGAAACGAACTAATTCCAAAATATCAACATTAGTTGATAAAATTAAGGCAATTGATAAGATCTACTCATCAACTCCTAGTAAAGAACTTTATAAAGAAAGAGTGGAACTCCAAATGGAACATAGTTTACTATTAACCTCCTCGATTGAAAGTCAGTTAATTAAATCGAAGGCTCAATTTTATACATATGGAGATAAGTCAGGTAAACTACTAGCTAATCAATTGAAAATTGCTTCAGATAAGCGACAAATTACTAGGATTCGTAAACAAGATGGTACTTTGACGATTGACCATAAAGAGATAAATAAAGCCTTTCAAGATTTTTATAATTCTTTATATCAATCAGAATGTACTAAGGACTCTTCTATTATGAATGAATTTTTAGGGAAATTGAATATTCCAAAAGTAACTGTTGAAGATAACGTATTTTTGGATACACCTATTACCGAGTCTGAAATAGAAAAGGCTATTTTTTCAATGAACTCGGGTAAAGCTTCAGGTCCAGATGGTTTTTCCGCAGAATTTTTTAAATCCTTTTCTTCTATACTTTCTCCTTGGCTTTGTAAAATTTTTAAAGATGCATTAAGTATAGGTAAATTACCACAATCTTTTTATGAAGCTTCTATTTCTTTAATTCTTAAAAAAGACAAAGACCCGACTGAATGTGCATCCTATCGTCCTATATCTTTGCTGAATACGGATTTTAAGATTTTTAGTAAAATTTTAGCTATTAGATTAGAAAATATATTACCTCGGATTATTTCTGAGGATCAGACCGGATTTATTAAAAATCGCTATTCATCTTTTAACATTAGAAAATTAATTAATATTGCTTATACCTCTACATCTAAAATCCCTGAATGTATTATCTCTTTGGATGCCGAAAAAGCATTTGATAGAGTCGAATGGTCATATTTATTCAATACATTGCAACATTTCAATTTTGGATCAAAATTTATATCATGGATTAAGTTAATATATCATAAACCTTTAGCTTCGGTTTTTACCAATAATCAAAAATCCCCTTTCTTTCAATTATTTCGCGGTACAAGACAAGGTTGTCCTTTGAGCCCTTTATTATTTGATATTGCTTTAGAACCTTTGGCTATAGCTATTCGTGAATCACCCAATATTTTAGGCATTACCCGTGGAGAGGCGATGTATAAGGTATCATTATATGCGGACGATTTATTATTATATATATCTGATCCTGAAAAATCTATTCCTGCTATTTCTTCTTTACTTGCTCAATTTAGTAATTTTTCTGGTTATAAATTGAATTTTAATAAGAGTGAACTTTTTCCATTAAATATGTATATTCTAATTTATAATCATGTACCATATAGAATCGTTACAGATTATTTTACCTATTTAGGTATTAAAATTACTAAAAAACATAAAGATTTGTTTAAAACTAATTTTTTCCCCTTAATAGACCAAATTAAGCAACTTGCTAATAGATGGTCCCCACTTTCTTTGTCTTTGGTAGGCAGAATTAACGCCATTAAGATGATGATATTACCTAAATTTCTATATTTATTTCAAGCATTACCAATTTTTATTCCTAAATCTTTTTTTGATATGGTTGACTCTAAAATATCTTCCTATTTGTGGCAGAACAAAAATCCTAGATTAGGTAAAAAATATTTACAGAAGTCAAAGAAAGAGGGCGGCTTGGCTTTACCAAACCTAAGATTTTACTACTGGGCAGTTAATATACGGTATTTGATATTTTGGACACAAGAATTGACTACAGTAGCTGGCCCACAATGGGTAAATTTGGAATGTAAATCTGTGCAAGATTTCTCATTGATCTCAATCTTAGGATCTTCACTTCCTTTTTCGTTACTCAAAATTAATAAACAGATAACTAATCCCATAGTTAAGTATACATTACGAATCTGGTTTCAATTTCGTAAATCTTTTGGCTTGAATAAGTTTATACTGTCAAGTCCTATAACATCTAATTATTTCTTTCGGCCATCATTTATAGATCAGGCTTTTTTCCTATGGAAAACAAAAGGTATAAAATGTTTTCGTGACCTGTATTTGGATGATAACATTATGTCCTTTGAACAGCTATCTAACAAATACAATTTACCTAAAACCCATTTTTTTAGATACTTACAAATTAGAAATTTTTTATATAATGAATTAAAGTCTTTTTCGAAAGAATGTCCACTGGACATTACAGAGAGAATTCTAACTCTTAATCCTTATCAAAAGGGTTTAGTAGCTATCATTTACAATATGATTATGAAGATACAGCCGGATATATCAGAAAAAATTAAGAAGGAATGGCAGGAAGAATTGCATTGCCCTATATCTACTGAGCAATGGGAAAAATTTTTATTATTGGTAAACTCATCCTCTATTTGTGCTAAACATGCTCTAATACAATTCAAGGTTGTACATAGAGCCCATATGTCTAAAAATAAAATTGCTCGATTTTATTCTTATGTTAATCCAACCTGTGATAGATGTCATTCTGATATTGCTACATTGACTCATATGTTTTGGTCTTGTCCTTGTTTACAAAGCTATTGGAAGGATATTTTTAATATCATTTCAAGAGTTTTAAATATTAATCTTCAACCACATCCTTTTACTGCAATTTTTGGTCTACCTATGATAGATAATATGTGTTTATCTGCTTCTTCTCAGCGAATGATTGCATTTGCTACACTATTGGCTAGAAGATCTATTTTATTGAACTGGAAAGAAATTAATCCTCCAACTGTATTTCAGTGGCTCTCTCAAACCATTTCCTGTTTGAGTTTAGAAAAAATTAGAAGTGTGGTCTTTAACTCCTCAGTTAAATTTGAGGAAACTTGGAGACCATTTATTCAACATTTTCATGTGAGTTAAATGGTCTGATCCTGAACCTTATTGCTACCATCCTGAATTGTATAAATGGAGGTTCGGAGTCATTGGCACTGCTGTGTGTACTTAACATTATACAATTGCCCATGTTAGTTTTTTTTTTATATATATTGTTTTTTTTTCTTCTTCTTTTTGGGGGTTTTTTTCTTGTGCTTTTTGTCTTAAATTCTTCATATTAATATTATAAGTTTGGGAGACTTTTTACATTGATAATATATAATTGATTATTAATGAATCTATTGTGTACTCTCAAATGTTTTTTTTGTACTATATTTTACTTATGTTATGTTCTAAAAATCAATAAAAAGATTTAAAAAGAAAAAAAAAAAGAAAGAAAGAAAAGAACATAGGTGATGAAACATAACATAGAAAAAATTGAGTTAATTCCCTTTCAAGGTAGAGAAAGTGGCAAGGGCGATACCATCAGCTTTAATGAAAGGCTGGATAAACGGTTGGTTGGGCAGTGGCTGATATAAGAATGCAAACACGACGAAATCTGCAGATGCTGGAAATTCAAGCATCACACACAAAATGCTGGTGGAACGCAGCAGGCCAGACAGCATCTATAGGAAGAAGCACTGTCGAGGTCTCGGCCCGAAACGTCGACAGTGCTCCTCCCTATAGATGCTGCCTGGCCTGCTGCATTCCACCAGCATCTTGTGTGTGTTGGCTGATATAAGACCTGTGTTTTCTTATATTCTCAAAACAAGACCCAGGGCCCCATATGCCTTGGCCCACGAATTCAGGATATATTGAAGATCTTCAGAGTGCTGCAAAGGCATTTGTCATCCAACTATGAATTAACTGTTAACTGTGGCTGGAATACACCTTTAACAATGTGCTAATAGCAGGAAAATTCATCTCAACATGTACAAACAAGCTGGATGAACTCAGCAGGTCGGGCAGCATCTGTTGAAACCAAACGGTTATTATTGAAACCAAATTTTCTGTTAGGAAAATTCATCTACTGTCTTTCCATTGCAACAGAATCAGAATGTTCCACATGCAATAATCGGTTTCACGAGCCACAAAGTATCAATTGGAAGTTAAATGGTGTACAGACTTTAATTCCTGAAGACTGTCTCTCATTTTTAAATCCATAATATAACTCCAGCATGATCCCTAATACAGTTCTTACAGGACTCATCAAGGTGGATGCACGAAGGATATTTCCTCTGGCTGAGCCTAGTACGAGGTTACTGTGTCAGAATAAATGGAACTGAGGGAGAAAATCAGCTATGATCTTAACGATTGGTAGACCAGGTTTGAAGAGCTATGGGACCTACTCCTGTTCCTAATTCCTGTATTTTGAATAGCATTACTGTTATTTGGAACCTGACCCTGGTGTTAGTTGCCCAAGCTGGGGTAAATGTGAAGTCCTCTCCTGCCAAGCCCCTTAAGAATTTTGTACGTTTTAATAAAACAAAATCTCTCATTCTCCTAAACACAAGAAGCCTGCTAAATCTCTCCTGGTATGATAAATCTCACCAATCTGTTGGACTTCTGCTGTACGCTGTCTATTTCAACTATATCCTCCATCAGGAAGGGAGTCCAGACCTGGACAGAATATTCCAGAACAACACACACAAAATGCTGGAGAAACTCAGCAGGTCAGGCAGCATCGACGAAGGGAACAAACAGTTGATATTTTGTGCATCAGGATTAGAGCAGAAAGGAACAAAAACTACAATAAAGTAGGTGGGAGGGAGGAGAAGGAGTACAGGTTGGCAGGAGATAGATGAGACGGGGAGGGGGTTGAAGTAAGAAACTGGGAGGGAATAGGTGGTAAAGGTAAAGGGCTAAAGAGGAAGAAATCTAACAGGAGAGGACAGTGGAACATAGAAGAACGGGAAGGGGGGCAAAGTAAATGTATTATTGAAATACATAAATGACACCATATACAACCCTGAGATTAATTTTCTAGTAGGCTTATTCAATAAGTCCACAATGGACTAATAACCATACTAGAATCAATGAAATACCACAGCAACTGGGTGTTCAACCATTGTACAAGAAAACTGTGCAAACACAAAAAGAAAGAAATAACCATAATAAATAGATGAAGAGTCCTTGAAAGTGAGTCCATAGGTTGTGGTAACAATTCAGTGATGGGGCAAGTGAAATTTTCCCCTTTGGTTCAAGAGCCTGATGGTTGAGGGGTAATTACTGTTCCTGAATCTGGTAATATGAGCCCTGAGGCTCCTGGATGGTGGGGGTCCTTGATGATGGATGCTGCTTTCCTGTGACATGTAGATGTGCTCAGTGGTGGGGAGGGCTTAACTCATGATGGACTGGGTCATATCCAGAGGGAAGTGATGGGCAAGTGAGAAGAAAAGGGATGAGAGGGAAACCAGAATGGAACAGTGGAAAAGTGAGAAAGAGAGAAGGGGATAAATTACTATAAGTTAGAGGAACTGATGTTCATACCATAAAATTGGAGGCTGTGCATTGGGAATATAAGGTTTTGTTCCTCCAACCTGAGTTTAGCCTGATCATGGCAATTGTGAAGGCCATGCAGGCATTGGGATTAGATTGGAAAGCCTCCAACCTTTTGTAATAACATACTATTTGCCTTCCTGTCTGCTTGTTGAACCAGCAGTTCATTTACAAGGACACATGAGTCTCTAAACACCACCATTTTTTCAGTCTCTCAATCTGTGCACTCAGGAGAAAGCAGAAGGACAAAAAGAGGGCATGAGATTGCACTGGCAGATAAGGTAAAGGAGAATCCTATAAAATTCTATAAGCTAAGAGCAAAACTAGGGAGAGAGTAGGTCATCTTAAATATCACTGTGGTTGTCTACCTGTGGAGCCAATGGATATGGGCAAGTTCTTAAATGAATATTTCTCACCTATATTTACTGAGAAGTTATGGAAGCTAAGGAATTAAGGAACTAAAAAATGTCTTGGAACATATCCACATTACAAAATGAGAGTCTAGAAACCTTAAAGTATACTAAGGTGGATAATCCTCTAATGCCTGACCAAGTGTTTCACAGGACATTGTGGAAAGGAGGGAAGAAACTGCATGGATCCCTGGAAGAGATACTTGTATCTCCTTTATTTAAAAAGGGCTCCAAGGACAAGTCCTTAGGTAAGCCATTAAGTGAGTCTAACATCAGTTGTGGAGAAGTTACTGGCTGAGATTCCGAGGGAACGAAATTACCAACATTTCTTCAGTGGTTTGAATGGGGCACGACTGCGCAAGCGCGTGGAGGTCGGCCAGTGAGAACAGCAGGAAGAGTTTAAAAAGAAGACAGATTTACAGAGCAGGTGACAGAGTAGGAAGGCTTTGGCTCAACGGGGCTTCAGTGATAAAGGGTCAAGGCCAAGTAGGTTATCTGTTTAGAACACAGAGTATGTGTGTGAGGCTGGTTTTCTGTGCTTGGTGTCAGATGTGGGAGGTCCTGAAGACTCCAGCACGACCACATCTGCACCAGGTGCGTCAAGCTGCAGCTTCTCAGGGATCGCATTAGGGAACTGGAGCTGAAGCTCAATGACCTTCGTCTGGTCAGGGAGAGTGAGGAGGTGATAGAGAGGAGCTATAGGCAGATACTCACCTCAGGACCACAGGAGACAGAGAAGTGGTAACAGTCAGGAGAAGGAAGGCCAAGAAGCAGGTACTAGAGAGTACCCGAGTGGCTGTCCCCCTTAAATAGTTCCCTTACACGGTCCCTTAGGAGCTGCAGCTCTGCACACCTGGCACAGGTATGGATGTCTGGGAGGCTAGGAGACTCCAGGACCTCCCACAAAGGGGGATCTCAAAGGTAGTAATCTCGGGATTACTGCCTGTGCCACACAACAGTGAGAGTAAAAATGGAACGAGGTGGATAAATGCGTGGCTGAGGGATTGGAGCGGGGGCAGGGATTTAGTTTCTGGATCATTGGGACCTCTTTTGGGGCAGATGTGACCTGTACAAAAAGGACGGGTTACACTTGAATCCTAGGGGGACCAATATCCTGGCGGGAAGGTTTAATAGAGCTGTTAGGGAGGGTTTAAACTAATTTGGCAGGGGGATGGGAACCAGAATGATGGAGCGGAGGAGAGGGAAAACAGAAATAGATTTAAGGTATTGAGCAGTAAGGATGTCAGGAAGGACAGGCAGGTGATGGAGCAAATTTGCGGCCATTGGGATGAGATGCAGTGCAATCAATGCAAAAAGTACCAAATACTGGACTTAAGGTGTTATACTTAAATGCACACAGCGTAAGGAATAAGGTGGATGATCTTGTTGTACAGTTACAGATCGGCAGGTATGATATTGTGGCCATCACTGAGACGTGGCTAAAGGATGCATGTGTCTGGGAGCTGAATGTCCAAGGATACACGGTGTATCGGAAGGACAGGCAGGTAGATAGAGGGGGTGGTGTGGCTTTAATGGTAAGAAATGATATTAAATCATTAGAAGGAATTGACATAGGATCAGAAGGTACAGAATCTTTATGGGTTGAGCTAAGAAATCACAGGGGTAAAAGGACTCTGATGGCAGTTATATACAGGCCTCCTAACAGCTGCAGTGATGTGGACTACAAATTACAACAGGAAATAGAAAAGGCTTGCCAGAAGGGCAGTGTTATGATAATTGTGGGGGGATTTTAACATGCGAGTGGATTGGGAAAATCAGGTCGACACTGGATCTCAAGGGAGAGAATTTGTAGAATGTCTAAGGGATGGCTTTTTAGAACAGCTTGTTGTTGAGCCCACTAGGGGATCAGCTGTACTGGACTGGGTATTGTGTAATGAATCAGAGGTGATTAGAGAGATGGAAGTGAAGGAACCTTTAGGAGGCAGTGATCATAACATGATTGAGTTCACTGTGAAACTTGAGAAAGAGAAGCTGAAATCCGATGTGTCGGTATTTCAGTTGAGTAAAGGAAATTCCAGTGGCATGAGAGAGGAACTGGCCAAGGTTGACTGGAAAGGGACACTAGCGGGAAGGACGGCAGAGCAGCAGTGGCTGGAGTTTATGCGAGAAGTGACGAAGGTGCAAGACAGATGTATTCCAAAGAAGAAGAAATTTTCAAATGGAAAAAGGATGCAACCGTGGCTGACAAGAGAAGTCAAAGCCAAAGTAAAAGCAAAGCAGAGGGCATACAAGGAAGCAAAGATTAGTGGGAAGACAGAGGATGGGGAAGTTTTTAAAAGCTTACAAAAGAAAACTAAGAAGGTCATTAAGAGGGAAAAGATGAAATATGAAAGGAAGCTAGCAAATAATATCAAAGAGGATACTAAAAGCTTTTTCAAGTATATAAAGAGTAAAAGACAGGTGAGAGTAGATATAGGACCGATAAAAAATGATGCTGGAGAAATTGTAATGGGAGATAAGGAGATGGCGGAGGAACTGAACGAGTATTTTGCATCAGTCTTCATTGAGGAAGACGTCAGCAATATACCGGACATTTAAAGGTGTCAGGAAAGAGAAATATGCGCAGTCACAATTACGACAGAGAAAGTACTCAGGAAGCTGAATAGTCTAAGGGTAGATAAATCTTCTGGACCAGCTGGAATGCACCCTCGTGTTCTGAAGGAAGTAGCAGTGGAGATTGCGGAGTCATTAGCAATGATCTTTCAAAAGTCAATAGATTCTGGCCTGGTTCCAGAGGACTGGAAGATTGCAAATGTCACTCTGCTATTTAAGAAGGGGGCAAGGAAGCAAAACGGAAATTATAGACCTGTTAGCTTGACATTGGTGGTTGGGAAATTGTTGGAGTCGATTGTCAAGGATGAGGCTACGGAGTACCTGAAGACATATGACAAGATAGGCAGAACTCAGCATGGTTTCCTTAAAGGAAAATCCTGCCTGACAAACCTAGTGCAATTTTTTGAGGAAATTACAAGTAGGCTAGACAAGGGAGATGCAGTGGATGCTGTGTTTTTCAGAAGGCCTTTGACAAGGTGCCACACATGAGGCTGCTAAACAAGAGCCCATGGAATTACGGGAAAGTTACATACGTGGATAGAGCATTGGTTGATTGGCAGGAAACAGAGAGTGGGAATAAAGGGATCCCATTCTGATTGGCTGCCAGTTATCAGTGGTGTTCCACAGGGGTCCGTGTTGGGGCCGCTTCTTTTTAAGTTGTATGTCAATGATTTGGATTATGGAATAGATGGCTTTGTGGCTAAGTTTGCTGATGATACAAAGATAGGTGGAGGGTCCGGTAGTGCTGAGGAAACAGGGAGTCTGCAGAGAGACTTGGATAGATTGGGGGAATGGGCAAAGAAGTGGCAAATGAAATACAATGTTGGAAAGTGTATGATCATGTACTTTGGTAGAAGAAATAAACAGGCAGACTATTATTTAAATGGGGAGAGAATTCAAAGTTCTGAGATGCAATGGGACTTGGGAGTCCTCGTGCAGGATACCCTTAAGGTTGACCTCCAGGTTGAGTCAGAAGGCGAATGCAATGTTGGCATTGATTTCTAGAGGAACAGAGTATAGGAGCAGGGATGTGATGTTGAAACTCTATAAGGCACTGGTAAGACCTCACTTGGAATACTGTGTGCAGTTTTGGTCTCCTTATTTAAGTAAGGATGTGCTGACATTGGAGAGGGTTCAGACAAGATTCACTAGAATGATTCCGGGAAGGAGAGGGTTAACATCTGAGGAACGTTTGACCACTCTTGGACTGTATTCCTTGGAGTTTAGAAGAATGGGGGGGGGGGGGGGGAGCTCATAGAAACATTTCAAATGTTGAAAGGCATGGACAGAGTGGATGTGGCAAAGTTGTTTCCCATGGTGGGGGAGTCTAGTACGAGAGGACATGACTTGAGGATTGCAGGGTGCCCATTCAGAACAGAGATGAAAAAAAAATTTTTAACCAGAGGGTGGTGAATCTATGGAATTCATTGCCACGGGCGGCAGTGGAGGCCAAGTCATTGGGTGTATTTAAGGCAGAGATTGATAGGTATCTGAGTAGTCGGGGCATCAAGGGTTACGGTGAGAAAGCGGGGGAATGGGAATAAGGGGGAGATTGGATCAGCTCATGATGAAATGGTGGAGCAGACTCGATGGGCCGAATGGCCGACTACTGCTCCTTTGTCTTATGGTCTTAACATTAAGTACTTCTGTTTGAGTACTGTTGGGGGAGATGACCTACCTGGGGGAAGCAACAGTGGCCATGCCTCTGGCACAGAGTCTGGCCCTGTGGCTCAGAAGGGTAGGGAAAGGAAGAGGATGGCAGCAATGATAGGGGCCTCTATAGTTAGGGGGTCAGATAGGAGATTCTGTGGACGCAGGAAAGAAACACTGATGGTACTTTGCCTCCCAGGTGCCGGGGTCCAGGATGTTTCTGATAGCGTCCACGATATCTTGAAGTGGGAGGGAGAACAGCTGGAGGTCGTGGTACATATTGGTACCAACGATGTAGGTAGGAAAGGGGAGGAGGTCCTGAAAACAGACTACAGGGAGTTAGGAAAGAAGTGAAGAAGCAGGACCTCAAAGGTAGTAATTTCGGGATTACTGCCTGTGCCATGTGACAGTGAGTATAGGAATAGAAAGAGGTGGAGGATAAATACGTGGCTGAGGGATTGGAGCAGAGGCCAGGGATTCAGATTTCTGGATCATTGGGACCTCTTCTGGGGCAGGTGTGACCTGTACAAAAAGGACAGGTTGCACTTGAATGCAAGGGGGTCCAATATCCTGGAGGGGAGGTTTGCTAAGGCTATTGGGGAGAGTTTAAAGTAGAATTGCTGGGGGTTGGGAACCAAACTGAAGTGACGGAGTAAAGGGAGGTTGGCTCACAAATAGAGAAAGCTTGGAGATAGTGTGAAAGGGAGGATAGGCAAGTGATAGAGAAGGGATGCGTTCAGACCGATGGTCTGAGATGTGTCTATTTTAATGCGAGGAAGTCCACCCTCTGCCATCTCCAGTTTAAATTCCATGCGGAACAATTTGGAGCACCAAGAACCAAAAGGAGTATTATGAATAAAGCAGATGAGCTTACAGCGTGGATCAGCACTTGGAGCTATGATGTTGTGGCCATTACAGAGACTTGGATGGTGCAGGGGCAGGAACGGCTACTTCAAGTGCCAGGCTTCAGATGTTTCAGAAAGGATAGGGAGGGAGGCAAAAGAGGTGGGGGCGTGGCACTGTTGATCAGACATAGTGTCATGGCTGCAGAAAAGGAGTAAGTCTTGGAGGGGTTGTCTACAGAGTCTCTGTGGGTGGAAGTTAGGAATAGGAAGGGGTCAATAACTCTGCTGGGTGTTGTTTTACAGACCACCCAATAGTAACAGGGACATCGAGGAACAGATAGGAAGACAGATTCTGGAAAGGAGCAATAATAATAGGGTTGTCGTGGTTGGAGATTTTAACTTCCCAAATATTGATTGGCATCTCCCTAGAGGGAGGGGTTTAGATGGGGTGGAGTTTGTTAGGTGTGTTCAGGAAAGTTTCTTGACACAATATGCAGATAAGCCTACAAGAGGAGAGGCTGTACTTGATCTGGTATTGGGAAATGAACCTGGTCAAGTGTCAGATCTCTCAGTGGGAGAGCATTTTGGAGATAGTGAGCACAATTCTATCTCCTTTATCACAGCACTGGAGAGGGATAGGAACAGACAAGTTAGGGAAACATTTAATTGGAGTAAGGGGGAAGTATGAGGCTATCAGGCAGGAACTCAGAAGCATAAATTGGAAACAGATGTTCTCAGGGAAATGTATAGAAGAAATGTGGCAAATGTTCAGGGGATATTTGCGTGGGCTTCTGAGTAGGTACGTCCAATGAGACATGGAAAGGATGGTAGTGTACAAGATCCGTGGTGTACAAAAACTGTTGTAAATCTGGTCAAGAAGAAAAGGAGAGCTTACGAAAGGTTCAAAAAACTAGGTAATGATAGGAATCGAGAAGATTATAAGGCTAGCAGGAAGGAGGTTAAGAATGAAATTAGGAGAGCCAGAAGGGGGCCGTGAGAAGACCTTGGCAGACAGGATTAAGGAAAACCCCAAGGCATTCTACAAGTACGTGAAGAGCAAGAGGATAAGATGTGAGAAAATAGGACCAATTAAGTGTGACAGTGGAAAAGTGTGAATGGAACTGGAGGAAATAGTGGAAGTACTTAATGAATACTTTGCTTCAGTATTCACTACAGAAAAGGATTTTGGCGATTGTAGGGATTGTAGTGGACTGAAAAGCTTGAGCATGTAGATATTAAGAAGCTTTTGGAAAGCATCAAGTTGGATAAGTCACCGGGACCGGATAGGATGTACCCCAGGCTACTGTGGGAAGCAAGGGAGGAGATTGCTGAGCCTCTGGCAATGATCTTTGCATTATCAATGAGGATGGGAGACGTTCCAGAGGATTGGAGGGTTGCGGATGTTGTTCCCTTATTTAAGAAAGGGAGTAGGGATAGCTCAGGAAATTATATGCCAGTGAGTCTTACTTCAGTGGTTGGTAAGCTGATGGAGAAGATCCTGAGCAGCAGGATTTATGAACATTTGGAGAGGTATATGATTAGGAATAGTCAGCATGGCTTTGTCAAAGGAAGAATGTCATTAAACTGAAAAGTTTCAGCAATAAGTCACAAAGGTGTTACCAAGACTAGAGAGAGGGCTTAGCTAAAAGGAGAGGCTGAACAGCTGGGAATTTTTTTATCTCCATGAAACGTAGAAGGCTGATGGGTGAACTTATTGAGGCATATAAAACCATAAGGGGTATAGAAAATGTGAATGGTCACAGTCTTTAACCCAGGATGGGGAGTCTATAATTAAAGGACATAGATTTAAGATGAGAAGGAAAAGATTTAAGAGTGAAGATTTATAAGTGGTCTTTGTCTGAACTAAATAATTATCACTCCAAGTAAAAATTTCCATTTGTTCATTATATTCGTCTCCATTTTGTAATGAAGCTTTCTTTTGTTTTTAGATTGACAAGAGACTGGAAATGCTGCTTGCAGGGGCAAAGAGATGGTCAACATTTTGAGGCCTGATGCAGGGAGTCAACCCAAAAAGTTGGCATCCTTTTGCCTCCAGAGATACTGCTTGATCCACTGGATTCTTCCAGCAGCTTACTTCACACTACATGAAGTTTTATTTGTCTTCCTCTGAAAGATTAGACATAAAATATTTAATTCTATGTTTTTTACTTTTGCTTTTGTATTTCACTTAATTACAGGAGTTCTTAAATTCTGGTTTTAAGTTTCCTGTGAGCCATCCCTTTTTCCTTTCCCTTTCTTTATCAGTGTTTGGGTCCTCCTTTATCAAATGTTCCCAGTTCTCAGACTTATTGGTTACTTTGGCATATTATAGGCCTTTCCATTTGATTTAACCTTATCCATAATGTGTCCCCTTCTCAGTAACATTAGTGATATCCAATGGGAAAATTCATTTACTAGTGGCAAGTAAATCAGCTGAGGGAAGGATCACAAATATGTCTCCTCACCTTTCTATCCCTTATGTCATCCTATTGATTCCTTCTACTCTCTGTCCCCTTCCCTTTCCCAGCACCTGTCCTGTTCTCTCTTACTCTCCATCCCTCAGATAGCTACCCTACTTCCATTCATTTAATGACACTTCAATCTGTTCACCTCAGACTAATTGCTTCTGAAACCTCATCCCTGTTTTAGTTCTTACCTGGCTGGTGTTGTGCAGGAGCTTTGTTGGGTGGGGGTATAGCTTTGGGCTTTGTTCTGGTGAATACAGGCGAATGTATTTTTGACCCACCACCTATTAGAAAAAAACAATTGAGAATTCTTTACTCAGGTAAAAAAAACTTACAATGAGCCATTTTCTTCTATCTACTCCCAAATCTCTCCTTGCACCTTACACAACAGGTAATTCTTGATGTGTTTGCCAACACACAGACATATATTGAAGTGCACAGTACAAATTTCTGTCACACAAAATTGCATGTGATGCATGTGAAGAGAAAGTCCACAACAAATCTTTTATTTTAAAGCTCTCTCATCTATTCAGTAAGAATGAGATTCTAAGCACAGCATTCACCATCTCTTGGAAATTAGTTTCTAATCCTCTGATTGCTTGGAAAGAACAAACCATCATCAACAGTATAGAGGACTCATCTCAGATGCTGGCTAAACTGTACACTCTTTGATCTTTTATTTGTATGGTTACCTTATAAAATGTTGATGAGTAGATATCTGCAACATATCTAGCCCGATTATCCACTTCACAGCTCGTTATCCAAATTTCTCATTAACTGATAATACCTCCTCGCTGTAAAGATCTAGGCTACATTCACACTAGACCAGATAATTTTGAAAACGCCGGTTTCGCGTAAAAACGATAGGCGTCCACACTATGCGTTTTTGAAAATATCTCTATCCACACTGAAACGGAGATTTCAGCGAATCTCCTCCTCCTGCGCAGGACACATCTACCGAAAACAAGCGACATGTTTCGTGTCGAATCTCAGTGTGAAAGTGCGCATTTGTATAGTTACAGACTAGAAAAACTTAAAACGATGGACAGCTGTTGGCTATCACGCAGGAGAACTTAAAACTAAAAAAGACAAACACTGGAGCGTACGGTGGCAACCGACAGGGAGTTCACGGACAGATTGACCCGACTGATGATGAACATTGAAAAACTGACTAACTCTCTTGTGTTAATAAAGCACCTTGTTAAATGTATAAAACATGTCTGCAGCAGTGTTATCTTGTATTTCCATACAATGTTACATTAGGCTGTTACACATCTATTGTCAGAGAAGTACTTGCATAAATAGGTAAACCACCTTCATACGAACAAGGACAGAAAACAGGGCAAAGTGAGTATACTTATTTATTCAGTAAGTTATGGGTCAAAGTATTTGGTGAGTCCATTTCTAACTCTTCTGGCTTCAGTCTCTTTGCCGTCTGTTCTGAAATTGTTAGGTTGTGTTCAAGAAAATAATGAAATAGCGCGCTGCCGTCTGATAGCGTTTTCAAAAGTCTCCGGTTACCCCGTCCACACTGATCTGCCCGAGCAGCGTTTTCAAAAATACCCACCCTGGAAAGCGTTTCTGAAAAGCTCCGGTTTCAGGAGATGAAAACACCGTTTTGGTGTGAACGGAGGGTAAAAACGAAGAGAAAAAGCTTTGGTTACGGATTTATCCGGCGTAGTGTGGATGTAGCCCTAACCTCAACTCCACATCACCCTTGTACTTCCCTCTTTCTTGAGAATGTAAATATTTTAATGATGACCCATCACCAAATCACTACTAGCATGGAGAAGATCATGCTCATCCTGGCTCAGGTATTCCTTTAAATGATTCAGGGTTTTTCCTGTTTTTCTGAGCATTGCATACTGAACACGATTCACAGACCTTCACCACAGCGATTCTGATTCCTGACTTGTCACCCATTTTTGGTCTTCCCCTGACTCTGCACCATTTGCCTTTCCCTTTCGCTATCGAGCCAAAATTTGCAGTTTGCTTCTGAACTAACCTGCGTCAGAAAGTTGTGCTGTGGGTCCTGGTGCAGAGGAGAAACTGTTCCCCCTGGCCCAAACCAGGCATTTATGGTGATCTCGTCTTCATCTGTGTCACCTAGACAGCAGTAATCTGGTATCTGGATATCCTGTTTCAACTCTGGGATCTGCACAAAGGATATAACTGAATCACTCCCTTACAAGAAATAAACTTAAGAAATGAAACACCCAATTTGAGATGGGCAACTTGGCATTTGATCTTAGAGAATGAGGCAGGTCAGATGAAAACAGCACATTAGAGTTGCATATTTGTGGTAGCAAACATTATTTAGTTAGGACTTGCCATGGAAAAGGTCAAAGGTAAAATAGGAGCAAAATTTAAAATTAGGGATAAGGCCAACTTTTCTATGCCGAGGTGTCTGAAAAGTATTCCCACAGGAAAGGGATGATGCCAATGTTATAATGAAGTCCTATGTGAAAAATATTGATAGTACAGTATTAAGGGTTTAAGCATGGATTATCTGAACGAGGATAAATTAGCTGGTCCAAGATGAAATATATCTCGAGCAATTACAAAAGGGAGGCAATTGCAGAAATACTAAAAAGTGCAAATTTTCAGTGCTCCCTGGCTTGGGGGACTCGTGTGAGAGGATGTAAGACTATTGTAGTATTGTTTAAAAAAAAGTGAATGGGATTAACTAAGAAATTACTGGCCAGTTGATTTAGCTTTAATGACCAAATAATTGACTAACAATTGAATTTTTCAGCAGGTATTAAGATTGTTGAAAGCATTGCATTTATTGTGGTCTGCATAGATTTTAACAAATCTTTTCTTGCCTCAGACAATTTTGGATTCAAAGGGTAATATATGATAGCTATTGCTATGATTGAATGGCTGTTACCTAGAGGATTTCTACTGGGCTCCATGCTCATCCTTTGCTTTTTGTAATGTATATTAATTATACGGAATTAATTATGATAATACTTTACAGATGGCACAGAAGTTAATGATGTGATTAGCAGAGGAGGAACATTTCACACTGTATGAAGGTATAAACAATCTGACCACTTGAGCAGAAAAGTGGACAAGAGAATTTAACTCAGAGAGGTGGCAAGATACTGAGCAGTGTGCGAAAACAACGGAGCCTTTCAGTGAACACCTTCAGATTTTTAACAGCCAGCAAGACAACTCAATAACTCGGACAGAAGAACATTTGCAATGCATCACTTCATTTGGTGTGCACAGAAGAACAGGGAGGTTATGTCAAAATTGTATTCATCTCTAGTTAGACCATACTTGAGCAATGCATAAACCTCAGGTCACCACATTACAGGACAGATGTGGCTGCAATGCTGAGGGGATTTCCAAGGATTCTTCAATGACTGCTAAACCTCAGTCAAGAACATCTTTCAAGAGGGTGAACCCTCACAAGGTATCAGGCCCTGATGGTGCACCTGGCTGGGCAATGAAAACCTGTGCTAACCAACTGGCTACCCTGTTCAAGGACATCTTTAACCTCTCCTTGCTGCAGTTGGGGGTTCCCATCCGGTTCAATAGGGCATCAATCTTACTGGTGTTGAAGAAGAGAAGGGTACGGTGCCTCAACGACATTGGCCAATTGTACTCACATCTACTGTGATGAAGTGCTTTGAGAGATTGGTCATGGCTAGAGTTAACACCTGCCTAAGCGAGGGCCTGGACCCACTGCAATTTGCTTACTGCCACAATAGGTTTACAACAGATGCTATCTCACTGGCTCTCTACACGGCCTTGGACAACCTAGACAACAGCAATAGCTACGTCAAGCTGCTGATTATTGATTACAGCTCAACATTCAACAGCATCACCCCTCAGTATTAATCAACAAGCTCCAAAACCTGGGCCTCTGTACCTCCCTCTGCAATTGGATCCTTGACTTGCTTAGTGGGATACCACAGTCAGATTGCATCTACTCCTTCCTGATAATCAAGACAAAGCACACCTCAAGAATGTGTGCTTACCTCACTGCTCTATTCTCTCTGCACGCATGATTGTGTGGCTAAGCACAGCTCAAATGGCAACTATAAATTCGCAGATGACACAACTGTTGTAAACTAGCCAGCACTATCATGGACATTAGCTTCCCCACCACTGAGGATATCTTCAACAGGTTACGCCTCAAGAAAGTGGCATACATCATTAAGGACCGACACCATTCAGGCTATGCTTCTATCAGGGAGGAAGTACAGGAACCTGAATACACACACTGAATGTTTTAGGAACAGCTTCTTCCTCTCCACCATCAGATTTCTGAACAGACCATAAACCTATACTACCACCTCACTTTTTGCTCTCGTTTTGCACTACTGTAACACGCTGTAGGGTTTCACTGCTGTGTAACATACTGTAAGGTTTTACTGATAATACTGATAAGGTTTCTCTGTAGCAGCAATGTTTGGGTTATGACTAGAGATAACAGGGTTTGGAATGCTGTTGTTCTTTCTTGTGACTCTGGAAGAGAGATTTTTGTGTTTTTTGCCAGGGAGAGATGAGGAGAGAAGACATGAATGGAGAGAGTTGGTAGACCACTGGACGGGTTGAATTTGGAGCAGTGACAATCGGAGGAGGTCGATGGTGGACGATCGGCTTATCAGTGAGCTCCAATATTGCGCCACAGACTGTTTAATAAGATTGGGCCCTTTTTTTCCATTTCTTTACTAACCATATAGTCAAAGTAAGAATTATAAAGCTCCATCGTTTAATCGCATATTGTGTACTGTTTGTTATTTTGGAGTACTGATATGTAACGGGGACATATCACACAGCTTCCACCCAAACGAGATTTCTTAAGTTTGGCCAGGCCAGGGGCTATCACCTCCTATATTAAGCCGCTAGCCGAAGCGAGAGTTACACTACTTTATAAAAAATATTTCTTATTCTAATTTTGTGATTTATAGTACTGTTTTTAATGCACTGCACTGTCCTGCTGCTACAAGTTTCATGACAAAAGTCGATGATAATAAACATCATTCTGATTCTGAGTTATGGGGGATGAGTAGATAATCTATTGAGTAGTCAGAGAGCCTAGTACCCAAAAAAAACACAGAAGCTGAAAGTGGTCAGGGATTAGCCCGTAGAAGTTCTCCCATATTAAGAAAACTATACAAAATTGCTCAGTTATGGCTGGTCAACACATTGTGTACAAGGGTCAGGGAGGAAGTAGTTGGAAGTCAGCATGCAGTCTTGCAGCTGGAGGATGACAGAGACTCGGCAGAAGTTTTCAATGACTTTGACTTTTCTTAAGTAAAGAATATTTTTATGTGTTTTTTTCTGATTATAATCAAATCAAATTTACAGGGTTGTGCAAAATTAGAGGGGTGTGGTAGATCACTGACCAAAGACCACTACGCAATGATAATCACCTGTAAAATATAAAAAGTAAATATAAATCAAATCATATATTATCTGACTTCATTTAAATGATTGAGCTCACTTAGCAATTACTAACATTCAGTAGAGAAGGAATTAATTTGATTGCTGATTCATTAACAACAGAAATCTATTTTTTATTGATCAATGAGCACGAAGAGAAAGTTGACATTTATTGATATTTACTAACATAAATTGTAAATGCTGTCATTATTTAAAGAGTGTCTACTTGCTGTAGGTTCCAAGTGCTGGACTAAATAGGCTGGAACACGTGAAGGCAGTTTGTCCAGATAAGACCAAAGTGGACGTCAAGTTGTTTCTAAGGCCTGCTTCAGTATGGTGACCCGAACCATCTCAATGGTGAAGTTTGCTGGTGCAGATTTGTAGTGTAAAGATAAAGGATGGAGCCTTGATCTAAGCCCCTGTATTTCAGAAACCAACTCACAGCGATGCAGAAACGCTGTAAAAACGCAATGGAGCATGATGCACCAGGCATACCAAAAAGCCACTGAGCTGGTCTGCCTGCTCCCAACTGTAGAGCAGATAAAGAGATAGCACCTTACCTGCTCAAACAGCTGATGTTGAGCTAGATATCCTATGGGGTTCCCTTCCTTCTGCAGAAAGTACCAAAAAAAAATCAGCAATTAATATCAACTATGGATTTATTCAGCACCTTCAATACTCAAAACAATTAGAGGCACATTCTACAACTGCACCATACAGTATGATACTAAGCCACTCAATCAGAGATTAGGGTAGATGACCATAAACTTTGTCAAACTGATGGGTTTTACGTAGAGGGAAATACAGATGGGTGGAGAGGTCTTGGAAGGTAATCTGAGACCTAGGCAGCTGCCAGCTGGGGAAAGAGATTAAAGGAGGGAATTAGGATTAGAATAGCGCAGGCAAATCAGAGGGTACAGGAATACAACAGATAAATATAGGGAGTAGGAAGTCTATGGAAAGATTGCCAAAGATGCAAATTTACTATGCACAAACAAGCACAAAAGGAATGGGCTTTAAGACTAAGTTCAGGCTAGGGTATGTGGAGCAGCATTTTGGATGAGCTTGTTTATGACGAAGACTACCTAGCAATCCACAGAAATCTGTCAAATCTAGAGGAAACAAAGGCTGCCACTACAGATGAAGTGAAAGCTGGAGATGGACAATTGAATAGAGACCAAAGTGTGATGCTAACAGGAGATAATAAGTCCAAAATCCAACTCCAGTACATTGGTAGGATTGTAAATAGATTTGCTCAGCTTCAGATAGTTGGTAGGGAGTGGACTGGAACTTTTTTTATTTCAAAAAGGCATTAAGGGAGTCAAGAGATATGGGCTTAGTGCATAAAAGTGAGGTGAAGGCAAAAGGTCAGCTGGCATCTCATTGAATGACAGAGAAGGCATAAAGAACTGGAGGACCTACTTTTGCTTCTATTCCTTTGCTACAGTTCTTTGCTATTTGAAAGGCAGAGAAGGAGAGGATGTAAAGGATAAGGTGCAAAGGTAAGAAGCATAGCTAAGACCAGAAGTGAAGAACTGTAGCCCGAGAGACAGAGACAGTAGTTCAGCAATAACTTCTGCGGCATAGAACTGTCTAGTACCATTACTGGTGTCTGATGATTCAGAAAAGAAGATCTCAAGCTGCTCTTTGAAATCTCCCAATGGTGTCCTGTCAAATCATGAGTTAATCAAGAACACCGTGCTTGATCTATTAAGGATGTTCCACAATGGTTGCTGTCTGCAGCTTGGAGCCACAATTTATCTCAGTAAAGTTTGGACCTTATGTTCAAATGATGATTGAAATATTTAGCTGCATATCTGATGCTGGTAAATATCAGGCTATGAACATGTATCATAACACAAATTGATCAGTTCAATTTCACAGTTTTATTGGGAAACAATCACTAACACATAAGCCTCAGTTACAGATTACCTAGCAATAAAAACAATCAATGCTACATGATCTCATTTATGGGCAGTTATGTCAGTTTGCAGCAAACAAATGCCTATGGAGTACTGTAGTCCACAACCCCTGAACTCTTTCCAAGGACAGCCCATTTTTGCACAAGAAGCTATCATTTCCAGGTGTAGAATAAATGATTGGTGACATACACCATTTACTAGATTTGAAAATAAATTATATTGAGAATTCAGTGGATGGAATAAATGCTGATGCCGAGAACGAACCTGATGCAATATATACTTGTCAATGAATTCACCCACAGTCATCAGAGTCTGGGACCATTCGTCATCCGTGTAGCGGGAACCCAGTTCTACGGGGACAGTGCGACAGCCTGCAATCTCATGGATATATTCCACACTGTGAAGAATACATAAATTAATTTGTAAAACTCAGGAGGACTTACTTTATAAATAATATGAAGCAGTTATTATATCAACTTCAATACCCAGGATGCTTATCATTTAACAGGGTTCATTACCTATAGAGCAAGTACAAAGATAGATACAGAGTACAACTCCTTTAACATCATCATTTTAAACACTGCCAAGAGAGGTACAGCATGAATTAGATACAGAGCACATCTCTGTTACTACAGTCTTGTTAGTTGTGCAACAGGAAGTAAGTAGTTGCATCCATTTGAAGTAATACAGGAACCTTTATTTGGTCTGAGAGGTGGGACAGCTCTTTTCACTGAAACCCCCGAGTCATGTTCAATAGCTAACACAAGGTGCCAGGTAGTCTGTGAACTCAGTAACTGAGCAATCTAGTCCAAGATCAGGGGAGTATGGCTCATTGCACCGTTGCTGTACTTGGACTGGAAGGGGCTGAATACAGTTGGCAGAAGTAAAATGACTGGGCTGCTTTCACCATGATGCATGGCATCATTACAGCATAAGATTACTGCAGATAGGGTAATTATTGTTCATTAATCAAACTCCCACCCAGACAGGCTCACAATGGCACAGAGCACATAACTTCCTGAAAAATGTCTTTTATATCTTAATACTGGTACAGAATACTATATTCTTGTAATAAAAAAATCACAAATTACTCATCAGAATTCACAAGTGGAACGAGCATGCTGCGAGTTTATCCAACGTCTAGCGGATGGAGAAAGACACTGCCAATAACAGTCACACTGTACCTACCTCCACTTGCTGTCCCTCACAGCAGGCCAATGATCAACAACACCCTGCAGTATGACAGGTTTGTGTGGAACGAGATACTGAGCTCTGAAATGTTCCAGTGAAGGACAATGGATCCTTGGAACTTCCATTCCAGCTTGGATCTCCTTTATCCAAGGAACTGCAACCTGCAGCCTCTGGAATTACAACAGCAGATAAACGTTTCACTCCCAGCAGTCAGGCCTTTACCTCTTCTACCTAAACCTGCCCAGCTTCTTACTTCATATCCCCTCCCGCAACAACCCACCTTTCGCCTCACCCGGTCTCACCTATTCCTGCTAGCTGTACTCCTCCCCCTCCCTTCTTATTCTGGGTTCTTCCCCCTTCCTTTCCAGTACTGATGAAGGGTTGTGGCCCAAAATGTCTACCTCTCTACAGATTCCCCTCCATAGATGCTGCCTGACTTGCTTGAGTTCGTCCAGCATTTTCTATGTGTTGCTTTTCCAGCATCCGCAGAATTACTTATATAAACTTTTCACAGAAGCTGCAACCTGTTATTGCATAATCAAATATCTCAAGGTTCTTCACTCAAATTCTCCCTTGTTTATCCAAACTAATCTAACAAGTGGTTAAGATTACAATGCACTTATCTGGATTTCTTGCCCCACAGATATGCAACAAATGGAAAGAACAGGTTTATCTGGTTTGTCTTCTACCAGCCTGACAGTCAAAGATTAGAGTTGTTGAGCAACTTCTGTTAACTGTCAAGCATTCCTCCTGTCCCTACGGTACACAGCACCTCCCCTTCCTGGGGGTACCAACTCCTTCCAGGGAGACTGGTCAGACAACTTTGCTCTTGTCATGGTGGAGCTTCAAGTTGTTCCTGCAGAATGGGGATCAATCAGTAAAGAATGCAACAGGCCCAGCAGCATGCCCAGAGCACACTGGCGGATATACACTACTGGCATCAGGCAGCACCAGGCGACTGGCTGTACGCACCTCAAACGGGTCCAGAGAAGTCATTTGGCCAAGTGAAACCTTTCCTAAAGTTCAAATCAAATTCAAGCAGCAGAAAAAAGATCAAACTGTACAGATAGAGGTGGAAGAGTACAAGGGAAGCCAACAGAAGGGCAGGAAAAGTAAAGGGAGGGGGAAGCAGAGTGGGAGAGTACAGGAGAATAGGCAAGGAAGTCAAAGTGGGAAGGGGAGGATGTGGGGTGGGGTGAACTTAGAAATTTACAGCACATTACAGGCCCTTTGGCCCACAATGTTGTGCCGACCATGTAACTGCCTAGAATTTCCCTAGTACATAGCCCTCTATTTTTCCAAGCTCCATATACCCATCTAAGAAGCTCCCAAAAGACCCCATTGTATTTGCCTCCACCAACGCCACCAGCATTCTATATCTTATCCGGTCCTGGTGACTTATCTAACTTAATGCTTTTCAAAAGCTCCAGCACATCCTCTTTCTTAATGTCTGTATGCTCAAGCATCTCAGTCCGCTGCAAGTCATCCCCACAATGGCCCAGGTCTTTTTCTCTGATGAATACTTCAGTAAAGTATTCACTAAGTACCTCCACTACCTCCTCCAGCTCCATGCACATTTCTGCTCTCACTCCTGATTAGTCCTATTCTCACACGGCTCATCCTCTTGCTCTTCACGTACTTGTAGAATGCCTTGGGGGTTTTCCTTAATCCTGCTCACCAAGGCCTTCTCATGGCCCCTTCTTGCTCTCTGTTTTTAAGCTTCTTCCTAGCAACCTTGTAATTTTCAAGAGCTCTATAAGTACCTACATTCTTAAATCTTTTGTAAGCTTTTCTTTTCTTCTTAACTAGATTTTCTACATATTTTGTATACCATTGTACTTTTTCCCTACCACCCTTTCCCTGCCTCAATGGAACATACCGATGCAGAACTCCATGCAAATACTCCCTGAACATTTGCCACACTTCTGCTGTGCATTTCCCTGAGAACATCTGCTTCCAATTTATGCTGCCAAGTTCCTGCCTAATAGCATCATATTTCCTCCTACCCCAATTAAATGCTTTCTCAAACTGTCTGCTCCTAACCCTCTCCAGCACTATGGTGAAGGAGAGAGAGTTGTGGTCACTACCTCCAAATGTTCTCCCACCTAGAGATCTGACACCTGACCAGGTTCATTTCCCAATACCAGATCAAGAACAGCCTCTCCTCTAGTTGGCTTATGTACATATTGCATCAGGAAACCTTCCTGAACACACCTAACAAACTCTACCCCATCTAAACCCCTTGCGATAAGGAGATGCCAATCAATATCAGTAAAGTTAAAATCGCCCATCACAACAACCCTATTATTATTGCACCGTTCCAGAATCACAACCCTATTATTATCGAAGAGTTGAAGGAAGTGATTTTGGGGCTGTGAAGTAACAGGCTAAGATGGGCAAGGCAGGGCCAAGGAGGCAGGAGTGGGCAAGGGTCAGTGTGTGAACCTGTGCATGAGAGAGTGAGAGTGAGTGAAAGAGAGAGTGAGAGTGAGTGACTGAGAGAGAGAGTGAGAGATGAGTGAGTGAGTGAGTGAGAGAGAGAGAGAGAGACTTTTGCGTATGTGCCTGTGTGTGTGCATATTACAATTCATGCAGGTGTGGGGCATCACTGCCACTGGATCAAGGCCACTCTGGTCAAATCCACACAATAGCTGATGCACAACAGTTATCCCATGTTGGAAGAAATTGGCACCTTCTGTTCCCCTGTGAACATTGGGGTCTGCAATGCCAGGCCATGAATATCATTCATTATCAAAGCAAACAAGCTTTGATGCTCTCATGTTAACATCCCCACCCTGACTGAGACACAATAGGCCAGAGATGGCCAGCTCAAGGATCATGGCAGTGAGCACCAAAACCAGAATTCAGTGGGTCAAAGGAGCACACCTGGAAGGGTAATCTGTAGGAGGAAAACTGTGTTCAAGTTGTGGGTTTCAGTGTCAAGGACTAAACAACTTCCTGTGTAGGATGAATGACTTACAGCAATGCAGAATGAGCAACCCACATGACCTAGCCCTGGAAGTGATAGATGAGACAAAGCAGGACTTCCATCCAAATGGATGGATGGATGGCATGCTGTTTCCTGAAGGGAGACAAATATTCACCTGAATATTTTTGCTACAGAATAAGGGTTAGAAAGGAGTTAAAATGCTGGAGAGACATAACTGGGGAAAAGTACATCACAACCGATACCACACATTCAATCATCTCATCAAGCACGATAAAAATAGAGGGCTTTAACAATGCACACAGTAAGTGGCATGGAGTTCTGAACATCTGCTGAGCAAGCTGATTTAATAAGTGAAGGCACAGAAGACAGGACACCTCACACCTATTAACTGAATAGTACATCTGAACCCAGAGACAGGACAACCAAAAGCAGAGCGGGGAGCGTCATCAGTGGGAGGAGCCCGAGCTCTGGGTTCTGGAGCTGTAGCAAGAACTGAAGTCACTGGGGTCCATCCAAGTGCTTCTTGGAGAGCACATTGCAGGACTTGTTCAATCCACCTGTGCAAGCAGAGAGATTGGATGCAGACAAGCAGTTTAGGAGATCCAAAATGCATCTTGCTGTCCGGGTACTAAGTTCTGAATTCTAAAGAGAAGAGGGTGATGAAGATATAGAGGGGAGGTGAAGAAAGGGTAAAATAGTAATAGAAGTAGTAGATTCTACAGTCAGAATGGTAGATAAGCTTTTCTTCAGTTGCTGATGTGATCCCAGGATGGTTTGTCGCCTCCTTGGTCCCAGGCTCAAAGATATCACTGAGTTGTGTAGAGAGGCAGAGGTCAGGATTCATATTTATAATATTTGAATAGGTGGGGAAGGAATGAAGGTCTGCAGGCAGAGTTTAAGGAATTGGAAAAGATACAGGACCTCAAAGGCAGCAATCTCCAGATTACTCTCAGTGCCACATACCACTGAGTATAGAAATAGGTGACTGAAGATATGGTGTACAAGGGAAGGTTTTAAATACTCAGGAAACTGTGATGTTCTGGAGAACATGAGGTAGATTGTAGGGTTGGGAGAAATATCCACCTAGATTGGATTGCAAGTTGGGGAACATTTAAACTAGCTTGGTAGGGGAAACAGGAGCTGAGCACTGAGTCATGAGAAAGAACCTTAATTATCAACTGTGACATACTCAGCATAAAAAGGTATAGAGAGTGGAGAATTCCTAAATTGCATTCAGAAGAACTTGATTGCAGCAAGGATGTAGTAAGCCCAAGAGATGCGGTACAGTTCTGGATTTGGTTTCAGTAAATAAAGCTGGACAGGTAGGAGTACAAATGGGACTGCATTTTTGTGGTGGACTTAGCTTGAATATGGAAAAGGATGGGGATAAACGAGTAAAAGGTTCTCAAGTGTGGAAAGGCCCAGCTTATTAGACTGAGAAACAATTTAATAAAAGTGGTCTGGAGATTATCTGGGGAAGTAAATTAGTCTAAGAGCAAAGGAAACGAAAGAGAACTTTATCATGAAAGAGGTTCAAGGGTTTCAGGGTAAATGTGCCCACAAAGGAAAGGAGGAAGAATGTCAAATCGAGAACACTACAGGTAAAAAAAAGATCAGGCAAACAAAAAATTGAGGGTAACATAAGACACGGTGTGCAGACATCCTAGAGGAGGACAGAACGTCCAAAAGCCAGAGAGATACAGCATTAAAACAGATTCCGCAGCCCATCGATTCTACACTGGCCATTAAACACCCACTTACACTAATCCTACATGATTCCTATATTTTATTTGCTCCATATTTCTATCAACCATCTCCTTAATGCACATTCTATTACACAAAGGGACAATTTACAGCAGTCAATGAATCTAGAGCTATAGAGTCACATACAGCACAAAAACGGGCCCTTCGGACCACCCAGTCAGCACTAAAACATTTGAACTGCCTTCTCCTATCAACCTGCACTGGGATCGGAGCCCTCCATATCCCTACCATCCATGTACCGATCCAAACTTCCCTTAAAGGGTGAAATTGTGCTCGCATGGACCACTTGCACTGGTAGCTCACATTCCACACTCTCACGATCCTCTGACTTAAGAAGTTTCCCCTCATGTTTCCCTTAAATGTTTCACCCCTCACCCTTAACCCAGAACTTCTAGTTGTAGTTTCACCCAGCCTCTGTGGGAAAAGCCTAACTGCATTTACCCTATCTATACTATTCATGATTTTGTACACCTCTATCAAATCTCCCCTCTGTCTTCTACGTTCCAAGGAATAAAGTCCAACCTATTCAATCTTACCTTACAACTCAGGTCCTCCAGCCCTGACAACATGCTTGTCAATTTTCTCTGCACTCTTTCAGCCTTACTTACATCTTTCCTGTAAGTAGCTGACCAAAACTGCACACAATACTCCAAATTAGGCCTCACCAACATGTACAACTTCAACATTACATCCATCTCCTGTACACAATACTTTGATTTACGAAGGCTGACGTGCCAAAAGATTTCTTTACGACTCTATCTACCTGTGCCATCACTTTCAGTGATTCATGGACCTGTGTTGCCAGATCCCTTTGTTCTTTCACACTCCTTAGTGCCTTACTGTTCACTGTGTAAGACCACTGTGGCTGGTCCTTCTGAAGTGCAGCACCTCACACTTGTCTGCAGTAAATTCTATCTGCTACTCCTCAGCCCATTTTTTCAGCTGGTGAAGATTCTGCCACGAGCTTTGATAAACATAAAGTACACTGCAGATGCTGTGGTCAAATCAACATATACAAACAAGCTGGAGGAGCTCAGCAGGACGGGCAGCATCCGCTGAAACGAGCAGTCAACGTTTTGGGCCGAGACCCTTCGTCAGGACTGAAGAAGGAGGGGGCAGGGGCCCTATAAGGAAGATGGAGGGAGGGGGAAGGTGCGGGTGAAAAACCAATCAGAGGAAAGATCAAGGGATGGGGGAGGGGAAGCAGGGAGGGGATAGGCAGGAGAGGTGAAGAAGGAATGTAAGGGGAAAGCACTATGGGTAGTAGAAGAAGGCAGAATCATGAGAGAGGTGAAGAGGAGGAGGCAGAGTGAAAGTGGGAGGGAGGGATTTACCGGAAGTTGGAGAATTTGATGTTCATACCAAGGGGCTGGAGACTACCCAGATGGTATATGAGGTGTTACTCCTCCAACCTGAGTTTGGCCTCATCATGGCAGTAGAGGAGGCCATGTATGGACATATCCAAATGGAAATGTGAAGCAGAGTTGAAGTGGGTGGCAACTGGGAGATCCTGTCTGTTGTGGTGGACGGAGCGGAGGTGCTCGATGAAGTGGTCCCCCAATCTATGTCGGGTCTCGACGATGTAGAGGAGGCCGCACCAGGAGCACCGGATGTGATAGATGACCCCTACAGACTCACAAGTGAAGTGTTGCCTCACCTGGAAGGACTGTCTGGGGCCCTGAATGGTGGTAAGACAGGAAGTGTAGGGACAGGTGATAGCCTTTCTCAGCAACATCTACAACACGCTGGAGGAACTCAGCAGGTCGGGCAGCATCCATGGAAATGAGCAGTCAACGTTTCGGGTCAAAACCCTTCATCAGGACTGCTCGCACTGCTTGGTTTTATCTCCTCCCCAAGATCCACAAGCCTGATTGTGTTTTTTTTCCCGCCAGATAGCCTTTCTCGCTGTCCACTACACCCCTGATCTTGGTGTCATCTGCAAATTTGCTAATTCAGTTAATCACATGATCTGGTGATAATTGATAGAGATGACAATAAACAAAGGACTCAGCATCGATCCCTATAGCACACCACTAGTTATAGGCCTCCAGTCAGAAAAGCAACCCTCTACTACCACTCTCTGGCTTCTCCTACAATGCCTAATCCAATTTACTACCTCATCTTGAATGCTGAGCAACTGAACCCTTTTGACCAACCTCCCATGCCAGACCTTGTCAAATGTCTTGCTAAGGTTTATGTTGACAACATCCATTGCATTGCCTTCATCAATTTTTCCGGTAATTTCATTGAAAAACTCTAAAAATTTAGTTAGACATAACTAAAATGACGTACAAAGTCATGATGACTATACCTAATCAGTCCATGTCTACCCAAATATTCATGTATGCAGTCCTGGTCCTTTAGAATGCCTTCCAATAACTTACCCACTACTAATGTCAGGTTCACTGGCCTATAATTTCCTGGTTTATTTTTCAAGCCCTTCTTAAAGAGCAGAACAACATTAGCAACCCTTTATCTTTTGGTATCTCACCTGTCACTAAGGATGATTTAAATATCTCTGCTAAGGCCTCTGCAATTTCGGCACTTGCCTCCTACAGGGTCCATGGCAATTCCTTGTCATGCCCTTGGGATTTATCCACCCTAATTTACCTCAAGACAGCAAATACCTCCTCCTCTGTAATCTGTATCGGGTCCATGACCTCAATGTTGCTTTTCCTCACTTCTAGAGACTTGTGTCCATCTCCTTAGTAAATACAGATGCAAAAAATCCATTTAAGATCTCCCCCTATCTCTTTTGGCTCCACACATAGATTGCCATTCTGATCTTCTGGAAGACCAATTTTGCAATCCTTTTGGTCTTAGCATCTCTGTAGAGCCCTCAGGATTCTCCTTCACCTCATGCCTTCTTTTAGCCCTCAAGATTTCTTTCTTAAGTGTTTTCTTGCATTTCTTATACTCCATAAGTACTTAATTTGTTCCTACATGCCTATATATGCTATGAATCTCCTTTTTTTTTCTTAACCAGGAATCAATATCTCTTAAAAACCAAGGTTCCTTAAACCTGGTATCTTTACATTTAATTCTGACAAGTACATAGAAGCTTTGTACTCTCAACATTTCACTTTTGAAGGCCATACACCTACCAAGTAGATCTTTGCTAGAAAATAGCCTGAACCCATTCACACTTTTCACATCCTTTCTGATACCATCAACATTGGCTTTTCTCCAATTTAGAATCCCAACCCATGGACCAGACATGCCTTTTTCCATATTTACTTTTAAACTAATGGCATTGTGATCATTAGATGCAAAGTGCTCTCCTACACAAACTTCTGTCACCTGCCCTGTCTCATTCCCTAATAGCGGATCCAGTATCACACACTCTCTCATTGGGACTTCTATGTCCCAAGGAAACATTCCTGAACTCATTTGGCAAACTCTATCTCATCTAGTGCTTTTACAGTGTGAGAGTCCCAGTCAATATGTGGAAAGATAAAATCAACTACTATACAACCTTATACTTCTTGCAATAGTCTGCGATCTCTCTACAAATTTGTTCCTCTCAATCCCTCAGATTGTTGGGTGGTCTATAATGAAGGCCATTAACAATGTCATACCTTTCTTATTCCCCAGTTCCACACATAAAGTCTCACTAGATGAGTTCTTCAGTCTGTCCTGACTGAGCACTGCCATAACATTTTCCCTGACTAGTAACGCCACCCCTCTCCCTTTAATACCTCCCGCTCTGTGGCATTTAAAACAGAACCCCAGAATACTGAGCTGCCAGTCCTGCTCCTCCTGCAACCAGAACTATCAGTTCTGGCATTCTGGTTCCCTTCCCCTGCAAATCTAATTTAAACCTGTCCCCCCCACCCCCATGCAGCACTAGCAAACTTCCCTCAGTTCAGGTGCAAACTATCCCTTCTGCCCATGCCCCACCTTCCCTGGAAGAGAGTCCAGTGACCCAAAAATCTGATGCCCTCTCTTCTACACCAACTCCTTAGCCACGTGTTAAACTATATGATCTTCCTATTTCTGGCCTCACTAGCCCATGGCATGGGTGGCAATCCTGAGATCACAACTCTGGAGGTCCTGCCCTTTAACTTGGCACCTAACTCCCTGAAGTCACTTTGCTTGTCACTCTTCCTACCTATATCATTGATAATTACATGGCCATGACCTCTGGCCACACACCCTCTCATTTAAGAATGCTGAACACTCAATTCAAGATCTCCCGGACTCTGGCACCCAGGAGACAACAGACCATCTGGGAATCTCTTTGTCGTCCACAGGACCTCCTTTCTCTTTCCCTAACTAATGAATCCTTTATCATCACAACTGGCCTCTTTACCACCCTTCCATTCTGAGTCAAAGAGCCAGACTCAGACCAGAGATCTAACTGCTGTGACTTTCCTCTGCTAACTTATCCCGCTCAACAGCATCCAAAGATCTATACCTTGAGGTGAATGGCCAAAGGAGTACTCTGCACTGATTTCTTAACCCCTTTCTCCATCCTGATTTTCACCCAGTTTCCTGTGTCCTGCACCTTGGCTGTAACTAGCTCTCTATATGCCTTATCTATCATCCCCTTCAGCCTTCCAAATGATCTGGAATTCATCGGGCTCCAGCTCCTTAATGTGGAGTGTTAGAAGCTGCAGCTGGATGCACTTCTTGCAGATGAAGTCTGCAAAAACCTACCTACAGCTTTTTTGCCCTCTCTCACTCAACTCTCCTCACTGACACCTCGATGAGCTAAAGCCTCAAAATCTCCACTCTACTACTGTCCACTCCAACAATGGCCTCTCTGCTCGTATCTGCCTTGTTTTAGTTTGCCAATCACTGACTGGCCACTGGTCGACACACTAAACTGCCGCAAATTGATGCCTTATGTACTCAACTGGTGAACTTGAGTGAGCTATGTGCTGATTGGCCGCTGCTCAAAAAGAAATACCACCTGCATGCCTCTGGAATGGGAGGCATGCTGAGTACCTAGAGGAAACTTACATAGTCACAGGGTGAATGCGCAAACTCCATGCAGACAGCACTGGAGATCAGAACTGAACCTAGATCTCTGGCACTGTTAGGTTGCAGCTCTACTAGCTGCACCACCGTACTGTTATGTGCAGAGGTAAAATTAAAAGGTAAAATTCAAAGAACAGGTTTGATAAAAATGCTGGCAAAAGAAAAGGCAAAGATGTTTAATAATATGATAATCTAAAGAAAGAATAAGGCTTACTTGAGAATAATTAGGTAATCTGATGTGTGGAAGTTGATTTTGCGGCCAATGTTGTTACTGAATACTATACAGCTGTCTTCAAAGAGAGGGGAATTGATAGTTATGCTGCACTTAAAGTGAAATATTGAATGGAATAAACATAATAAAAGAGTAAGTATTAAAGAAAATAGCATCTTTTGCTCCTAACCCTGTGTGTTATAAACAGCCTCCTTTTAAATAACTGAAGTAGTATCGCAGCATAAAAGCCAGGACCAACAGGCTCCAGGACAGCTTCTTCCACCAGGCCATCAGACTGATGAACTCATGCTGATTTGAGTGTACTCTATATTACATTGACTGTTCTATTTATTATAAATTATTATAAAATACTATGATTGCACATTGCACATCTAGATGGAGACGTAACATAAAGATTTTTACTCCTCATATATGTGAAGGATGTAAGAAATAAAGTCAATTCAATTCAATGTTCAATGACTCCATGAGGCACCACTGGCACATTCTGATGGTACACCAGCTTCAGCAGTCCCCACAGAACTGGAATGGAAGTCATGCTTAATCCCAAGAGACTTTCTGAGAGAAGGGAAGAGATGTTGTACCTCACCAGTTGTGCTATCGACAAGTTAGAGCAATCAGCATGTTTCGAGCAACAGAGGCAGCTGTGGCAGTGGGATTAACTCAGTGTGTAAACTGGCTCTATACTCACTTGTTTCAACAATCTGCTAGCCAGGTGTTGGTAATTCAAGAGCTTAAGTATTGTAGACTCCATCAACCTTGCTGAGATCTTCATGCCCAGTTGGTTTCAGTTCTACACTGGCATAATATCTGCTATAAGGCCCAACTGATGGTCATTATGATTTTTCCAAATTCAGTCACACAATCCGCAACAGAAAATTGGAGCTGGGCTCCTCCACAAATGCAAAGCTAAATCACAACATTTAACTCTTAATGTTTAGATACAGACTAGAAAGAGTCAACAGGTCAGGGTCTTTTCCTTGCCTTCCAACTACACAATACACACCACCCTGGGGTCCAGAGAGAAACATCAAGTAAACATTATTTAACCTTAGGTGCAGAAACTGCTAGTAATGACTCAGGCAGCAAGTTGGCAGTTTCGGAGTTCCATTTCCCACAGCGACCATTATTTCACCCTTCTTGTCGCTTTATAGCCAATTACTGTTGAATTATGGGCAGTTGTGCCTTCAGTTTCTGGCAGGAGAAACTGGTATGAAACTACTGTAAGCTCATCTATATTTGTAGCAGTCTTATATGCCTCTAATCCATTCTTATTCTGAAGTATCACTTACTCCAGGTCTGCCAGCTACAACTAGTGTATGATCACTTACACATTCCATTACCCTCCACCCCATACTATTTTTTTGCTTTCCACAAGGTCCACTTTCTTCTGTTCATGTCTCCACAACTACTCACATATAGTTCTCATATAGTAACCTACCTGCCTGTCTCGTTCCCTCAATCCAACGGGATTTAAAACGATCCACCCAAATCTTGAGTTACCTTGTATTCTCTCTTCTTTCTTAACACTACACTCGTGTCTCATGTTACAGATATTAATAGTTCACCTGCATTTAATCATGCTTCTTTGAGTTTGCCAGAGGAAGGTGTAAAGGCAGGTACAATTATGACATTTGTGCAGGTAAGTGGTAGAAACCTTTAGAGGGATGTGGCCGAAGTGTAAAGAAACGGGGCAAACTCAAGCAACTTGGTTGGCACTTATTTGTCCTGGGTAGTATACAGCATGAATGTTGAATTTTCCATGTTTAGGTAACCTGCTCTCCTCTTGTCCCCTTCTCTTTCCTTCTGATCTACTTAGCTCGTCCTACGCACACCCAGCTCAACCATGCCCTGCCAGCCTCCTATCCCCTCCTCCACTACCCACCACCCAGTCACTCCTTCCACTGTTCCCATCTGCCCATCTCCTTTACTTGGCTCCATGCCCCACTTTGCTTTCCTATCAGACCCCATTATCTGCAGCCTTTTATTGCCTCCACCCATCACCACTCAGCCTCTGTTGCCACCTCCACCCTTTTCTCTCTTGCCTGACTCCATCAGGCAATCACCCCTCCTTGCCTGGATTAACCCACTCTTTGCCAGCTCCTGCCCCACCCCTCTTCTGATCTCTTTACACTGAACATCTCCCCTCTCCTGCTTCAGTCCAGATGATGAGTCATGATCTGCAACATTGCCTATCAATTTCTCTCTATATACACTGCCTAATCCACTGAGTTCCCCCAGCAGTTTGTCTTTTTCTCCTATCCCTCTGTGTTTTAAATGGATAAAAATTAATCTGAAATGTTGGTCTAACAGCTCAGATTCTAAAAGTAACAGTAAAGCATCTGTATTAAGTGCACAAAGTATGAAAATATTACCTTTTGGCTTGAATTTTGATGAGATCCAACATCTTCTAAAGCCCTCTTCTTGGGATTATTGTGATTCTGAAGGACTTTAACCAGTCTGATGAGAATGTTGTCCAATATGGCCATCCCCATCAACAAACCCTTGTCACACGTTTTGATTGCTTCTCTTACTGCTGACTCCTTTTTGCACAGACACACAGCCTTAAAGAGACAGCCATATGAAAAGACTCTCCGCCACTCTTTATCCACATCCCTCCAAGTTCCAATGTTGAGCTTTTCCCAGGAGAAGTCTATGATGGTCTGACTGAGTTGCAAACATTTGGCAATATCCTGGCCTTCAAAAAGTAATGCTGCTGTCTGCTTTAATAAGAAAACAAGGCTCTCGTTCACTATTTTGTTGAATTCCAATTGCATATCCTCTAATTTTGGTGGCAAAACAGCAATTGCTTCATCCCAGAGGGAGGACATCTCCTGATGACTTTCTCTGAAGACGCAGTCTTGATGAGAAAATGCCTAACTGTTTTTAACTTGGGAGTTGATTAAACTTGCAAATGATTTCACCACTGTCAAACTACTGCTGGAGAGGCAGACTGAAACTGAGTAATTTGTTAAGGCAGAACCATGGTAAGTGTATGGAGACTTGTCCTGGTCAATAAGGTTGCTTATTGGATGCAAACTATGGATGTTTCTAAACAAATCAGAACAAAATTTGTAGTTACTTTTCTAATAAAATGGTAGCAACAACAATAATTATCTTCATTTATATAACACCTTTAATGTCACAGACCACCCTAAAGCATTTCACAGGAGTTCTATCAAACAAAAAAAGCAACTTCAAACCATATACAAATGCAGAACATATGGAAAGTTTTGTCAAACAAATTAGTTCTTAGGTGTAGACAACCAATGGGTTTAAGGAAGGAAGCATATTCTTGAATGCTATGGACAATTACTAATATTTTGAGGTACACAAGAGTTCAGAAATGATGGAATTGGATATCATTGAAATAGATATCATTGTGGACTATAAAATTGGAGGAGATTGTAAAAATGGGTTAAGGGAGAGTCCAAAAGTCAGAGAATTGGGACATGCTGTCAAAAGCATTGGAATGGTGTGTGGATGGATGTGGTCAAAGTTACAACATGGCAGCAAATTAATGATGGGTTACAGAGAGTTGAGGAGGAATTCAGTGGTAGAGTTTCAGTTGGACAATATTTAAGAGGTGGAAACAGGTGGCATTGGCAATAACACAGATATAAGATCTAAAAATTAAACCTGTCAAATGTGATATCAAGGCTGCAAATAGTCTGGTTTAGTTTCCAACAGTTATCAGAAGGCACAACAAGCAGAGATACTGCAAAACCAGCAAGTAAGCAGCTGCACCTGGAGTGCTGTTATACCCATCGCTGTGGACATATTTGGAAACTGGTGTCATAGCCCACGCAAGGCAGCCGAAGTGCTGTACGAACATGAGAAACAGAGGGCAACAATAGGAACACTAGATGAAAAGGTATAAGAACAGAGGCACTATTGAGGAGCTTTTGACAATCAAATGGAACCTGGTAAGTGCAATGAGTGTTGAAATAGGTTATGAATAATAAGGAGAGCAAAATTATGTGGTATACTATTTCTGATCTTCATCAGACCTACTTTAGTACTCTGCCAGTGTTCAAGGTAAGATGCAGTCTGATTTGAGAGAATGCAGCATGTTCAAAGAAGAAAATGATAGCTACAGAAACTTCACAGAGATTATACGAATGTCCTTGTTCCTTTTCCAAATTAAATATTTCTGCTTTCTTTCCTCTTTTCCAGAAGATACTTCCACCAAAGTCACACATGACTCAGCACACTATCATTCTTTAAAGGAGTTCTCAGTAGAGTGTCAGTTCATTCCTTATAGGGATTATGGATGTATTCTTCTGTTATGGTTTCAGCATTTCATTGTCGATATTCATAAGGGACATTTATTCACATAATATTTAATGTAACTTTTGATTGACATCTTAAATACCTAATTTCTTCCATGGACTTTCCAATTCCTGTTGCATAGGATAAATGGATTGGAGTACAAAGCGAAACCTCCTTTCACCAATTGCTTTCTGTCTCCCTTTCAGGATTGCGATTGGTTTCTCACCATCTTGCTCTCCCTCTCTCTCTCTCTGCACCAAGATGCTGATCTTGGCAGCTGCACTGAGATTTGGGAGTAGTGGCACATTGATTAGCCTCTAATGGATAGAGATTGACCTACGAGCTATGACCCACTGGGGACAGCAGTAATATTGCTGATGTACCAATTTGCACCAATTCAATTGATGGGCAGTTGAGACTAATTTGATTACATTATATATTAACCTGAGAGAAGGGCATGTGCCCGAACCATTTTCTACATTGCGACATACCAGGTGACTCACAGCAGAATTTCCATTTTGTCATCTGTCCACATGTAATCCTCACTATCTCCAAACAAATGTAAAAATAAAACCACAGGAGATTCTGCAGGTGCTGGAGATCCAGAGGACACATGCAAAATGCTGGAAGAACTCAGCAGGTCAGACCAGCATCTTTGGAAAAGAATAAACAATCAATGTCTTGGATCGAGAACCTTCATCAGGATTGAAAAGAAAGGGGGAATAAGCCAGAATAAAAAGGTAGGGGACGGGGGTAAGGTAAGAAGCTGGGGAGGTGATAGATGGAAAAGGCAAAAGGATGATGTAAAAATAAAAGACAGCTATGATGCCCTTGCAAGCTAAACTAACAAAAATTGTAATCAATTCAGTTTGCAAATCCAACAGTCTATGTCAAACATGCCAGGCTCCATTCCCTTACCACCACATGAAAGGTCAAATGGAGCCTCAGAGATCTCATTTGAAAGACAGCATCACCAACAATGCAGCACTCCCACGGAAGAATGGACACAGATTAAATGCTCAAGTCAAAATTGGGGTTTAAACAACACTCTTCTGACTATGAGCTAGGAATCCTGCTCACTTGAGTGACTGTTAAAATCTATAGCTGGCTGTAAAGTACTGCAAATCAATTTACATCATTGGTAAAGAAGGGACTCTTGGCAAAGCACCGAGGGTGTCTGGCATTGGGAATTTTTATCTTTAAAAATGTGGCCAATCACCTATTGTGTTGAAACCATTTTTTCTCATTAATGATGTAATTTGATTCTGCCACACATTTCACTCTTGTTTACTCATTAAACATTTCAAAATGCAATGGTACCCAGTCTGAGTTACTGTTAAAGCAAGGACAAATTCACTCATTATATCAGACAGCATCAAAATGAATATCCACAATGCATGCTAAAATGAGGGAGTACTGTATTTGTCAACATGGAGCAGACAGTGAGTTTGTAAATCTGGCGAGAACAAAAGGATGTTGGAAATGCCGAGGGTGGAGTACGATGGGAGGGTTGTGGGACACGTGACAGAGGAGGTTTAGCACAGGTACAGACACACCCTACTCTGAGACACCAAGGAAGGCCATTTGCTTCCAAACAATTGGTTTGTTGATCATTGCAGAATGTCTCTCTGGTGCTTCCCGTTCCCTCCACTCCCTCACCCCATTTTCCCAACCATGATTCCCCTTTTCCTGTTCCCTTCCCATACTCAGTACATAATTGAGGCCCATATCAGAATCAGGTTTATCATCACTCACATATGTCATAAAATTTTATATTTTCTTTGGCAGCAATATAGTGCAATACATAAAATTACTACAGTATTGTGCAAATGTCTTAGGCACCCTAGTTACGTGTGATTTTGTAGTACAGACTACTGATAGGGTAGTCTATGACTTTTCTGAGGGACTTGGAAGTAAGATCTGAAGTGCATTTGAAAGCATGGTATTAAAATCATACAATTAAGCCATTCCTCACAGCCATCCCCATACACTGAAGAAAGTACACTTGAGATAATTTGAAATTCCGATACATCAAATAGAAACTTCCAGGACAAGAGTTGGATGGATAGAGGGCACTCCCCATTCATAATATAATATATGGGATTCTGCTCCTAACTCTTTCGTTGCCTATAAACCATGAAAGCACTAACAAACCCATAACAGTGGAAACAGTTCCCTTTACAGCAATTAGGATTATGAAGCAATTCAGCAAATCTCCACCATTAAGCAACATATTACCTAACTACATCATAAAACTGGCTTCTGAAAAGTTAATGGAATAATTACAAGGGTAATAATGTGTATCTTGGGAACAAGGTCTCTTTCTGCACAGTCCCTCATATGGAGACACTGCACGATGGTGTCGGCAGGCTGCCTTCTTATTTAACAGGGGCTGTGTAAAAGTTGATGCCATTTCAACTTAGTACCAAGTGAATCTGAATCCATAGAGCACAACAGGCTGCATCTCAGGCTTAGATCTGCACTAAGGTTAGCTGTGGAGGTGCATTTGGAGGATGGGGTTAACTCTTGGGGTTGGCACAGCCGAGCAAGAGAACTAGTTAATACCAGGCTCACGTTAAACTGAACCAGAGTGTGTATCAGACTGACAGAGTGCTGCTGAAGAACTAGCATGTAACTAGACCCTAATTAGCACAAAAAAGTCACCAAATAAATAATACAAAACTGGCTTGTCAAGTGAGCTGAGAATTTGTTGTATCTATTCCTTTTCGTGAGTGGACTGTTAATGTCTACATTTGTTTGCCTACCTTGCATGACACTTCCAATTGCAATGCAGGATAAGCAGATGTTCTTCTCCGTATGTTCCTAGTGTATTCTAATAAATTTGACCTTCTCTTGATTTGAGTGCTTCATTTATTCTGCAACTTGCAACATGCTCAAGATTGCAATCATTTAATCAAACGCCACTTGCTTAAAATTAAACATTCAGGATGTACAGGGAGAGGTGCTTGTTTAAAGAAACACAAAATACTGGAGGAACTCAGCAGGCTAGGCAGCATCTATGGGAAAGGGTACAGTTGATGATTCAGGCCAAGACCCTTCAGCATGACTGGGTCTTGGCCCAAAATGTCAACTGTGCTTTTTTTCCATGGATGTGGCCAGGCCTGCTGAGTTCCTCCAGCATTTTATGTGTGTTGCTTGGATTCCCAGCATTTGCAGATTTTCTCTTGCTTGTGTTTAAAGAAATACCCTACTTAACTGGAAAATATTGTGTTGATCAGAATGTGGGACTTTTACTTCCTGTCTAAATCCCTGATGTTTCTATTCCGCAAAGTCAATGCTGTGACTGAAAAGCTAAATAGTTTGCTGCCTGGAAAAATGTACTGGCTTCCCAAAGAAAATCCTTCTGATTACTCAACCTACCAGGAAAGTGCCAAGAGATAAGGAGGTGGGAAGTCAGGGTGCTACAGGTGCTTAACGCCATCATATAACTTGTTGAAACGGCCTCTAATAGAAGGAAGCCTTAAACAGACCTTCTTCTCAGTGTTCGTATGCATGCGCTTCAGTAGTTGGAAGGAATAAATATCATTATTTTATCTCTGCCTACCCAATGTTCTGCAGGAAATTTTGAAGATCAAGATAACTTTGTACAGTCAGATGTGAAATTGAACCTTTATTGGTCAGAATTCTTACCCTCATACCACACAGAGTATCTGTTTTCAGAGCTAATAGGAGAGACTACTCTCCATTTCCTAAAATATTTGTCCCAGCTGTATCTATAAAAAGGTCAATGTATTTTATTTCCATAGTGGGCTCATTCAGAAAGTCAGGAGGCATAGGATCCTAGGAAACTGGCTGTATGGATTCGGAATTGGCTTGCCCAATTGAGGCAGAAGGTTGTACAGGATGGAGCCATTTCTGTCTGGAGGTTGGTGACCCGTGGTGTTCTACAGAGATCTGTAATGGAACTCCTGTTGTTTGTAATTTTTCTGAGTGACTTGGATGAAGAAATGGAAGGCTAGGCTAGTAAATTTGCAGATGACATGAAGATCAGCGGGGTTCTGGATTGTGTAGAAGGTTGTCGTACCTGTAGGTTATAATGGGACATTGAAAGGATGCAAAGCTGGGCTGGAAAGTGGCAGATAGAGTTAAATACAGAAAAGTGTGAAGTGATTAATTTTGGAAAGTCAAACTTGAAGACAGAGGATCAGGTTAATGGCAGGATTATTAATAGTGTGGAGCAAGAGAGATCTGGGGATCCACGTTGAGGGATACCACAAAGTTACAGAGACAATTGGTAAGGCATATGTTGTGCTGTCCTTCATTAGACAGGTAATTGCATTAAAGAGCCATGAAGTAACATTGCAGCTCTACAAAAATCTGGTTTAGCCACATTTAGAATATTGTGTTCAGTTCTGGTTGCCTCATTATAGGAAGGATGTGGAAGTGCTAGAGAGGGTGCAGGGCTGATATACCAGGATACTGCCTGAATTGGAGAGAATGTCTTATGAGAATAGGTTGAGTGGGAGAGGGCTTTTCTCTTTGGAAAGATGGTGGATGAGCGATGAATTGATAGAGGTGTACAGGATGATATGAGACATAGATATATAGATAAACAAGAGAAAATCTGCAGATGTTGGAAATCCAAGCAACACACACAAAATGCTGGAGGAACTCAGCAGGCCAGGCGTCATCGTCATCTATGGAAAAGAGTATAGTCAATGTTTTGGGCTGAGACTCTTCAGCAGGACTGGAGAAAAGAAACTGAGAAATAGATTTAATACACAAAGTGATAGGTGAAATCTGAAGGGGGATGGATGAAGTAAAGATCTTGGGAATGTTGGTTGGTGAAAGATACAGGGCTGGAGAAGGGGGGAGTCTGATAGAAGAGGACGGAAAGCCATGGAAGAAAGAAATGGGGAGAGAAGCACCAGAGGGAGGTGATGGGCAGGCAAGGAGATAAGGTGAGTGATGGAAAAGGGGATGGGGAATGGTGAGGGGGGATGGAGAGAGGGCAATACTGGAAGTTTGAGAAATTGATATTCATGCCATGAGTGTGGCCTCATCATAACAGTGGAGGAGGCTATAGATAGATATACTGGAATGGGAATGGAAAGTGGAATTAAAATATATGGACACTGGGAGATCCTGCTTTTCCTGGCGGACAGAGTGTAGGTGCTCAGCGGTCTCCAAATCTACGTTGGGTCTCACCGATAAACATGAGGATATCTGGTCGTGCCGCTAGGGTGGTGGTAGTGCCAGATACATCAGAGGCTTTTAAGTGACTCTTACCTAGGCATATGGATAAAAGGAAACTGGAGGGCAATATGGGAGGGAAGGGTTAGAGTGATCTTGAAGTAGCTGAAAGGGTCAGCTCAACATCATAGGCTGAAGAGCCTGTACTGTTCCATGTCCTATGCACAACATCATAGCTGTTTTTGGGGTGGCAGAGACCAGGAACCCCAGTTTCTCACCTTAGTCTCAAATTTCAGCATTAAATTCACCCATCTCAACTGCTGGAATATCAGATTGAGAATAAAGTTCTACTACAATATGCCAGGAATTTACTTTAACACCGAGGAAATATGCCATGATACACAAGTAATGGTGTTGAGTAATGTCAGGTTTTAATACCAGCTATGAGCCCCTTTGGGGGCATGCTGTCTGCCAGTGAAACCTTGCTTGATCAGTGAATGTTGGTGGTAACCTCCTGTACATAACTGTAAAGCCGAGAGTTCAAGCTTCACTACTGAAGCTATAGTACATATTGGAGATGCTCCACTTCCTTTGAGACATTAAACTAAAGTTAGCAATAAAAAATCCCACATCATTTCAGGAAAACAAGGACTCCTAGTGCTTGGTTGATATTTAAAAGCTCCAAAATTGATATCTGGTCATCAGTTTTTTTTTAGGATCTTCTAAGGTACACAATGGCCCTGGACAATCCCACATAACCAGTCAGGCTAGTGATTAGGACTTCATATTTTTCTAATAGTACTCAGATTTAATTCTTGGTCAGGGAATACTCCCCTCTTTGTGCTGTTTCATATGGAACTAAGTACCCCTGGTAAGCCTCAGCCCCTTCTACACAACTGTGGCCGCATTAACAGAATCCACCACATCATTCTCTGCAATTTTACTGAGCTCTATTTTGGTGCTATTGAATTCTATGAATGGATCTGGGCATGGCACAGTATAGAGATCTTGGAAGGCAGAAAATGGAGGTTCCCTGGATGTAAATAAGGCTCTAAAGCAGGGGTGTCAAACTCATTTTAGTTCACGGGCCGGATTGAGCAAAATGCAGCTTCATGCGGGCCGGATCAGTCGGACGCGTGCGAACGCAGCTTTCGTTGCCTCCGTTTTTTCAGGCTGCTCTCATGTGTCTCAGTCTCTGCTATAACTACAAAGTGTTTCACTTTACAAATTCCGTTTCTTATGAAGAAGACTGCCGAGCAAGACTGCCGAATAAACACTAAAACCCCTGAAAACCTGGTACCTGAATAAACTCAGCATTAGCCATATCATACGCCATAGGCGCTTCGATTACTGGGGCCAGCTTTAATAGTAATTAGATATTATCTCGCGGGCCAAAGATAATTCCACTGCGGGCCGGATTTGGCCCGCGGGCCTTGAGTTTGACATATATGCTCTAAAGGATAGATTAATGAGGAAGGATTATGTAATGTAATCTATATTACTTGAAACACAAGTTAGGTGGAATATTATTTTGCTTGTGAGCTCAGGACAAAGGGACATGACTTTACATTCAACTCCTGGATATTTAAGAAAACCAATGATCTGCTGGAGGAACTCAGCTGGTCAAGCATCATCGGGGGGAGGGGGAAGAATTGTTGATCTTCTGGATCAAAGCCTGCATCAGGACAGGAGGCTGAAAATGCTGTTCTGGTGCAAAAAAAACTAGGTGGATGGAAAAACTCAGTTGTTCAACACTTTCGGTACCTGTGTGCAAAAAGATCTGCCAAAGAAACCAGTTAATGATGTTTAGTTGTTAACATTCTCACCTGAAAACAGGTCAGAGATTCATATTAAGACCTGAGTGCCTTGAATCACTTTCGTGCAGTCAAGGCTAGATCAGACTTGGTAAGAAAAGAGATACAGATAAGATTCTTAACCCAAAACATTCACTGTCTATCTATTTCCCTCCAGAGATGTTGACTGACCTACTGAGTTCCTTCAGCATCTTGTTGGCAGGGTAAGAATGTGAGATCAGTGGAATTATACCATTCAGGCCTTTTACAAGATATGGAGCTCAATAGATAAATAAGAATGCATATCCATCAAGTTCTTACTGAATGACTGGACAGCATTTGGCTGAATCCTTACTGCTTTATTTTCTTATTTCAATAATGATGAAAAGCATGCATACAGTGCTTTACAACATCATGAAGTACAGAAAAGCAATATATAAAATGCAAGGTCTTACATTTAGCTTCAATCTTATCCAACAGGTACTATTTAGGATAGATTTAGTAACAACAGTGAGTGGAAAGTGTGCTTATTCACTCGTGTGTTCAGACAATGGGGCAAAATGGATCCTTCCCCAATTCCCTGCAATATTATCCAAATTAATGCAGGTAACTCGAGCCAAAAACAGGGACTGAATACAGAACTCTCTATGTACAGTAGCTCTGTCCAAACACTCTTCCTAGTTATGGATCTAACATCAAGTTTAGAAAATCAACTTTATATTGCTTATGAATGAAAACAGACCTGTAGCAACAAAGTACAATTTTTTGGAATCTCCTTATGATGAATTTCTGTAATTACAATTACAGTATTACTCAGAGGTACAGTTTTGAGTGGATTCTTTATAGAAGGGTGCCAGACAGCACTGGGAAATTACACTGATTCTGAGTTTCAAACAATTTGTTTTAGAAAGAAAACCAAGCTATTTTATACAAGTCAAAATCTATATTGAGACATTGATTTTTAATTATTAATTTAGCTCTTTGATGGCATTCTTGCCTTGAACCAATTGGTGACTCAAGCTATACTGCAAGACTTGAGTGCTTACTGTTACATTCATGTAGGACTACAGTGAAAGGTAAATCATACTGGACAAGGCTGACAGATTCCTCTGTAAACAGCAAACCTTCACGCAAAACCTCTGTTTAATGGCTGGTATTTCAGACAATGCAGAGTGTTTTATTGAAAGCACTTATCCTACTGTGTGCCTGCTAATCATCAGTCTTACACCAGGAACGATGAAAATGCCAGTAACCAAGTCCATTCAACATTAGAAGCACGTTACTGGACTAGTTTTCTCACCCCACCCAACAATATTATCAGGGTCATAGAAGATGCTGTTTTTCGTTTTCAGCATTTGGTCTTGAACTATCAACATGAAATTTTTTTTAAAGCCCAACATGAGATCTTTATAAAGGTAAGCACTCCTAGCTCCTACCCGCTGAATTTAAAGTTTACACAGCCAAGATCCCAGTACAGCAGAGACTTCCTTTTTATTAAGATCCTCTTCACAGAAACACAATATTCTGAAATTAATAAAGTGTGGGATATAAAGCATCAAGGATCTATTCCCTGCCTTTCTGTGCAATCATTTTCAAATTCTACATTAAATGAATCTGCACACAGTTTAAAAGTGCACAGTCATTATTTTTCTTAATCTTATTAAAAACTGCAGCAGGCAAGCATGTTGAAAGAATTTGAAAATAAGATTTAAGTACTCATTTTTTCTGAGATGAATTGACTTTTTAAGTGACAGCATCTGTTTGTTTGTATTTCATGTGTAGCTAATTCATCCCTGGGTGGCTGTTTCTGGCTGTTCAGTGAATATTAACCAGCTGTCACAATTAGGCAAGGCAAATCCAATTAGCTCATGTGTAAAGGAGTTTCTGGACATAGCATAGAAGTAATAAAATTAAAAACTGCTGTCCATTTGCACTTTCTAAAATTGTAATAAATGAATTGTGTTGGTTAAAGAAATAAAACACAGTGTAATTTGAAGTTTGTTGAGAGCTTCTGACAACCCTTTATTGCAGACCAGAGCTGAGCGCTCTTGACAATAAAGTCAACTATACAACAACTCCTCACAATCCACCTATTTTGAAATTTTCCCTTCTTCTCATAAGGACAGACCTGGGGCAATGGCACAAGTAAAACCTATCCAAATGCCGTTGCAAGAAAAAGTTTGTGAGCATTTTGCAATTACCTGGTTTTCTGCATTCATTACTCAAAATGTGGTCTGATCTTCATCTTAGTCACAATAATAGACAAACACAATCTGCCTAAACAGCAACACACAAACAATTGTACTTTTTATGTCTTTATTGAATATAATATTTAATCATTCACAGTCCAGGCTGGACAAAGTATGTGACCCCTTGTATTTAATAACTGGTGGAACCTCCTTCAGCAGCAACAACCTTCAACAAATATTTCTTGTAGCTGCTCACCAGACTTGCACAATGGCAAGGAGGAATTTTAGACCATTCCTCCAAACTGAACTGTTTCAGTTCATCAATGTTTCTGGGATACCTTGCATGAACAGCCTTCTTCAAGTCATGCCACAGCATCTCAACTAGGTTCAGGGCTGGACTCTGACTTGGCCGTCCCAAAACACATTGTCTTATGCATCAACTGACTTCTATTAAGTTTCAGGCGATGGACCTCTACCAAGACATACTCCTGTGAAATATCTTGATACAACTTGGAATTCATTGTTCTCTCCAGGATTGCAAGCTGCCCAGGCCCTGAGGCAGCAAAGCAGCCCCAAACCATGGTGCTCCTTCCACCATGCTTCACAACTGGGATGAGGTTTTGCTGTTGGTGTGCACGGCCCTTTTCCCTCCAAACAAAAGTTCAATTTTTGTCTCATCTGTCTACATAATATTGTCCCAGAAACATTGTGGAACATCCAGGTGGTTTTTTGCAAACTTGAGATATGCAGAAATGTTCTTTTTTGGAAACAAGAACATGAACACCATTCTTGTTCAGTGTTTTCCTTATAGTGGACACATTAAACAGAGACTTTAGCAAGTTCTAGAGATTTCTGCAGGTGTTTTGCTGTTACCCTCCTTCAGCATTCATTGATTGGAACACCTGACTCCAAATAGCTTTTGCATAAGGCATTACCCCAGAGGTTCACATACTTTTTTGAACCTAGACTGTGATTGTTTAAATGGTGTATTCAGTGTTGACCAAAAGAAGTACAATTGTTTGTGTGTTATTAACTTAGGCAGATTGTGTTTGTCTATTATTGTGACTTAGATGAAGATCAGAACATGTTTTGAGTAATTAATGCAGAAACCAGGTAACTGCAAAGGGTTCACAAACTTTTTCTTGCAACTGTAGGTGCTCACCACAGAAGACCAGACAGTGATGGAGGGGCCAGGCTTGCTTCTCTCCTCATACAATTTCTACTTAGGACAACTGCAGGAGAGCAGGACTATAAACAATAGATGACATTTTCCTTTGTTCTGTGGTTCAGGGCCAGCCACTGTTTATTCTGACATCCAACTTGGTATCGTCACAAATCTGGATTTTTCAACCCTTACTTAATCACTAAAATAATTTAACCTGAGAGATGAAAAGCAAAGGATATGACACAAGATCTCAGAGGACATCATGCGTCATTCTTTCCATCTACATACATACTCATAATCCGTATTGTGCTTTGTCTCTTGCTTCTGAATCATTTGCCGATTCCAGACAGAATGGCTATAAATATCAGGAGGGAAGAAAAGGCCAAAGGGTGATGTTTAGACTTTAAGATATACAAGTCTTAGGTTTCTAGAGACTGATTACATTTTTTAGAGCAATCAAACCAGAGTCCATATATACAATATCATTAGAACATGCAATCAAGAAATTATGGAGAAAATTCCTTTACCCAGTGAGTAGTTAGTATAAGGAGCTTGCTGCTGCAGTGATCGGTTTTGAAGGCTTGGAAAAGAGAGCATATAAGGTGATGTAGGGTGGGGAGAGGCAGTGTATTTAATGCAAAGCAATAGTTTATATGCAATTACATCTGTGAATAATTTTACAAATCTCATGTGAAAACTTTGTGCAACTCTGAGCAAATACTTTAATCAGCCTGTCACTGCAGTCTCCAGCATTAGCAAGTCTTTAGCTAATTTCAGTCACTCTACTTGATATCAAGCAGTGGACATGAATACTGTACTAGAAGCAGCAAAGGGTATGGCCCTTGACAACCTGCACATTATATTGCTGAAAATGTGCATTCCAGAATCAGCCTCACCTCAAATCAAGCTTTTCAATGAACAACAGTGCTGAGTTATATTATATTATAATATTATATTATAATTATAATATAATTATATTATAATATTATATTATATTATATTCTCAGTCTGAGAATATGGCACAGGTATGTTCTGTACACAAAAAGGAAAAATTCAGTCAAACTACTACCCACCTAACTTCAATCAGCAGCAAAGTGATGGAAAGTATTAATGAGATTGTTATGGAATCACTATTCACTCAATCTGATGCCTAGTCCAGCTTTGTCAGGTTCTCCTGGCTCCGGATCATACATGGTATTCCAGAAAATGAAGTTGCTTATGGGATAACAATTAAGGAACAGTGATTATAGTAAAAGATGTAGATTAACTAGAGCAGGCGTTCCAAATCTTTTTATGCCATGGACCACTACCATTAACCGAGGGGTCCATCGACCCCAGATTGGGAACCCCTGAACTCCAATAAAGAAAAGTATACTCTAGAGCAAAAATAATTGGCATCTGGACAGTTTTATTGGTTGAGAATTGAATTGACATAGATAAACTGTAATAAGACTATTTGAACAACAACTTTAGAAATGAAGATGGTTTGGTACAGTGCAGGCACAGTTTCTTCAATTGGGCAGATATAACTAGTAAAAGCAGAACTCCATGGATGATGAAAAGCATGGTCTTATTAGGGGTAATTAGCTGTGCAGGAGATTATGTCTTACAAATGTGAATGAGTTGTTTGAGGAGCTGGTGAAGGGTAGGCCAATGGATGTTGTACATTAGTAGAGTATTCAACAAGGTCCGTTATGGTAGGTTAATCCAAAAGATTAAGGCACATAGGATCCATAGTGACTTGGTAGATTGGATTCAAAATTGCCTTGGCTAAAGAAGACGGGGGTGTTATTCTGACTGGAAGTGTGTGACCAGCTGTGCTCTGCAGAGATCATTGCTGGGTCTTTTGTTTCTTGTGATATATATATAAGTGGTTTGGACAAAAACATAGGTGGGCTGATTAGTAAGCTTCAAATGAGATAAAATTTGGTGGAGTTGTGGAAAATGAGAAAAGTTGTCAACAGATTCAGCAGGATATCGAGCAGTCGAAATATGGGCAAGAAATGGCAAATGGAGGTTAACGTGGACAAGTGTGGTTTGTCCTTAGGGATGTTGAATGTAAGAGGAAAGTACACAGTAAATGGCAGGACTCTTAGGAACATTGATGCATAGAGAGATCTTAGGATTTCAGTCTATAACTGCAAGCGGCAAGACAAATAGATAGGGTAGTAAAGAAGGTGTATGTACACTTACCTTCATTGATCAGGGTATTGGGTGAAAAAAAACAAATCAGGAAGACAAGGTGCAACTGTATAAAACTTTTGATTAGGCCATATCTGGAGTATTATATGCCGTTCTGGTCACTGTATTACAAGAAAGATGTGGAGGCTTTGGAAAGGGCACAGATGAGGCTCACCAGGACATTGCCTGAATTAGAGGGCATGTGCTGTAAAGTGAGATTAAATTATTTTTCTCTGGAGTATTGGAGGCTAGGAAGCAACCTAACAGAAATATATGGAATTATGAGCGGCATAGATAGGGTAGGTAAGCTTTATCTTTTTTCTAGGCTGGAAATATTAAATATTAGAGGGGATTTAAAAGTTAGAGAGGGAAAGATCAAAGATTTTTAAAGTTTAAGGTTAGAGAGGGGAAGTTTAGAGATAATCTCTGTATGAGAGAGCTTTTCCCCACATACAGAGAGTAGTGGGCACCATACAGTATGCTTCTGGTGGAGGTGATGGAGGCAGATAGGATAGCAATGTTTTAGAGGTATTTAGACAGGGACGTGAACAGCCAGGGAATGGAAGGATATAGACCTTATGCAGGCATATGGGATTTGTCTAAATTGGCACTGTGGGCTGAGGGGCTGTTCCTATGCTGTACTGTACTATGCCTATGAAAGAGGCTGAGCATAATATGAAGCAGAAGCAGGGAAGGTAAGAGAGATGCCAGGTTTCTAAATGACTCAGTTCCTCAAATAAAGAAGAAAGCCTGCCAATTGCAGCAACACCTAGGCATTATGCATGCACAGGATATTGTATGGCAATTGACATTCATGCTACAGCAGTGCCAGGAAATGATCTTTTCCAACAAGAGTTAACATATATCTGTGGCATTTAATACCATTGTCAGTCCCAAGTTCCCAATCAGTAATGTACTGAAAGGTATTGGTCATTAATTAGAAATCAAGCACGAACAGCCACACATGCATCATGGTCCTGAGTGTAGGTCAAAGGTGGGGTATACTTTGGAGAATCATTTCCCAGTTGCTTGAAACTTTTCTGTTTACCTACAAGACACAAGTTAGAAACCTTCCATTTTCATGGATGACTGCAGCTCCATTGATTGACATTCAAGGACCTAAACACCATCCGAGCCAGAGCAGCCTGCATGCTCAGTTTGCAGTCCACAACTCTAAAACAACCCAGCACCAACACACCACGGCTGTAGAGTACAGCACCTACAGAATGGACTGCAGTAACTCACTGAGGCTGCATTCATAGCACTTCCCAGACCTGCAACCTCCACCAAGTAGAAAGACAATGACAACAGGTATATGAATACAGGTCAGCTGCAAGTTTCCTTACAATACGTACTACCCCGATTTGTAAGCATATTGCGACATTTTCATTTGTCCTTTGGTCCAAGCCTGAAATTATTACTGCCCAGGCAGAGTGGATGAAAACTCGATTTCCCTTAACTATAATAACTAAAAAGTTATTATATAACTTTTATATAAAAAGTTATATAAAGTAATGGCTAGAAGGATTACGAATAAATTGTGAAGAATTTCTTTCTGAGATTGAAAGATATCTGGCAGCCTTTACGGATAAGCCATCATTGCAGTTAAGCAGCATTTCAATGTGTATCTGATGAGGCAAAACTAACCAGGTAGCTGCTTGGCAGTGGGAAGAGAGCACCTTCTGGCCTTATGGCCAAGTCGGAGCCGATCGGTCTCCTTCTCAGTCTTTACTTCTTTACTGATTTATGCATCTCATTATACAATGTTGAAAATCAGCTCTTTTTCCAACCAGCAACTGTGGAGGTACCATTTCTTTGTCATTAGTCCAAAATACTGCTGTAGTCCATGTAAAATCTCTAGCTATAATTACTTTCCTATCTGCATGGCTGCGCAATATAAAACAATTGCCTGCCACATTGCCTGCATCACTGCACTGACTACACATAAAAATTACTTTGTTGGTTGTGAAGCTAATTAGGATGACCTGAAAGGCATGTGAAAAGTGGCGTTAAATGCAAATTTTTTAAAACTGAATATTTTGCTAATTTAAGTTTATGAATAAAAGTTTAGAGTTCAAAATCCAGGAAAGTAAACTTCTGTAAATTTGTGGCTAGACCACAGTCCATATTTTAAAAAGACTATAAAGGAAGAAATTTGTCAGATTGCTAGTGTGGATCAGGGACCTCAGTTACTCAGATGTGGGTTGTTATTCTAAGGGTTGCGAAGTTTAAAAACAATAGAAATATTCAAAATCATGCAAGATTTCAGCAGGGTAAATAGATGACAGAAAGGTGGGTAATGGTAAACATATGTTAGGTGAATGGCAAAGTACAAAGAAATAGATGAGTGAAGACTTTAAAAAAAAACTCACATTAAGTTGCTAACACGATGTCACTCAACTTTTTATTGTTGTATGTGGGGAAGACGGTGGGGTTGGAGAAGGGATGGGAAAAATAAGGAGTTGAGAAGTCAGGATCACAGAGTGGTTACAGCAAAGAAAGAGACTATTTAGTTCATCACCTTCATACCAGTTTTATAGAAGAATATTTGCAAGGTTGCTTTCTTTTCTTATAAATATCCAACTGTAGCTGTGTGCTACACACAGCGCTAAAATAACGACACGGAGTCGGTAAACTGCAATCAAAGAATATTTTATTCGAACTTCACAGCCTTGCTTTAAAGCCTCCCTCATCCTGCCCTCCCCGGGCACGGATGCTCCAAGAGACACGTACTCACAAACCCCCGCAGGCTTTTTCCCTTTGTTGCGAACCTGGCCTTTGAGCCTGCACGCTGGCTAATTGTGAGCCGGTTCGAGTGCGCTAGGAAGTGGGTCACCACACAACACCCTTTTGAACACATCAGTTGAATCTGCCTGAACTAATACTCTGAAAGTATATTTCAGACCTTAAAGACTGTCTATTTTAAAATATTGTACCTCCTGTTAGTATTAGTCCTTTTACCATTTTTCTTCATTGGTTCTTGACCTTTCGATCATTGAGAACTCTTTCTCCCTGCCCTTCATGATTTTCAATGCTTCCATCAAATCAGCTCAGATCCACTTAATGGTATGTCTCCTTCTTGGACAAAAACCCTTTCATTACTTCTCTCCTGCTATTTAGCTAATTTTCTTTCCATCTTGCAATAGCCTTCCCTTTTCTTTTCATGGTCTTCAATATTGAAGGTAAACCTATTATGCAGTATCTTTTCAAATGTCTTTGAAATGTCCTTGTACATAGAACATAGAAATCTACAGCACACTACAGGCCCTTTGGCCCACAAAGTTGTGCTGACCATGTAACCTACTCTAGAAGCTGCCTAGAATTTCCCTACCGCATAGCCCTCTATTTTTCTAAGCTCCACGTACCTATCTATGAGTCTGTTAAAAGACCCTATTGTATCTACCTCCACCACCAACACTGGCAGTATATTCTATGCACCCACCACTCTTTGTGTGAAAAACTTACCCCTCACATTCCCTCGGTACCTACTTAAAACTATGCCCCCTCATGTTAGCCATTTCAGCCTTGGGAAAAAGCCTTTGGCTATCTACACAACCAATGGCTCTCATCATCTTATACAATTCTATCAGGTCACCTCTCATCCTCTGTCACTCCAAGGAGAAAAAGCTAGTTCACTCACCTTATTCTCATAAGGCATACTCTCCAATCCAGGCAACCTCCTTGTAAATCTCCTCTGCACTCTTTCTATAGTATCTACATCCTTTCTGTAGAGTAGTGACCAGAACTGAACACAGTACTCAAAGTGAGGTCTAACTAAGGTCTTATATAGCTTTAACATTATCTCATGGCTCTTGAACTCAATCCCACAGCTGATGAAGGCCATCACACCATAAGCCTTTTTAACAACACTGTCAACCTGCACAGCAGCTTTGAGTGTCCTATGGACACGGACACCAAGATCTCACTGATCTTCCAGACTGCCAAGAGTTTTACTATTAACATTATATACTGTCTTCAAATTTGACCCACCAAAATGAACCACTTTACAGAGTAACAACACACAAAACGCTGGAGGAAGTCAGATGGCCAGGCAGCATCAATGAGAAAAAGTATAGTCGACGTTTCGGGCCGAGACCCTTAGGTGCTGCCTGGCCTGCTGAGTTCCTCCAGCATTTTGTGTGTGTTGCTTGATTTCCAGCTTCTGCAGAATTTTTCATGTTTGTGATTGGAACACTTCACAGAGTAATACAGTAATAGAATAATAGAGGATGGAAACAAGCCTTTTGGTCCACTGAGTCTGTGCTGCCAATTAAACACCCACTTGGCCAATCCTACCCCGTTTTATTCTGCCTACATTACTGATTCTATCATTCATGTAGGCCGGTATGCAAGCTAGTCGAGGTAGCGTGTCTCAACGTGGGCCCACTCGTACTTCTGGATGGTCAGTATCAAGCCAGAGGCTGCAGTCTTCTTCAGGACATCGTCAACGTGCTTCAGGTGGTCCTCCTAGCTGGTGCTGAAGATGATCACATCAACCAGGTAGGCCGCACAATGCTTCTCACATCCCCTCAGCACACGGTCAATCAGCCATTGGAAGGTTGCTGGGACTCCATGCAGCCCGAACAGCATGACAGTGAAATGAAAGAGGCCAAGGCGAGTGCTGAATGAGGTGTATTCACAAGAGTCTTTTGCCAGCAGGATCCGCCAATAATCTTTGCAGGGATCAAGGATGGTTATAAACGTGGCATGGCCCAACCCTTCCAGCAGCTCCTCAATCCGCGGCATGAGATAGGCATCAAATTTGGAGACAACCTTAATTTGTCAAAAACCAATACAAACCCTCAGGGACCCACCAGGCTTTGGCACATTCACTAAGGGCAGCTTATGGTGGCCAAGTAAACCAAAAGCCTACAGATTTTGGGATATGGCAACAAACCAGAGGACCTAGAAAAAGATCCATGTTGATACAGAAAGAACATCCAAACTCCACACAGACAACATGGGAGGTCAGGGTTGAACCTGGGTTGCCGGAGTTATGACGCAGTAGTACTTCTAGCTGCACCAATCACATCAACCCTGCCTGTTACTTCATCAGAATTAACAAATCCCTACTGAATTTCTCTAATTCAAATGTATTCAAACGATAGCTAGTTCTGTCCCTCATTATTGCTTCTAGGACTTTACACATCATTGATGTGTAACTATTGTCTTTAAGGGCATTTCTGTATATTTGGTTATTAGAAGAATTGTTGCTTTAATTTCACTATTCTTTTATCCAATGATAATGTAACTGGATTACAGTTTAAATGTCTCCCTAAACAAGCATCCATTGTTCAGTTACAGGATTGCCTGCCAAACATTTTATTCCTATTAATACAGGTTAGATCTACTTTGTTCACATTGAAAATGGCTGTTCTCCAACTGACTATATTTATCTTGGAGTAGCTTGTAACCTTCCCCATAGCTACTTAAACCATGTGATGGTCACTGTTTCCTATGTGTTTCTCCAATGGTACCTGCTCCACTGGATCTGGCTTAAAACAAGTTCTGGCAATGCCAATGCCAACTTCCCAGAAGGGATAAAAATGTACTGGCTGAGAGGTTTAGGAGCATAAAAACTTCCACCCTCCTCCCAGCCTATGCTCCTTATGCTATTGCTGCTTTAGCCCCTGTACACAGTGGTGTGGCATTTTCAATGTCTGAAATTTCCATGCACATCTGCTCAATATCCTTCTCACTACGTCGGCAATCTATTAGAACAGTTCTAATATGTAACCATATTTTGATTGTTTCTTACCCCTAAACGGACAGATGCTGCCCCTTATTGTTCTATGATATCCTCTCTCTCCAGCAACGCAAAATTCTTCTTATTCAATACCATGACTCCCTTGCTTGCTTCGGCCCACTGCATCCATGACAACAATCAATACTGATCCCAGCACGTGGTCTGTAGTTTCTACACTTCAGTGATTTAAATGCCTGTTACTGTGCTATTATCACCTACACAGGCAATGCATTCCAACTCCAACAATCCTCTACGGGAAAAAAATCATCATCATATCCTCTCGACATTTCTTTCTCCTTACCTTAAATCTGTCCCCTCTAGTTATAGATACCTTAGCTACAGCGAAAAGATTACTTTTATCTACCCTAATTATGCCCCTTGTAATTCTGAATAATTCCATTGTTTCTCAGTCTTCTCTGCTCCAAGGAAAACAAACCATCTTATACATTTTCTCCTTTTAACTGGGACACTTCACCACAAATAACATCCTGGTAAATCTCCCCTGAATACGCTCCAGGGCAATCACAAGACCATAAGACATAGGAAAAGACTTAGGCCATTCGGCCCATCAATTCTGCTTTGCCATTCCATCTTGGCTGATTTATTATGCCTCTTAACCCCATTCTCCTGCCTTCTTCCTAGAACCTTTGGCACCCTGACTAATTTAAGACCTATCCACCAACACTTTAAATATACACAATGACTTGGCCTCCACAGTTCGCTATGGCAATGAATTCCACAGATTCACTACCCACTGGCTAAAGAAATTCCTCTTCACCTCAGTTCTAAATTGAATCCCTCTATTCTGAGGCTATGCCTGCTGGTCCTAGATTCACCCACTATAGGAAACATCTTCTTCACATCCACTCTATATAGACCCTTCAATATTCAATAGGCTTCAATGAGATCCTCCCTCATTCTTACAAACTCCAACGAATACAGACCTAGAGCCATGAAGCACTCCTCATACTTTTTCATTCCTGAAATTATTCTCATGAATCTCCTCTCAACCTTCTCCAATGCTAGCACAGCTTTTCTTAGATAAGGGGCCCAAAACTGCTCACAATATTCCAAGTGTGGTCTGACCAAATCCTTATAAAGCCTCAGCATGATTACCTTGCCCTTGTATTCTCGTCCCTTCAAAATGAATGCTAATAATACATTTGCCTTTCTTAGCACTGACTTAATATGCAAGTTAATCTTTAGGAAATACTGCATAAAGACTCCCAAATCCCTTTGCACCTCTGATTTTTGAATTTTCACCTTGTTTATAAAATAGTCCATGCCTTTATTTCTTCTATTTATCATGTCCTTTCTAAAATGTGGTCACTATATAGAACATTACAGCACAGGAAAAAGACCATAAAACCATCTTTCTCGACTAACTGGAATATTTAGAAACCTTTTTTCCTTGTAGTTTGATCTGTTATTACCACAATATTGTAAAACAATGTGGATAATTGGGGCCTGAAACCAAAGAACCATCTATCTGCCACAATTGCTTTCTTCTCTACCTGAAGAACAGAACCTTCCTCCTATATCCTCTAGTTTTTGAATTCACAAGTCTGATACATGTTTGCTCTTTCCCCACCACTTTTGCCTGCTTGCCATTTTTTGGCTCAGAATCTTCACCCCAGACCGCAAACTTTTTGTCCTTCTTCAGAATTCCACCGCAACTCCTCTCTCTGGCCGGTTCCATTTCTAGACTTTTAGATTCCACTCCTTCTCCTAGCTGAGCTGCCAATCAGGCTGTCGAGCCTCATCTGCCTGCAGCGACTGATTTTAAGTAACCAGTAACCTGCCTTTGCCTCTTCTCCTGTCAGTAGATATGGTCCACCAGGCTTAGTAGCTAAACCACATCTGAAAGCAAGGAGATGTACTTGAGGCTATTTGAGGCACATGCATTGGGAGCAGTTACTAGGTAGTGGGGCCTTGTCCCCATTACCACCACCAGCTATGACAGCCTTAAGGAACTGAACAGTAAACCATGGAATGAAAGGAAGCGGGGAGGAGTACCAGTGGGAAGAATGCATGGGCAATGAGCAGATAGAGAGGCTGGGGAAGGGGATACAGTAATTAGGATCAGAGAGACCAGGGAGAGGCAAGAAGGAAGGGGTAAAGGGGAATGGTTATCAGAAGTTAGAGTAATCGATTTCGATGCTGTCTGATTGGAGTCTACCAAGAGGAATACGTAGTGCTGTTGCTCTAATCTGCATCTATTCTCAACTTAATAGCAGTGGAGGTCTTGGACAGACATGTTGGTGCGCGACTGGGAAGTGGAATTAAAATGTTACAGCAGCCATACTAAAGGTGCTCATCAAAGTTGGTTAGCATGAGCAGACACAGTTTTAAGGTGCTTGGAAGTAAATAGAGAGAAATATCATTGTTAAGTTTTTTATGCAGAGAGTGGTGAGTGCGTGGAATGGGCTGCCTGTGACGGTGGTGGAGGCGGATACGATAGGGTCTTTTAAGAGACTCCTGGACAGGTACATGGAGCTTAGAAAAATAGAGGGCTAAGGGTAACCCTAGGTAATTTCTCAGGTAAGGACATGTTCGGCACAGCTTTGTGGGCTGAAGGCCCTGTATTGTTCTGTAGGTTTTCTATGTTTCTATGATTCCATTTACTCACTGTTAATGTCTTAATTTTCCATTATCCATTAACTCTACCTCAACCCTATCTGAGCTCCACTCAATACTGTCCAACCCCAATATTGTCATCAAACCCACTCTCTAGGGAGATGGCACTGTCTGATGAACTGATGTTTACCTTCTGGTGGTCGATTGTCAGCTCTCAGACATCGTTTCACACTTCCATTGGTCATGACCTCACTGTTCAACACCAGGTCATTGACCTCAAAAAGTTATACTTTTCCTCAAGAGATCTTACTTCCTCAGCCTTCAGTCTCATGGTTCCCTAACCCTACACCTTGAAGTTCAAGTTCAAGTTCAGTTTATTGTCATTCAACTGTAACACATGTATACTGCCAAAAGAAACAACGTTCCTCCGGACCAAGGAGCACAGTACAGTACATATAACTCACCCCACACAACACAAAGTAACATTACCAGTTCCCATCTCCTCCCCAAGTTCCACAATTAGGACAGTCCTGGTAGACTCATCATTTCAGCTTGCTCTTGTCTCATTGAGTTTACTCATACCCATCTTGACTCTATTCTCTCCTTTCCTGCCTTGCCCAATCTATATGCAAGCCCTCTGAGTTACTTTGATGGTTTTCATATCCCAACAGGCTCACCTTCACCATGGACATCCAACCTCTCAACATCTCCAACCCACACCAGGATGGTCCAAAAAAAGTGCAACCAGTTCCCACCCATCCCCATCATCATAATTTGCCTGACAGAACTTTCCCTACATCGAATAACTTCTCCAATCACTTAACCAGACATGGGAATGTACATGGGTCTAAGCTTAGCCATCTTCGTGGCATACATGGAGCCATTAATTTTTAAGCCCTACTAGGGCCCTCTTCTTTACCTCTTTATAAAGTGCTTTAATGATTTTATTGATGCTGCTTCCTGTCCTTAAAGAGATCTCAAAAGTGTAATTTCCATCCTGTTGTTGCTTTCACATGAACACATATCTGGCTCTTCCTTCACCTTCCGACTTCACTTCAAATTAAAGGACAGGACAGAAACCAATATCTCTGAGAATCCAACGTATTTCCACAGGTGACATATGGGAGGAGACTACACCTCTTCCTGTCCTGATTCTTCAAAGGATTTCATTTAATACTCCCAGTTTCTCCACCTCAGTCATAGCCATTCTCATGATAAAACCCTGAACAGCAGCATTTCAGAGATATCTTTTTTTCCTTAGCCATTACTTCTCAATAACATTTAACAAGGCTCTCAATTGGTTATATTTCATTTCCTGCCTTCTGTTCTCAATCCACCTGCCCTCACTAGCTTTCACAAGCAATAGATCATGTGGCATAACTTCTCCACCTTGAACCATTGTTAGAAAGACATTACTATTTCCCTCCCTTTCAGCATATTAAGCACCTATTCCCCCTACTAGTTTGATCAATCACCCCTCAAGACTTTTTTCTCATATAACTACAAGACATGCAAAACCTCCCCCAGCCACTGTTTAGCAACCAAAATACTCCTTGCTGATGAAGCAGCACTGTACTTGCACTTTTAAGAGTAATCCTGACCTTGCATTTGCCTGTCACTTTTATCCTCCATCCCACTGCCACTCTGACCTCTGGTCCTAGGGGTTCCCAACCTTTTTTATGCCATTAAAGAGTCATGGACCACACGATGGGAACTCCTGGTCTAGAAAATGATTCAACAAATTTCAAAATAAGCTCAAGGAATAGCATCACAGCTTCCACCTAGGCAGTTGTAGACCTTGAGACTCAAAGGGCTGTAAACAATTTCAGAAAACTAGTTTTTCCTGTTTGTAATGGAACTAGCCAGTTACCTACAGCATTTTTAGTAGGATTAAGGAAAACCCCAAGGTTCTTCTACACATATGTGAAGAACAGGAGGATGACTAGAGTGAAGGTAGGACTGATCATCGATAGAAGAGGAAGCATCGGCCTGGAGTCAGAGAAGGTGGAAGAGGTTCTTAATGAAATTTTGCTTCAGTATTCACTAGTGAAAGTGTTCTTGATGTTTATGAGGACAGTATAAAATTGGCTGATAGGCTAAAGCTGGAAGTGCTGGAATTGAAGATCATTAAAATAGATATGTCCTCAGGACCAGATGGGATATACCCATAGCAACTACAGAAAGCAAAGGAATAGATTGCTGTGCATTTGGTAATGATCTTTGTGTCTTCTGGAATAGTATCAGATGATTGGAGTGTAGAAAATGTTATTCCTTTGTTCAAGAAAGGGAGTAACCCTGGAATTATAGACCAGTGAATCTTCCTTCAGTGGTGGAGAAGATTCTTAAGAGACAGGATTTACAATCATTTGGAGAGTGTAGTCTAATTAGGGATAGCTAATATGGCTTTGTAATGGGCAGGTCATGCCCTACGAGCCTGACTGAATTAACTGAGAATGTGACAAAGTACACTGATGATGGTAGAGACATGGATGTAGTATATATGGATTTTAGTAAGGTTTCCCATGGTGGGCACATTCAGAAAGTCAGGAGAATGGAATCCAGGGAAACCTGGCTGCACGGATTCAAAACTGGCTTGCCCATAAAAAGCAGAGGGTGGTTGTAGATGGAGCATATTCTGCTTGGAGTTGGTGAAAAGCAGTGTTCCACAGGGACCTGTTCTGGGGCACTGCTCTTCATGATTTTTATAAATGACTTGGATGAGGAAATGGAAGGGTGGATTAGTAAATCTGCAGATGACATTAAGTTTGGTGGAGTTATAGATAGTGTAGAAGACTGGTAGGTTACAACAGGACACTGATAGGATACAGAGCTGTGCTAAGAAGTGTTAAATGGAGTTCAACCCAGAGAAGTGTAAAGTGATTTATTGTCGAAAGTCAAATTTAAGTACAAGGCTAATAACATGATTGTTGGCAGTGTGGAGGAACAGAAGATGTTGGAGGCCACATCCAATGATCCCTCAAAGTTGCCACTCGAGTTGATAGGATTATTATAACAGCATATGGGTGATATGCTTCATTAGTTGGGGGATTGTGTTCAAGAGCTGTAAGGTAATTTTGCAGTTCTATAAAGCACTGGTTTGACCACACTTGGAATATAATGCTCAATTTTGGTCACTTCATTATACGAAAGATGTAAAAGCTTTAGAATCAGAATCAGAACTTGCTTTAATTAGTTAAATTAAATAAGTAATGTAAAAAAAGTAGTGAGGTAGTGTTCATGAGGAAATCTGCAGATGCTGGAAATTCAAACAATAACACACACAAAATGCTGGTGGAACACAGTTGTGTTCCACCAGCATTTTGTGTGTGAGGTAGTGTTCATAGGTTCAATGTTCATTCAGAAATTTGATGGCAGAGGGGAAGAAGATCACAAGACAAAGGAGCAGAAGTAGGCCATTCGGCCCATCGAGTCTGCTCCGCCACTCCACCATGAGCTAAACTATTCTATTCTCCCATCTAGTTCCAATTTCCAGCTTTTTCCCCATATCCCTTGATACCCTGACTAATTAGATACCTATCAATCTCCCTCCTTAAACACCCTCAATGATTGGGCCTCCACAGCTGTATGTGGCAACAAATTCCATAAATCCACGACCCTCTGGCTAAAAAAAAATTCTCCTCATCTCTGTTTTAAATGGATACCCTCTAATTCTAAGACTGTGATCTCTTGTCCAAGGGAAGGGCATTAGGACCTATACAGTTTGGCACCGGTGTCGTCACAGAGCAATGTGTGGTTAAGTGCCTTGCTCAAGGACACACACACAAGCCTCAGCCAAGGCTCGAACTAGCGACCAGATACCTAGACGAGCGCCTTAACCACTTGGCCACGCGCCAACACAGATGTTCTACTAGTCATAGGGTGTAACAACACAGAAAAATACCCTTCAGCCCACTATATCCATTTCTTCCATTGACACTAATCCTATTTGCCAGCATTAAGCCTCTATCCTTCTATGCCTTGCCTGCTTAAGTGTCTGTCTAAATGTCTCTTATTGTAACTGATTCTATCTTGTCAGTATGTTCCAAATATCAATCACCCTCAATGTGAAAAAAACGTAACCATCAGATCCCCTTTAAAACACCTTCACTCACTTAAATCTATGTCTTTTTATTTTTGATTCACGACTATGGAAAACAATTTTGATTATCTCTCCTGTCTATGCATCTCATTACCTTACATACTTCCATCAAGTCACTTCAGCATCCTTCATTTCAAAGAAAACAAGTCCAGCCTATTCAATCCCTTCCCATGACTAAAGTCCTGCAATCTGGACAACAGTCAGGATATCCCAGTTACTTACAATTTTAATTCCACTTCCCAGCTCTGTCTTCAGACTCCTCCACTGCCACACTGAAAACAGATGCAGACTACAGGAACAACACCTCCTATTTTGTCTTGGCAACCTCCAACCTGATGGCATGAACATTGATCTCACGAGCTTCTGATAAGCATTCCACTCTGTTTTGACCCTCCTGTCTGTTTTCCCTTATCCCTGTGGTAATGTTACCCCTTCTCTTTTCCCTCAGAACCTGCTCATCACCTTCATCTTTGTCCCTCTGGTCCCATGCATTCTTCCCTGTATTCCATAGTCTACTGTCCTCTCCTCTCAGACTCCTTCTTCTTCAACCCTTTGTATTCCCGTCTATCAGCTCCCAGCTTCTCACATTGCTCCCCCTTTTTCCCTTCCAGCACTCTCCTGCCTTTGCTCTTGACCTATATTCACCTATCACCTGCTAGCTCCTGCTCCTCCCCTCCACTACTCTTTATTCTGGTTTCTGCCCTCTTCCTTTCCAGTCCTGATGAAGGGTCTCTCAGCACTGATACTTCAACTCGTCATTTTCCTCCACAAATGCTGTCGGAGTTGCTGAGTTCCTTCAGCATTTTGCATGTGTTGATCTAGGTTTCTAATATATATGGTATCTGTGCTGCATCCTGGTGAGTTTCCTCTGCACTTTCTCCAGTGCAATTACATCCTTGCCTATGTGGAGAGTAGTACTGTAATTACAGTCTAACTAGCGTTTTATAAGTTGCAATATAATGGTCACATCTTATATTCTATGCTCTAACTAAGCACGCCATGAGCCTTCTTAACCGCCCTGTCGATTTATTTTGTCACTTTCAGAGATTCATGGACTTGGATGCCTATATCTTTCTGTTCATCATTATTCCTCTACCAATTACTGTATATTCCCTATCCTTATTTGACTTCCCAAAATAAATCACATCACACTTGACAAGATTAAATTCCACCTTCCAATGCTCTGCCCAACTTTTCGACTGAATTCTAACCTTAGACAACCTTCTTTGTTATCCACATCACCCCTGATTTTCATGTCATCCACCAGCTTACTAATCATTCTTTCTACATTCATAACCATACAATCACAATGCCAAAGGTCCCAGCACAGAGTCCTGTGGTTCACCACTGGTCAAAGAGTACATATATGTCACCACGTACAACCCCGAGATTCTTTTTCCTGCGGACGTATTCAGCAAATCTATAGATTAGTAGCTACAACAGGATCAAGAGCATAGAAGAACACAAACTGTGCAAATGCAAATGTAAATAAAGAGCAATAAATAATGAGAACATGAGATAACAAGATAAATGGTCCTTAAAGTGAGATCATTGGTTGTGTAGTGTAGTTATTCCCTTTTGTTCAAGAGTCTGATGGGTGAGGGATAGTAACTGTTCTTGAACCAGGTGGTGCGAGTCCTGAGGCACTTGTACCTTCTACCTGATGGCAGCAGCAAGAAAAGAGCACGGCCACGCTATCATGAATATTCCCTTTGTTTTCCTTACCCTACCCGCTCTCTGCAACTTAAAACAAGCTTTTTTACTAACTTTTCCTTGCTCTGAAGAAAAGTGGTTGATCTGAAATGCTAACTCTGTCTTTCACAGATAGCTGCCTGGGCATTTCCACTACTTTCAACTTTTATTGCAATCTGCATTAATTACTTGGATGAAGGGACAAATTGGAATATATCCAAAGCTTTAGTGACAGAAAGCTGAGTAGACAGAAAGAAGCAGAGAATGGATTTAGCCAGATTTAGCGAATGGTCAAGGCAGCAGATAAATAATGATGTGGGAAAATGTGAGGCTATTCACTTCGCAGGAAGAACTGGCATTCCAATTCTTTTAAAGTGTGAGACACTATTAAAATGTCGGTGTTGTGATATTTTGAGAATCCTTACATATGAACCTCGAAAGTTGGTGTGTAGGCTTAGCATTCACTTAGGAAAGCAAACAGCATGCCGGCTTTGTTTAAGAAAAAGGGAGGGGTTGAAGTACAAATAAGGAAGTCTTGCAAGAATGGTGGATCCATTCTGCTTATGGATTTGGTCGCACCCCCAAAGAATATATAAAATTAAGACAAGTTCCAAAACCAAAGAACTGATTGTGGACTTCAGAAAGGGTAAGACAAGGAACAACAGTCCTCATACAGGGATCAGAATTGGAAAGGGCAAGTAATTTCAACTTCCTGGGTCAACATTTCTGAGGATCTATCCTGGACCTAACACATCGATACAGCTACAAAGAAGGCACAACAGTGGTTATATTTCATTAGGAGTTCGGGAGATTTGGTTTGTCACCAAAGACAATCATAAATTTTAAAAAATGTACTGTGGAAAGCATGCTAAATGGCTGCATTACCATCTGATATAGGGGTGGAGCAACTATACACAATCAAATTGAACTGTAGAAAGTTGTGAACTTGGTCAGGTCCATTATGGACACTAGCCTCCACTGTATCCAGGACAACTTCAAGGAGTGATGCCTCAAAAGGTGACATCCATCATTAAGGATCCCATCATCCTTGTTCTCATTGCTACCAGCAGGAAGGAGGTACAGGAGTCTGATGGCACACATTCAATGATTCAGGAAGAGCTTCTCCCCACCCGGCCATCCGATTTCTGAATGGACATTGAACCCACAAACATTATCTTACTATTTTTTATTTCTATTTTTGCACTATCTAATTTAACACACAAACACACACATATAATAAAAAATAGTAAGATAGTGTTCGTGGGTTCAAAGTCCATTCAGAAATATATATATATATATAGTAGGCCTCCGTTAGTCTCGATAGACCATGGATTTGCACCTTGGAAAGTTTGCTTGCAAGCCTGGGCAAGGTTTTTTTTAAAAATGGAAGACCAGCAGTTGCCCAAGCTGCAAGTCTCCCCTCTCCATGTCACCAATGTTGTCCAAGGGAAGGGCATTAGGACCCATGCAGCTTGGCACCGGGTTGTCGCAGAGCAATGTGTGGTTAAGTGCCTTGCTCAAGGACACACACACAGCCTCAGCCAAGGCTCGAACTAGCGACCTTCAGATCACTAGACGAATGCCTTAACCACTTGGCCACACGCCAACACTATATATATTTAAGTGTGTGTGTGTAAATAAACTAAATTCATATTTTTTCTATTATGCATTGCATTGCATTGTACTGATGCTGCAAAGACAACAAATTTCATGACATATGCTGGCGATAATAAACCTGATTTTGATTCTGGGTACTCACAAGCCAGGAAATATACATAGAAAAGATCAATTATAGTTAGCCATGAGAACTCATTAAATTGGAACTTGCGTATCTTTCTCCATAGACATTGCTGAGATTTTTCAACAACTTCTCTTTTGAATTTAAATTTCATGCATCTACAGTATTTTGCTTCGGTAGTCTGTTCTTGTCCAGGAGGCAGTAAGGTGAAGAATTATTAGATTTGACTCCTAGTATGAGCAGACTGTTCTCTGACAATAGATAGTTCAGTCCAGGATAGGTCTATATCCTTTGTAGCTTAGGGAAAATAACTTACGTGAAATGGTCAAGATTCTGAAAAGTGGAAGCTGAGAAACAATAAGAATCTAGAACCTGCAGGTATTGTTGGAAAGGCCAGTTTTATAGCCCTCCACTAACTACCCTTAAGAAGGTGGTGATTAGTTACCCTTTTTAACTACTGCTGCAGTTCTTCAAGTACTCCTACAGTGCTGTTAAGTAGGGCGTTATAGGATTAGACCCAACAACAAAAGGACCACTAATATATTTCCAAATCAGGGTGGTGTTGAATTCCCAAATGCCTGCTGCTCTTGTTCTGCTTTGTACTAGAGGTGATGGGTCTGGGAATGCTGACAGAGTAACATAACTGCACGCACTGCAGCCAGTGGTGGGAGGGAATGTATGTTAGAATGGTGGAAGGGTGTCAATTAAATGGACCTGGTGTATGGATGAGGGAGTCAGACATTTAGGACTGAGATCTGCAGGGATTTCTTTGCTTTACAAGGTTGTGAATGTCCCAAAGGGCTTTGTAAGAGCAGTCAGTATCAACTTCAGCCTTGAGAAAAATCTGTTTTAGAGTCAGAGCAAGTTCAGGATCATGTCATTACGTGGATTTGTGGTAGATTAATTGTAATCAAAGTGACATGGTCTAATCCTGCTCCGAATTCTTATGCTGATGGGCCATTTGGATCTAAAAGTCAACCCTGCCATTCAAAAAGATTGTAGTTGACCTTCTACAATCTTTTGATTGGCATTTTCCTCAAGTCCTCCAATCACAAATTGGTCCATCAATAACTGAACCTCCACAACCCTCCAAAATAAATAATTCCAAAGATTTACCTTCTGTGTATGGAAGTCTCATCTTATTTCAGAGCAACACAAAAAAAAATACTGGCAGAACTCAGCATCTATGCAGAGCAATAACCAGTCACCATTTTGGGCCAAAACCTCCCCCTACACCCCCTCCCTCACCACTATTCAGGACTCTGAACAGACCTTCCAGGTGAGGTGACACTCACGTTTTGAGTTTGTTGGGGGTCATCTATTGTATCTAGTGCAGCCTCCTCTACATTGGTACAAAAGGCAGGATTTCCCAGTGACCACCCATATCAATTCGGCAGAAGAGATCCTAAAAATGCTGAAAATCCAGAGCAACACATACAAAGTTGCACACAGAAATCAATGTTCATGTCATCAGGTTGGAGACTACCAAGATGGAATCTGGACTACTACTTATCCAACCTGAGACTGGCCTCATTGTGGCTGTACAGGAAGCCATGGCCGAATATGTCAAAATAGGAATAGAGATTGGAATTAAAATGGTTGGTCACTGGGAAATCCTGCTTGAAGTTGCTAGACAAAGCAGTTTCACCAATGTAGCGGACACCACACCAGGAGCACCGGATAGAGTAGATAAGTGTCATCTAGTGTATCTGCCCACTTATCCCTGCAAGTGGAAGAAATGCTGCACCCGTCCATTCACCTTCTCTCTCACCTCCATTTCACCTGCAAAGCTCTCAGGGTCATCAACTAAATGTGGTGGGTGTAGGGGGCAAAACTCAATGAAAATGACTAATATGAAAATTAGGGGGCGGGATCCTGTGAAGATTGACATCAAGTTGGCCAACAAGAAACAGGGAGTGTTTAGAGGACGGTAACGTAATGATTGCCACTTGAATGTATCCAACCGGAATTGGCAACTCCAACTGAGACAATCCCACAACGGTTTTTTTGTTGAGGTATATAAATACAAACATTCAAAATGCGCACAGATGTATAATAATTTGGTTCGGTACAGTTACGACCGTGCCTGCCGAGCCGTCGCTTCTTACCTCCCGGCATCACCAGCGCCATTTTGCACCAAAAGAACACAATCTCTGATGACGCAAATCGCCTCCTCACGCGAGTTCCGTAGTCGCGTCCTGACGTCACGGAGCTCATGATGTTCCCGGAATGCGCGCATGCGTGGTTAGTCACCATCGCGACGTAATGTTGATCGTCTGTTCCAGTTAGTTTTCCAGACCGCCCTCCCCCCCACATTTCTCAAAGGGATTGCAAAGTTAGAAATAAATACCCGAAGATGTAAAAAGCCGAAACGATGTAAGATTAAAAATCTACTGGAAACTCCCAACAGCTCAGACTCGCTGTGGAGAGTGAAACAAATCATGTTTGAAGGGAGAGAGTAAAGGAAGTTTCTATCTTAGGGTGGAAACCACTGATAAAAAGGTGAGAGTTTCGTGCCCATGACTATTTTAAAATCTTACTTCCACTCTGATCATGGAAACTAAGTTTCCGTGGAGCCCCCAGACAAGCTCGAGGAACACCATCTCATCACTTGTCTAGGCCAGTGTTCTTCATTATGAAGTCCATGAGCTGTTGGAAGGATGTGAAGTGTGGCTCTCTGGAGCTGAGACTGGAGAGTGGGGTCGGTATGGTTGGATAAAGAGATCTGAACTTGGCTGGATGCAGGCCGTTTGTGCCCAGACACAAAGAGGATGTGTGGGCTGTACAGAGTGTGTGGGGTGCAGAGACCAGTATGGTGGTGGAAAGGAGTCACAGGTGTAGTGTCACTCAGTGAGGGAGAGCCCCTCTTTTTCTCCTGTCTCTGATGTGCATTAACACACCGGAAGGAGAGAGTGAAACTAGATTAATAAAGAGTGAGGTAAAACAGCAGGAGACAGTGAGGAGGGGAAACAGTGACTGTAGAAAAGCAATGTAGTGAGGAAGTGTGTGTCCAGGAGAGAGAAGAATGGATTCATTGCAAATCAGTGAAAGAATCAGAGAGAAATACCAAACACAGAAGGGGAGAAAGTATAAAAATAGCCAATGAAAGGGAGAAAGAGGGAGATGGCAAGAGGGAAAGAATGATACATGAAGAGAGAGCAGGCACTGAATGAAACAAGAGTGAGTATGAAATGAAAGCAGATAACAGAGAGTGGGATACAGCAGTTTATTAAAGAGCAGAAAAACAATGTGTTAATTCAGTTGTTAACGTGGTTCACTTAGAAGGTTTTCTGACAAGTGGACCCACTTGGAAAATAATGATAATCGCTGGTCTTGGCATTCTACAGACTTTGAAGCTCTCTAGTGAGGCTCACCTTTAAGATGACCAACTTTTTCAGCTGGTTTCAGAAACAAAGGGTTATGTTATAAGAGAAACAGAAGCTGCCATTTCTTGATAGTAGCAAAGAGTATGGAACTTGTGTTTTTGGACTGACAACCTTAAATAATGAAATATTAGCTGTGTTTAACTCAGTAGATACTGCCTGGTTTTTCTGGCTTCAGCAGTTCATTACTTTTCAGTCCCTAGCCAGTTGAGACGTAACCGTTTTTCTGTCTCCATAGAAACTGATCTTTTCCCAATATTTTCCTTTATTTCAGATTTCCACCAAATACAGTGATCCATATTTCACAGTTCCAGTACATTTTTGTTGCTTCTCTTTCTTCTTGATTTATATCTCCTCCAGACAGATTAGTTTACCAGATGCTCTCTCAAAGGACATCAATCTAATGTCCATTCTGTCTTGGTAACTTACTGCAGACATTATATTTGCTGTCTCCGTCCCTCCACCTTCCCTGCAAATTAAAACATGCATTGTTTCTAAAGTGTCTGATGGAAGGTCATCAACTTGAAACATTGTTTTTGTTTCCCCTTTTACAGATGTCGAGTATTTGCAGCATTTACTGGTTATATTCTGAGTTCTGCAGTTCCTTAAGGTTGTTATATCTGGGGGTGGTAATGGGGATGAGCTCCCACAACCTACTAAATGTTCCCAATGGCGTGCGCTTCAAAAAGCCTCTGACAACGAAGTCCAGCTCCTGGTCTTCATGTATGGTTTAGCTACTGAGCCTGGGGAAACTGTTTCAACTGACAGGAGAAGGGGAAAGGTGGTTTACTGGCGCCTTAAAACTAGTTGCTTCGAGCAGATAGAGCTTGTCAGCCATGGTTGGCAGCTCATTTAGAAGAAGGAAATCTCTGATCTCAAACCTCCGCTGTCTTGCGGCTATACCCACTCACGGGGAAAGCTTCAGGAGTAAACCCCGAGGGAAAAATCTGGAGCTGGAGTCCCTAAGGCAAGTCCTACGTTGAGTTCAATGCTGACTGGCAACTCCTGTGATGCTGCTGGTACCAAACTGTATGGGTCTCAGCCATTCCTTCGGGTTCATCGGATGCATGGAAAGGGGGAGCTTGCTACATGGGCAACAGCTTGCTCTCCATATCGTACCGCCCAGGCTCGCGTACCTAGACAGCTAGGATGCAATATTCGTGGTCAACTCTGATCCACAGAGGTCTCACTCACTCTGCAGTGAGGCCTTATAAAGGCTGCAGTAAATAAACAAGTCGCCGCAGAAAATACTAAATATTGTAGCAATAATGTAGTAAATGAAAAAGATCAGTTTGCATTTTAAGAAAACTTTTGAAAGTGGCATCTAGCAATCCCAAAACATGAACTTCTTTCAAAGGTTATCAACCTTTCTTAGTCTTCGATTTTGGGTTTTAAATATTTATCATTTGCAATTAAGTGATTGATTGATTTATTCATTCATTCATTCATTCATTCATTCAACCTAAACAAAAGCAAGCACATTCTAACAAAGTACTGAAAAATCATCTAAGTATGCAGATTGAACAGAGGGTGTAGTTGTTTCAGATTTGGGGTGGATCCTGGTGATTAGAGAAACTGGAATTTAATGGAATAATCACATTGTTCATGCACATCGTCCTGACAAGATCTTGCTTCCTACTCAGCTAAATCTAGACTAAACACTGAGATCTTAGATTGCAGATATCTAATGTTGGTTTGGTACAGACCTGCCTCCTATAGCTAGCTATTAGGAAAGCTAAAGTTATTGATTCTGTGCCTCGCCACAAATACTATTATTGATAAAACTCTTTTATTCTTCTCCATCAAATCCAGTGACTGACTCTTAACCCACCCACTGCCAGACCTAACAAACTCTCATTTTTTTCTGGTAAATAATGATCAGAGACAGTATATAAGTTTTTATGTTTAAAACATATAATTAGACATCTCACTTTTCCAGCAGCATATTATTTTCTTCTTAAAGAGTTTACATTTGAGTAACCTGATGAAGATGAAATTTGCATTGAAGAAAGAATTTTGGATAGTCTTAAAGAGAATATTGTTCAGACTACTGTCATATAAGCTCAACTTTATTTCCAGAGAAAAGGAGGATAAAAGTAGGCAAGTCTGTTAATGGATAGCTGATGTTCAGCATCAATACAGTAAGCCGAAGGGCCTGTTTCACAACTCTATCTATGTCCATGTCTCTCCTTAATATTCAGTGTTCTTCACTGTCGGAAAGACAAGCCATCTTTACTTCTATAACTTCTCCTGTCCTTCCTCTCCAGCTCCAGGCCGTATCCTGCTGAAAGCCTTCTTCGGGCTAATGTCTTCAGCCTTGACCGTTCCAGTTATCCCCTGACGTTTTCCATCCTCAATAAACAATATCTTATTCAGCACTGCTTCCTCTATCACATCATAGTCCTACTTCTAATGTCTTTGTACTCACTGAATGATGCACCATCAATAACTCACTCTGAGACGTAAAAGCGAGGTATTGGCTTTTATTGACTGGAAGAAGGAACAAGCAGTGAGTGACCACCATACTACATCCTGGAGACTGAGAGGCCGGGCTCAGACCTCCATCACCTTTATACAGGGGTCTGTGGGAGGAGCCACAGGAGCAGTCATCAGGGGACGTGTCCAGACAGGTATATGTTGTTCACCACACTGAACAAAATCTTTAGCATTGAATTTAAAGGTTTTATTCCTTGACTAAACCAAGGCCATTTCATCTTTGTCACCGTTTGCCTCATCCCCTCTCCCTCCCACTAAACAATTCATTCCTTTTTGTTCTGCGTATTCTTTCCTTGACAATATTTGTTACGTCATCTTATTGCTTTATTTTGCCTCTTAAAATACATTTCTTTCGTCACACCTTCTTAGTTTCATCCTTCCGGTTTGAAATCTGCTTTTGCAAGTTTCCATCAGATGACTTCAGTGTTATTTATGTTAAATTATCTTATTGTTATACAAATAAACTAAAGTACAACTCTTTTGCATACACACATATTTTCCAAGGATGTTTTGAGCAGCACTAATCAAAATTAGGGTATGGATTTCAAACACACATTTTCTTTCCTCATCAATAAGTAATGAAAGAATAGGTCGAGGGACAGCATCCAGGGTTCCTTTCTGGAGCCATGTCAGCTCCAGCTGAAGCTGCGAGTCAGGCCTAACTGACTGAGGTGCTGCCCAGGTGCCAGCCTTGCTTGAAGTAAACCTCTCACTTCTGAGGAGAAAGGTTACAGCCACTCATATTTACCAATCATTTCCAAGGGTTTATACTGACTTTAACAGAAACCAGCAGTGACGGTATTTGAAAAGTAATTTATTGGCCGTGAAGTATTTTGTTTCAAGGTGAAGTGCTATAGAATGGAAGGTTTCTGTCACAGGTGGCAAGACTAGAATTAGAAATCCAGGATTCTTGCATTTGATTTAACACCTTGGTGTAAAGCAGCATCCGCGAGATGTGGAGCTGACAGCTGCCTGTTTTGTCATACAATTGTGCCGTCGTTTAAAAAGTGAGGAAGGAATAAACCAAGTAATTATAGGACAGTTGGCAGCTTTTGTGGTAGGCAAACTGCAGTAAAACTCTGATAATCCACTCTGACTATTGGGAAATCCTGAAGGTTTCTCATCGGTCTCGCTGGATGTTGATTCCTTTGGCCTTCCTTTCACTTGGGCTCTGGTTCCAGTGCTCCTTCCACTTACACAGGGCCCCTGTTCCTATAACTTACACTCATCAGGCTCCTGGTTCTTATACTATATTTAAACTCATCCTGCCCTGTTCCCCATGCTTGCTTTAAACTTACCAGATTCACTGGAAAAGGCTATCTACAGTGTAACACCGTAAAAAAAGTGGAAAGTGCATTGTGTTGGGGTAGTAAGAAAATGACTTCTGATAGTCCAGAAAGTCTCATGGGAGATGTATTTAGGGTTCAACCAAAAGCAGTGGCTGGTAAAGCACAGAATGAGAAGTATATAATTTTTTAAATGAAAAATTATACTTTTAAAATGAAATTAAAACATTCTTTGGGTTCTTGCTTTGTGGATGTCTCCGTGAAGAGTAAGTATTTCAGGTTGTATGCTGTATACATTCTCTGATATTAAATTAAACCATTTGAACTACTTCGACAACTATTGATTACATGCATTAAATTATTCAGTGAATTAGCATACAAGTGAAATCATACAATAAATTATTTACAAAGACAGTTGTATAAACTAACTGTATATTTACTAATTTTCTAGTCATCTCAACTATGAACTCTGCATTATAAATTAATCTCAGCATTTCTGTATTATCTGCTCCCTGTACTGATAATTCCAATAGTTTCTCTCTCCAAAGGGTAACCAGTCACAATTCTACATTTTAAGTTGATATCTTGACAACACAAAACTAAAATAGGTTTTGCTGCATCCATTTCTAAACATTAATTGTAACCTCAAACTTTTCTCAGATCACTACACCCATTGACTCTTGTAGTAGTTACAATTCTACTTATTTCTGATGTATCTTCAAACATGCTAAACTTAGTAATGACATTTTCTAGTTTAATGTATCCTCATCCTCGTGTTTTTGCATATTGTCCCAAATCTTGGGCACTGGTATTTTCAGTTCTACCCTGCCCCTTTTGAATTTGAAAGTCATTGTTTCTGACTTTCCTTTCTGAATTATTTCCAGTAGTGATTATCTAGACAGAAAGGTTTTTCAGCCTTAATTAGCACATTTGGCCACAAATAGTTCTAGTGTGATGCTATTCCAGAGATCGTTAGAATACTTGAATTGCTTTCATATTGCAACATAATAATCCCCGAAGGCACCCAGTTCAATCTGATCATGATTTAGCCATGAATAATAGAAGTCTGGTAGACAATATGTTCTTTTGCAGAGTCTAATCCACAGCAGTAGCACTCCATCCCCTCTTCTGAGCTTCTCACCTTCCACCTTGGCTTTGCTTGTTACCCTAGCACCTTGCAAACCGGCTATCTCATATCCTCCAAATATATCTCAAGTCCTTTCAGTCTGTTTGCTACTGAGGACTAGGAATCATTCCATTGGTCAGAAAAGGCAAGATCATAGCCCTAAGCAATACTATGGTCAATCCTGTGCTCAATCTAATCATCATAGTTGGTTTGATGTTCAAGGACATCTCACCCCACTCGGAATTTCTGTGAAATTTGGTGCTAAAAGTTGGTCCTTTGACTTTTTCTGGTGGCTTCTGCATGCAATTGCACTCCATTTGCTGGCAAAATACTCCAAAGTATTTGGAGGGAGGGGGAAGGGGAGGAGGGGGGAGAGAGAGATAAAAAAGAAGTCAATCATGGTGTTGAACCCCATCTGTAAGGGGATAAACTAGGCAGACTAAAAAACCTTGTTTATATTTATCCCCATGATCACCCCGTTTTACCCTGTTAGAGACACCTTCTCTCTGTACGCTCCAAGTTTCTCCTGTCGCCTTCTCAGTTCAGATCAAGGGTTATTGACCTGCAACATCATCTCGGTTTCTCTTCCCATGGCCTGACCTGCTGAGTATTTCCTGTTTCAATTTTAGATTTATGTGGGTTTTTTTTCATTTACACTGCATCCATGATGGCTCTGGCCCCAAAACCACAGTGTTAACATTTCACAGGAAAGACAGCACCTCTGATAAAGCAGCACCCCCTTGGTAATGCACTTACATCTCACCCTGTCGGTTTATGCGGTCAAGCCTCTGGTGTGGGATTTGAACCTATGACTTACTGAAGCGGGAGGGGGAATGCTATTTGTTGAGCCGAGACTAATACCGTAGCAACATCCAGGCTTTGCCTGTCACATGTACTTCCAGTTTTAAAGCAGTGAACATTGGCACTGCTGGGACTCATTCCAGTTTGCCTGCAGCTTGTACTAAATAAACTAGGGAAGCTTGATTGACAGAAGGGTGATTACTTTGTACCAGTAGGCACTAACAGCTTTGTAAAGAATTAGAATCCTAGTGCTGGCAGCTGAGAAACAGTTAAAGCAAGAATTGTATCCTTGAGCTGAGATCTACCAAGCAAAATAAAAATAGTCCATTTCATCTCTTAAAGGTTGAATTGACTGCTTCATGTTCTTTGCTGAATGTGCCCAGTTAGCTGACTTCAGCTAAAGTATTAGTAAAAGGTCTGTAGTTAGCCCCGGGACCTCTGAATTAGTGAGCCAGAGATGAAAGTAAACTGGTACAATATAGTCAAAAGAAAGTGGCCGCGATACTTTGAAATATGGATCATGAATGAGGTAAGGAATTTAAATTACTTTTAACTCTGTGGTAAGCAGGACAAATGATACAAATCTATCCGGTAACCTGTGTGTCCCTCCAAATTGTCCACTTCATCTAAATAATCCAGTCAGTGAAACTCAGTAATTTATTTAGCTAAAGGAGGAAATGATCATAATGCTCAAATAACAGCCACGACCTATTTATACTATATATTTAGGTAATCCAGTAGCCTAAGTTACTATCTCTGAGGATCTGTCCTGGACCCATCATATAAATATAATTACAAAGATAGCACGACTACTTCCTCAGGACTCTGCGGAGAGTCGGCATGTCATCAGAAACCTTGGCAAACTTCTATAGATGTGTGGTCGAAAGTGTGTGACTGGCTGCATTATGGTCTGGTATGGGAACACCAATGCCTTTGAGTGGAAAATCCTACAAAAGGTAGTGGATTCAGCCCAGTACATCCCTCTCAACCATAGAGCACATTTACATGAAACAATGCTGTAGAAAAGCTGCATCCATCATCAAAGATCCTCACCACTCAGGCCATGCTCTTTTCTCACTGCTGCCATCAGGTAGAAGGTACAGGTGCCTCAGGACTCACACCACCAGGTTCGAGAACAGTTATTACCTCTCCACCACCAAGCTCTTAAACAAAATGGGATAACTATACTCATTCTATTTCTGGTGTTCCCACAGCCAATGGCCTCACTTTAAGGACTCTTTATCTTGTTATTTCATGCTCTCATTATTTATTGCTATTTACTTACATTTGCATTTGCACAGTTTGTTGTTCATTGATCCTGTTTACAGTTCCCATCCTATAGATTTACTAAGTATGCCCACAGGAAAAAGAATCTCGGTTGTATGTGGTGACATGCATGTACTCTGATAATAAATTTTACTTTGAAGTTTCTCTGCAGGAATGTTACCAAGCAACACCTGGATCTGGGCCACTTAAGGAGATCTTAGAGCAGGTGACCAACAGCATGGCCAAATATGTAGGTTAAGGGTATCTTTAACGAGTGAGACAGAAGTAGGGAAGTTTTTGGAGGGAATTCCAGATCTTATGGTCTTGGCAGCTAAAGGCTGGGCCCCCACTGATAAAGCATTTACTTTCTGAGAGAATCAGAGTGATAGGGGACTGGAAGACTGGAGGAAACTAAAGGCTGCATTACTTCAGTATTGAGGTTGAATATCTCAGAAGGCTTCTCAAATGAGGGCATATAGGTAGAGGTTAGAAACACGGGTGTCATCACTTTATTGTGGGAACGTTACAGATCTCTCGACAGTCAACAGGATATATAGGAATAAGTATCAGAGACATGCAATTAAATGGAGTTATTTTGCTGGGGATTTCAATTTTCCAATATTAACTGGGATGGCATTAGCCTGAGATGTATCCAGGCAAGCTTTTTGATGCAGTATGTAAATAGTCCAATGAGGGAAGGAGCATTACTGGTCCTCATTTAAAAAATGACGACAGGAGTAATGATTGTGAAATCCCCGTGAACAATTGAGATTTATCCTAGAATGCTGTGGATGTAAGAGAAGAGTTTTCTGGTGCTCTGGCTGAGCTTTTGAAATCTTTGCTGGACAGGTGAGGTACCAGATGACTGGCAGATAGCTCGCATGGCCAGGAAAGGCAGCAGGGAAAAATCTAGTAATTATAGACCTGTGACTTAACATCAGAGATAGTGAACATACTGGGACAAAATCTGAGGGAGAGGATTAATGATCATTTGGAAAAGCAGAGGTAGCCAACATGGCTCTGTCAAGGCCAGGTCCTTGTCTGACAAAGCTGATGAGTTTTTGAAGAGTTAGCAGTATACTGATAAGAGTAGGGTAATAGATGTGTTTTACATGGACATCAATATAGCCTTAATAAAGGTCCCATAAGGGTTAGAATAAAAGACAGAGAGTGATGGTAGATGATGGATTTTGTGATTGGATACTATGATCAGTGGTTTCACTAAAAGATTGGTGCTGGGACCTGTGCTACTTGCAATAAACTTGAATGACTTGGAGATAGATGTGGGAGGCATGATCAATAAATTTGCAGATGACACCAAGACTGGTGGAGTTCTTGTTGTTGTGGAACATAGTCTTAGGCTGCAGTGGGCTATCAAAATGTTGATGAAATGGAATGAAAACTGGTAGATGGAATTTAATCCAGACAAGTGTGAGGTAATGTATTTCGGAGCACTCACGAAGTTAGGACGTAGGGCCTTCCACAGTTTTGAGGAATAGAGAGATCTTGACGTACAACTCCATAGATTGTTGAAGATGATAACACAGGTAGACAATGTGAATAGGAAGGCTTATGGGATATTGGCCTTCATTAACTGGGGCACTGAATACAGAAGTAGGGAAATATGCTTTATGGAACTTTGGTCTGATCTTAGCTGGAATATTGCGTGCAGTTCTGGTCACCAAGGAAAAGGATGTGATAGTGCTGGCGAGGGTGCAGAAGAGGTTCATCAGGACTTTGCCTGGGATGGAGCAGTTCATTTAGGAGGAGAGAATGGAGGAACTAGCTCTTTTATTCCTGAATCAGCGAAGGTTAAGAGGGGTCAAGATTGAAGCATATGAAGTTATGAGAGATACATTTTGGGAAGCTTTACCTCCATGTCAGAGAAAGATAAAACTAAGGGACAAAGTTTTAAGGTAATGAGGAAGTAGTTAAGAGGGAATATGAGTGGAATCCTCTTCATCCAGGGAGTTGTAAGTATCTGAGAACACACTGCTGGATTGCTGACTGCACTTATGCAGTGATTTGAACCACCTAGGCATCGAGGGCAATGGAGCAGGTGCTGGGTGATGGCCTTAGTACAGAATGGTGCTTATTGGTTGGCTGAATGACCACAATTATATAATTCTTAATCACAGAGGCAGGGAGGGGCAAAGTCATGGAAAAACTGGAAATAAGAATGATCACTTTAAAACCAAGCTGTTAACAGTCAGGCGTTAGGCGAGTGTTAGGGTGGGGGCAACAGATGTGGTGGATGACCGATGGTTTATTGAAGGCAGAAAATGTGGAAGGATATGCGGGGGCTTGAGCTGTCATTTCCCTTTGGTTACGTAGTCTCAGATAAGGATTTTAGCAGAAGCAACTCTACCAGCAGGATGCATGAAGTATCAGTCAGGAATTTATAGTCTCCCCCTAAACAAGTGCAAACTGGTTGCTGCCAGTGGCATTGAAAGTGGGGGCCTACAGGACAGAGATGGAGGCCTGACGAGGAAGCCCGGATACTCTGCCTAGTGAATCATCCTCTTATTGAGTAAGAACATTGTGGCCGTGAATGAAACTCCCTGCCATCTCCTCAAGGGCCTTGGGGGGGGGGGGGGGAGGGCAATAAATGCTGCCTTAGCTGTTGAGACCGGATTCTGGAAAATGAATGTAAAGATTTGAGAGAACAAGGGAGAAAGATATGGATAATGGCACAGAGAAACAAGGTCAAAGGAGAGAGACAACCAGAAAAACAGACAAGTGATTACAGGGAGTGAGAGTCTATGGAAGAGGTCTGGGAAGTTACACACAAAAGGGACAAAGAGGAATGAAAGAGAGGAAAGCTCCAGGCCTGATTTAGCTTCATTATAGTTTTGCAGGAAATTAGTACCCTGTGATTGCCACACTCAGTGTGTTCCCTACCCAAAGCCTGAGCTGTATAAAGAGTGTAATTGGGGACATCACGTGATGACATAGGATCGAGACGTGGAAATACAGCTCTCCAGTAAAAAACTAATAAATTAATGTTTAAGTGAAGAAAAGTTAGTAAATACTTTCTAAAAACTACGTCTAAACTACTCAGGATTTTCCTTAGATATGCCTCCTAAACAGACAAAGAAGAAAACTACTACTTTGAAGACAGTACAAGCTGGGCCGGCCACCATGAAGAAGCCTCGGACTCAAGTGCATCTTACCTCCGGCGATACAGAACAGAAATCGGCGGCAACATCAACAGTCTCCAAGAAGGAACAACAGGAACTGCGCGTGCGCGAAGGAAAGGGCATGCGCAAACATGAGCAATTTGAACTACTAATCCCAGCTACGATTGGAAGTGGAAGTGAAAATGAACCCGAGGTAGATTCAGATTCTCTGGAACATACAGATGAAGATGAGGAGGTAAAAGAAGAACAACAGGAAGAGGTTGGAGGTGGAAGATATTCTGGAGACATAAGAGAAGCTTTGGCGCAAATAATGCATGAATTAAAACAATTAAAAACATTAAAAATAATAAAAGAAGATATTAAAAATATGAAGACTATGTTTGATAAAATGGTGAAAAAACAGGAGAAAATGGACAAGAAAATTAAAAAGCTGGAAGAAATAACAGGAGACACTATTGATAGAGTGAATAAAATGGAAGATAATATTCTTGCCTGGACATCAGAAAGAAAACGACTGTTGGAAAAAATAGACATGCTTGAAAATTTTAGTAGATGAAATAATATTAAAATTGTTGGTCTTAAAGAAGGGATAGAGGGAGAGGATCCAATAAATTTTTTTCAAAAATGGATCCCGGAAAATTTAGAAATGGAAGAGGGAACCCAGTTGATTGAAATCGAAAGGGTCCACAGAGCCTTAAGACCAAAACCTCAACCTGATCAAAACCCACGACCAATCTTGATAAAATGCTTAAGATATCAAGATAAAGAAAAGATCCTGAAGGTGGCTGCCCAATGTGCCAGAAAGGGAAATGAGCCATTGATGATAGAAGGGAAAGCAGTTCTTTTCTATCCTGATATAAGTTATGACCTTTAGAAGAGAAAGAAGGAATTTAATCCAGCGAAAAAAGTTTTATGGGAAACGGGTTATAAATGTATATTGTGCCACCCAGCAACACTGATAATTTTTTTGGATGACGGAAAAAGAAGATTTTTTACTGATCATCGGGATGCAGAGGAGTTTGCACAAGAACTCCCAAATATTCGCTAGATACAGTAAAGATTTAAAAGTGAAACAGATTAAAGATGAAGACAGGGACAGCGAAGTGAGTTGATGGACATTAAGGACAGAAGAATATTTAAATATACTTTTAATTATATGATACGGGGGAGAAAGGTAAAACTTTGAGAAATATTAATCGAAAGTAGTGATACTATTTTTTCTTCTCTTATATATACTTTTTTCATGTTATGGGGGAGCTGGGGGAACTTCGGATCGATTGTTATGGGATTCGCATGTGTAATCATGGCGTTTGCCATGACCCGCACAACGGAGGGGGGTAATGTTGTGTTTTTTTTTCATTCACAACATTAGCAGGGGGGTTTTTTGTTTTTTTTTCTTTATAATCTATTTTTCTTTTATCTTTCTTTCTTTACCTGGATGATCGGAGTGGAGACACAAGGCAAAATGGAGAATTTTATAATAATTCCCCAAAGTATTATGAGAGATGAAATATTATGTATTATTATAGACTGAAGTAACCCCGTTAAAAATAATGACTAATTTACTGAATTTTTAAAGTTTTAATGTTAATGGGCTTAATGGACCGGTGAAAAGTAAAAGAATTTTAACATAAAGAAAATGAAAATAGATATAGCTTTTATACAAGAAACACATTTAACAGAGACAGAACATCAGAAATTAAAGAGAGATTGGGTTGGAAATGTTATAGCAGCTTCATTTAATTCAAAAGTGAGGGGAGTTGCAATTTTGGTCAACAAAACTTTACCAATTAAAATACAAAATGTATTAATTGATTCTGCGGGAAGATATGTAATTATACATTGTCAAATATTTTCAGAACTATGGACTCTTATGAATATTTATGCACCAAATGAAAACGATGTAAAATTTATACAAGAGGCTTTTTTGAATTTGGCTGACGCACACGATAAAATATTAATAGGTGGAGACTTTAACTTTTGTGTAGACCCAGTTTTAGATAGGTCAACAAAGGTTGTTACAAAACCAAAAGTAGCAAAATTAACTTTATCATTGATGAAAGATTTAAATTTGATTGATATATGGAGAAGAATTAACCCAAGAGAAAGAGATTATTCATTTTATTCAAATAGACATAAAACTTATTCAAGGATAGATTTTTTCCTACTATCAGCGAATATTCAAGACTGAGTAAAAAATATGGAATATAAAGCAAGAATATTGTCAGATCATTCCCCCTTGATTATGACAATGATAATGATGGATAAGGAGGAATCAATTTACAGATGGAGATTTAATTCAATATTATTAAAACGTCAAGATTTTTGTGATTTTATGAAAAAACAGATTCAGTTTTTTTTAGATACAAACTCACATTCAGTTGATGATAAATTTATATTATGGGAAGCGATGAAGGCATATTTGAGAGGCCAGATAATAAGTTATACTAAAATTAAGAAGGAATATATGGTAGAAATAGATCAATTGGAAAAAGGGATTACAAAATTAGAAAAAGTATCTCAAAGATATATGACAGAAAAAAAACAAAGACAACTTGTTAATAAGAAGCTACAATATAATACACTTCAGACATACCGAACAGAAAAAGCAATTATGAGAACTAAACAGAGATATTATGAACTAGGTGAAAGATCAAACAAGATTCTTGCTTGGCAGTTAAAAACAGACCAGGCTTCCAAAACGATAAATGCAATTAGAACAAGTGTAAATAAAATTACTTATAAACCTTTAGAAATCAATGAAACTTTAAATTTTTTTTTATTCTGAACTGTATCAATCAGAATCACAAAATGATATTGTTGAGATAGAAAGGTTTTTATCACAAATAACTCTCCCAAAATTGAATTCGGAAAGGAAGAACAGAAGGGATTAGATGTGCCTTTTACATTAAAAGAGGTCGAAGAAGCTCTAGGATCACTTCAGAGTAATAAATCTTCAGGAGAAGATGGTTTTCCGGCTGAATTTTACAAAAAGTTTAAAGATTTATTAATTCCTCCTTTTATGGAGCTAATACAGCAAGCGGAAAGAACACATAAACTTCCAGAATCTTTTTCGATAGCTATTTTAATAGTATTGCTAAAAAAAGACAGAGATCTTTTAAAGCCAACATCATATAGTCCTATTTCTTTGTTGAACATGGACAATAAAATAATAGCAAAGATTTTATCTAATAGATTATCTAAATACTTACTAAAATTAATACACATGGACCAAACAGGATTTATTAAAAATCGACAATCGGCAGATAATGTAACTCGTTTACTTAGCATAATTAATTTGGCACAAAAGAGGGAAGAAATGAATGTGGCAGTTGCTTTGGATGCAGAAAAAGCATTTGATAGATTGGAATGGGATTTTTTATTTAAGGTATTGGAAAAATATGCATTAGGGGTATCTTTTATAAAATGGATTAAAACCTTAAATACTAACCCCAAAGCCAAAGTGGTGACAAATGGCCAAATTTCAACATCATTTCAGTTAACAAGGTCAAATAGACAAGGTTGTCCATTATCACCTGCTTTATTTGTGTTGGCGATAGAACCATTAGCTGAATTAATTAGAACTGACTCAGATATTATGGGTTTCCAAGTTAATCAGGAGGAATATAAGATTAACTTATTTGTTGATGATGTTTTGATTTATCTAACTAACCCATTGTATTTGTTGCATAATATATCTTCTAGATTGGAAGAATATGGGAAAATATCAGGGTACAAAATAAATTGGGATAAAAGTGAAATTCTACCCCTTACTAAAGTAGATTATAGTCAATGTTGATTAATAACTCAATTTAGATGGCCGATAAATGGTATGATTTAGGTATAAGAGTTGATAATGATATAAAGAATTTATATAAACTAAATTATTTGCCATTATTGAAAAATATTCAAGAGGATCTTGATAAATGGATGATGTTACCAATAACATTAATAGGTAGAGTCAATGCTGTAAAAATGAATATATTCCCTAGATTACAATATTTATTCCAAACATTACCAATACAATTACCGCAGAAGTTTTTTCAAGAGTAATAAATGTGTGAGGAAATTCCTTTGGAAAGGTAAGATGTCAAGAATATCGTTAGCAAAATTAACATGGAAATTTTAAGAATTATTACAAAGCAAATCAACTTAGATTTATTGCATCTTTTTTTGATGAAGATAAACCGGCATGGATTAGAATAGAATTAGATAAAATAGGAGAAAATATACCAGAAGATTTTATATATAAATGGGAATCTAAATGGATACGGGAAAAGAAAGAATCTCCTATACTAAAACATTTGGTTGATTTATGGAATAAAATAAATGTTGATGATGAGATAAAGAAATCATTATTAGCAAAGAGACCTTTAATTCAAAATAAACTTATCCCTTTTACAATGGATAATCAACTTTTATATAACTGGTTTCACAAAGGTATTAGATATATAGGAGACTGTTTTGAAGGAGGTATATTAATGTCATTTGACCAATTAAAGAATAAATATAAAATATCAAATAACACTCTTTTCTGTTATTTCCAATTAAGAGCTTATTTAAGAGATAAACTGGGTCAAACAATGTTATTGCCGAAACCTAATGAAATAGAAACTTTATTTCATAAAGGAAAAATTAAAAAAATTATTTCTGGTATGTATAATTTGATTCAAAAACAGGCAATTAAACAAGGAATTCATAAGTCAAGACAAAAATGGGAAACTGATTTGAATATTAAAATTGATGAAACAAGTTGGTCAAGGTTATGTCTTGACAGTATGACAAATACAATAAATGTTCGACTAAGATTAGTACAATATAACTTTTTATATCAAATATATATTACACCACAAAAAATAAATAGATTAAACTCAAATTTATCTGATCAATGTTTTCGATGTAATCAAGAAATTGGTACTTTTTTACACTCTACTTGGTCTTGTTTTAAAATTCAACCTTTTTGGACAAATTTAAGAGTTTTACTGGAACAAATTATTGGAATACAACTTCCACATAATCCAACATTATTTTTACTAGGAGATATTGAAGGGATAAAATCGAAATTCAAATTGAATAAATATCAGAAAGAATTCATAAAAATTGCATTGGCAGTAGCCAAAAAGGCTATTGCAGTTACTTGGAAATCGGATTCATACTTAAGTATAGATCGTTGGAAGAATGAAATTTTTAGCTGCATTCCACTTGAAAAAATTACTTATAATTTAAGAGATAAATATGAAATATTTCTGAAAATTTGGCGCCCTTATTTACAAAAGATAGGATTATCTATAGGTGCTCTGAAGATAAAATTATTGGTTATCTGGGGAAAGAAATAAATATACATATTAAAGCTATTATGAACTCCATGGAGCATGTGGGGATCTTCTGATATCCAGGCATTCTTTCTTTCTTTCTTTTTTCTTTCTTTCTTTTTTCCACTCTTTTTTTTCCTATAGGGATATGTTTGGAGGGAGGGGTTAAGGGGAGGGGGCAAGGGTTGATAATTTTTTTACTTTCTGTAACCTATTTGAAAATTCAATAATTTTTTTTTTAAAAAAAGTGTGTAATTACACCAGCCAGTTTTATCACTGAAGTAAAACAGAAAGATCTGAAAGAATCCTTCTGGGTCCGATCTAATCATTTCTCCCAGGGAAAGTTTATGTGGAAGAGGGTAAACGATTGCTTTAATGTCACAGTCAAAGAGCATTACACCTCCTGTGATGAATGACACTGCACTGAGTATCTCCGTTTCAGAAACATACATCAACCGACAGCATGCAGGTCATGGGTCACATATTTTTGGATTCTGATTGATCTAAGACAAGTAAAATGTCCCCTGAAGAGGGTCTCATCATCCACATCAATGACCAGGTGAGGCAGTACTGAGGAAGTTTTTACTGTGCCTCTAGTCAAACTGGTGCTGTATCTGCCTTCAGGAGGTTTGAAGGGGAAGTGTGGATAGATCTTTATATAGTTTCTGACTATTGTTTATAAGACTATAGACATAGGAGCAGAATTAAGCCATTCAGCCCATTGGGTCTCCTCCATTCCATCATGGCTAATCCCGGATCCCAGTCAACCCCATACGCCTGCCTTCTCACTATATCAATAGACAATAGATCCTTTGATGTCCTGACCAATCAGGAAACTATCAACTTCCCCCTTAAATATACCCACAGACTTCACCTCCACTGCAGTTTGTGACAGAGAATTCCACAGATTCACTACTCTCTGGCTAAAAAAAAAATTCCTCCTTACCTCTGTTCTAAGAGGTTGCCCTTAATTTTGATACTCTCACTATAAGAAACACCCTCTCTACATCCACCCTATCTTTCATCAGTCAGTAGGTTTCAATGAGTTTTCCCTGCATTCTTCTGAATTCCAGTGAGTACAGGCCCAAAGCTGCCGAACACTCCTCAGATGTTAATCCCTTCATTCCCCAAATCATCCTTGTCCTGGAATTAATTTTATTTACACAAACATTTCTGATATTAACTCAGCTTCAGATAGATGAGCCTGGAGGAGTGTAGGGCACCAACTCTTTGACAGGTTTGACAGTCCAACAATCTAACCTGTGCTTTTCTTGTCCTAAGCATGTTTTATGGATCAGTGTAGAGATGTGTACATTGTATCTGGTACATGTTGCATCCTACTTGTAAGTTTGTGATGGACCAGGGTGGGGGGAGCTTTATGCGGTATGTATTCCATGGTGTATCAGCAGTGGATGAGGCTTTGTGGAGGAGCTTTACACCATACTGTATTCCATTGAGAAACTCCGCCATGGAGGAAGAAGGTTGGGCATTAGATGAGCAACCCCATCCTGTAAAAACACAGAGCTCCAGAAACGCCAACAGAAGCTCTTCGGACCTCACCCCTGGGAGAGGAAAGATACACCAAGAAGATGGGCTGCACCTGGGTACCATGTGAAACTGGCAGGAGTATTCAAGGACATCTTCAATCTTTTACTGCTGCAGTCTGAGGTTCCCACCTGCTTCAAAAGGACAACAATCATTCCGGTGGCCAAGAGGAGCAGCTGATCTGCCTCAGTGACGACAGTACCTTCTAGCAGCACTCAAATGTACCACCATGAAATGCTTTAAGGAATTGGCTATGGCTAGAATTAACTACTGCCTGAGCAAGGACCTGGGTGCTCTACGATTTGTTTACCACAACAAAAGGCCTACACAGGATGCAATCTCATTGGCTCTCCACTTTACTTTGGAGCACCTAGTGCATGCATGTTATATGTTAGGCTGCTGTTTATTGAATGGCGGAGCAGGCTCGATGGGCCAGATGACCTACTCCTGCTCTTATGTTTATGTTTACTTATCGACTGCAGCTCAGCATTCAACATCATCATTCCTTCACTGATAACCAAAACCTGGGCTTCTGTACCTCCCTCTGCAACTGGATCCTCAGCTTCCTTACTGGGAGACCCCAGTCAGTGTGGGTTGTGAGTTTACATCACCTTGTTGCTGATACAGGTGCACCTCAAGGATGCATGCTTAACCCACTGCACTACTCTGCTTACCCAATGAGATATGGCTAAGCACAGACCAAATGCCATCTACACACAGTGGTCACTTTATTAGGTACACCTGTACGCCTGCTCGTTAATGCAAATATCTAATCAGCTATTCATGTGGCAGCAACTCAATGCATAAAGGCATGCAGACGTGCAAGAGGTTCAGTTGTTGTTCAGACCAAACACAGAGTGGGGAAGACATATGACTTTGACCGTGAATGAATATTGGTGCCAGAGTGGTTTGAGTATCTCAGAAACTGCTGATCTGGGATTTTTGCGCACAGCAATTTCTAGAGTTTATACAAATACAAAAACTTCATTGTCACCAAACCATTGATACTAGAGCAATCATCACAGTGATATTTGTTTCTGCGCTTCACGCTCCCTGAAGTACAAATCGAAGTAAATATAATAAAAATTTAAATTATAAATCATAATTAGAAAATAGAAAAGGGAAAGTACGGTAGTGCAAGTCAGGTCCAGATATTTGGAAAGTACAGTCTAGATCCGGGTCAGAATGGTACAAGAAACAAAAAGCATAGCATCTAGTTCTGTGGATGAAAATGCCTTGTTAGGGAGAGGTCAGAGGAGAATGGCCAGACTGGTTCAAGCTGACAGGAAGGAGACAGTAACTCAAATAACCACGTGTTACAATAGTGGTGTGCAGAAGAGCCTTGAAGTGAATCGAGTACAGCAACAGAAGAGCATGAACATACACTCAAAGGCCATGTTATTCGGTACTAGGAGGTACCTGATAAAGAGGCCACTGAGTGTATAAATTTGCAGGTGATGCCGCTGTTGGCAGAATCTCAGATGGTGATGAAGAAGCATACAAGACTGAGATAGATCAGTTGGTTGAGTAGTATCACAACAACAACCTCAGCAAGCCCAAGGAATTGAATGTGGACATCAGGAAGGGGATGATGGAGGAACACACACTAGTCCTCTAGAGAGGTCAGAAGTGGAAAGGATGAGCAGCTTCAAGTTCCTGGGCAAAGGCATCTCAGTGGATCTATCCACATCGATGTGGTGACAAGGAAGGTACGGCAGCAGCTCTACTTCAGTAGGAGCCTGAGGAGATCTGGTGTGTCATCAAAGGCTCTTACAAGTTTTTGTAGCTGTACGGTGGAGAGCATTCTGACTGGTTGCATCCGCCTGGTATGGTGGCTCCATTGCAGAGGATGACAAGGAGCTGCAGAGTGTTGTAGACTCAGCCAGTTCCATCTCAGGCACGGCCCTCCCCACCGTCGAGGTCATCTTCTAGGGGTAGTGCCTCAAGAGGGTGAAATCTCTCACTAAGGACCCTCATCATCCAGGACATCCCTCTCCTATCATCGGGGAGGTGATACAGGAGCCTAAAGCCTCACAATCAATGAATTGAGAACAGCTTCTGATATCTGATTGGTCCACAAACCCAAGTTTTAACTCATTATTCCATTATTTCGCTCTATCTATCTATCTATCTATCTATTTATTTATTTATATATAAATATTTGTATTTATTGTAATTGCATGTCTTGGCACTGTACTGCAGCCTCAAAACAGCAAACTTCACATCATATGTCAGTGATAATAAATCAGATTCAGATTCTGTGGTGATAAAACAGCTCAAAATGTTTACAGAGAATGAGTCCTCGAGCCCCCATTTGTTGTGGCAGCCAAGTTGTTATACATTCATAAAGCTCTGGATAATTCCCTGCCAGGGGTCACGTTAAAGTTTTCTCTGTTGCTTCACCACCACCCCTTCATCTGCGAGTGCACTTCAGGTTAAATTGCAAATTAACGTGTCTCTGGGTTCATTCAGAAATGAGTCACATTTTATCTTGTTCCGGGGAAGGAAAAGTGTTTTCTCCCCCGAAGGAATATTAATAAATCACGGAGTTTATACTTCATTAATAAAGGACACTGGTTATCACTGTTGTTTATGGAATCTTATAATGTGCAGACCATCAGCGGCTTTTCCCACTTTACCTTGATGCCCATGCTCCTATTTTATTGCTGGGGATCACTTTGGGACAAGCAAAGGTGCCAAAACTTTGCAGTTCTTTCTTTTCAGCTGGCAACCGTATCGCTCACAAATCGGATGGCTTGGCATATAGTGGTGATGCAGATTTTGAGTTACTAGATCAGTAATCTGGAGTCCTAGAATAGTAATCCAGAGGCTTGACATTAAAACCACCATGACCTCGATGGAATTGAAAGGAACATAAAGAAGAGCAAGTCGTTGTTAAGCATCCTGATGCAGAATCTTAACCTGAAACGGTGACCACCTCTCTTCCTCCCACAGATGCTGGCGGATTCACTGAGTTGCCCCAGCAGTATTTTTTGTCCAGATTCCAGCACATTTTGTGTCTCTGGCTGTTATTAATCTTGACCACTAACCCACTGAATTGTTGTAAAAATATGTTTGGTTTATTGCTGAGTCAGTGGAGGAAATCCACATCCTTTCCCTGTATCGCACCAGACCTGTCTCCCGATCTGAGTGTGAAATGGCCCAGGAAGTCACTCAGTTCAAAACTTTTGGGTTATAAATGCTGGCCTTGGTAGGGCCTGAAAAGTCCAACTGAGCTGTGATGGGAAGCAAGTTACTGAGACGGCTGGAAAACTGAAATAAAAATGGTGCCAGAACTACTCAGCTGTGTAGTGTTGGGCTTGAAATTCTGCCCTGTGTTCGTTTAGGAAGAGAGACAACCAACACCGGAATATTACAAAACTTGGCTTTAATGCAGAAGCGTAACTGGCACAGCGAGTCCACGGCGTCGCTGGAGAAGGCGCGTTCCGCCCTCCCCTTACATTCTACTCTTATTTATACCCCTTTTCCCCATTCCAACCCCTCGCTACACATATTTGGTAAGGCCGAACTCTGTTGTACATATTAGGTAATATCGGGCACTTGTGTCCCCCTTATTGGCCCGATGCCATTCACTCACGAGTTACCTGTTTCTTTTGTTTATTAAATCGCGTGACACTAGCAGTTTCGGTGTAGCGGAATCCCCAGTTTCGCTTCCTCCCTCCCTTGTACTCCTGTCTCCTAATATCACGTGAGCCACTTCCTGACTTGTAGTGGCAGTCTCAAATTAACCCTAACATTAACCCTAACAGTAGGCAGCACCAATGGGGAGAAAACAGAGCCATAGGGTGTTACTGGAGTAAATGCGTGGACGTGTCTATTTCTGGTGGGAGGGATGGAATGGTTTGCAGATCACCCTCTCCGAGCCAGCCAGATATTGGTGAAACCAGATTCTCTACCCCACCACTGGAGCCAGAAGCTCCCAGCCATTCCATTCAGCAGTCTGATCCCACTGAGCTTTATCAATGTACAGGGCTGGGTTATACATAGGAATGAGTACATGGGAGACTGTTAGATATGATAGCTGATGTAAGGCTGTAAGGTGGGAACAAAACAGAAATTTCCACATGCCTTCTTTTCCCCACTAATCATGTAACAATCAGGCACTTGGTCAAGATGAACAGACTCACTCACTCCCTGAGCCAGTAGGGCTGACTGGTGGCCAATTTTCCTGTATCTGTTCACTCTCCTGTCACAGCTGCTGGAGTGTGGGAGGCTGAGGAGTGACCCTATAGAGCTATACAGGTCACAGTCTTTTTCCCAAGGTCACTGAGTCTAAAAGTAGGGGGTGTAGGCTAAGGACGAGAGGGGAAAGATTTAAAATGAAACTGAGAGTAACCTTTTCATACAGAAGGGGGTGAGTATAAGGAATGAACTGTCAGAGGAAGTTGTAGAGAGGGTATAATTGCAATGTTTAAAAGTCATTGGTCAGATAGGAAGGGATTAGAGGGATATGGGCCGAGCACAGACAAATGGGATTAGGCCAGGTTGGCAGCTTGGTTGGCATGGATGGGATGGACAGAAGGGCCTGCTTCTATTGTATATAGCTGGATAACTCTTAAGATTTCTGAGCTGATGATTCTTGAAATGAAGGGAGTTTCCCTTCTCACAGGTGATGTGCACTTTGGGCAATCAAGTTGCCCAACTCATTTCAGACATTAGGCCCAGCACTTGAGTCAATGACCTTTCACCAGGATCCTTCATAAGCTATGGACAGATATAACCGGGGTTTGATGCACAGTTCAGATCTATCCTGATTTATGTTGCTGTCTATGTGTGGAATTTGTGCATTCTCCCCGTGAACATGTGCGTTTCCTCTGGATGCTGCAGTTTCCTCCCCCATCCTAAAGATGTGTAGATTGGTGAATGACTAGGTTAATTTAAATTGCCCTTTCTGTGTAAGTCTGTGGCAGAATCTAGCAGAAATTGATGGGAATGTAGGGAGAACTGGTTAGGGAAAAGTGGTGGGGAATGGGATTATACTATGGACAAACATAAAGTCCTTCTATGGGGAAGGAAATGTGGACAAGGTTGCTATTGAGAACAGATTTATTCTTGCACTTTTTATCTCTTTATTCAGAGGCCAGTATTGCAAAATCCCTCCCTGGGCCAAAGTCCACACCCATTGAAGTGTGCTGTGTAAGTGGGGCTGGTTGGATGGACATTACCCGATACTAGGTGAGATGCACAAGGAAAATTCAGCATTGCATTGATTTGCTGGAGGAAATGAAATCCACTAAAGGTCCAGGAAGACATTTCCTCAATGTTCTCCTCCAAATTGACCTGAGATTTTATCAGTTTTTGATTCTTTTCCAGGCGTTAATAAAATTTTGAAGGTGTCCATAGTTTTGTTTCTGTGACTCACAAGGCATTAGAAGTGTAGATGAACTCTACTCTACATTTACCTCTAGGGCAGGGGTTCCTAACCTGGGGTCCATGGACCACCTACTTAATGGCATAGAATAAAAAAGGTTGGAACCCCTGTTCTCTCTTTGTTACCCATCCATTCTGATCCTTAGAAGTGGGGTTGATGCAGTCACTGAGAACAGATTAAATTCGCATTCACTCACAGATGGCAATGACAGAATCATGAAGCTGGAAAAGTGGTTTCCCAAGCTGCAGGATATGTGAATGAAACACCCCAGTGGATAAATTCTGGAACTCAGTTGGTCCAAAGTACCTTACGCCCAGGCATTTGTCTGGATAAATACCACCATAGGTTTGTCTACTGTGAGTATTAGTGTATCGAAGCAGATACAAATATTATACCATGTGAGCAATATAGGTATCATAACATGGATCAATAATATCAGGCTCTGCTATTGTACGTATTATATAGAGTCATGGAGCTGTAGAAAACTACAGTGCAGAAACAGGTTCTTTGGCCCATCTAGTACATCCGGAACCATTTAAACGGTCTAGTCCCAGCAACCTGCACCCAGATCATAGCCCTCCATGCCCCTGCCATCCATATACCTGTTGGAGTTTCTCTTAAATGTTGAAATCGAGCTTGCTGGCAGCTCGTTCCACACTCTCACCACCCTCTGAGTCCCCCCCGATGTTCCATAAACTTTTCACCTTTCACCCTTAACCAATGACCTCTGGTTATAGTCCCACCCAACCTCAGTGGAAGAAACCTATTTGCACTTACCCAATTTATACCCCTCATAATTTTGTATACCTCTATAAAATCTCCCCTCAATTATCTACATTTCAATGAATAAAGACCTAACCTCTTCAATCTTTCCTTAAAATTCAGGTGCTCCAGTCCTGGCAACATCCTTGTAAATTTTCTCTGTACTCTGCCAACCTTATTTATATCTTACCTATAGGTAGGTGACCAAAACTGCACAGAATACTCCAAATTAGTCCTCACCAAACATCTTATAGAACTTCAACATAATATCCCATCTTCAGTATACAATACTTTGATTTTTGAAGGCCAATGTGCCAGAAACTTTCTTTACACCCCTATCTATCTGCACTGCCACTTTCAATGAATTATGGACCTGTATTCCCAGATTCCTTTGTTCTACCACACTCCTCAGTGTCCTACCTTTCACTGTGTAGCCCCTACCCTGATTCATCCTACCAAAGTGCAACACCCCACACTTGTCTGCATTAACTTTTATCTGCCATTTTTCAGCCCATTTTTCCACCTGGTCCAATTCCACTGCAAGCTATGATAGCCTTCCTCACGGTCCACTACACCCTGAATCTTGGTGTCATCTGCAAATTTGCTAATCCAGTTAACCACATTATGATCCATTCATTGATATAGATGACTAACAACAAAGGACACAGCACCAATCGCTGCAGCACTCCACCAGTCAGAAAGACAATCATTTACTACCACTCTCTGGTTTCTCCCACAAAGCCAATGCTTAATCCAAATTACTACCTCTACTATAAAACAATTGTTTGGTATTGTAAAGCACAACTGGACCTGAAACTGGGCAACAGGTTCATGTACTTGTCCAAAGGGGTATGAACGGGGGAGTCTAAATTTGACTGAGGACAAATGTGTAGTCCATTATTCCACAGACAATGAGTTAATTCTATCTTTTGATACTCTACCCTACAGTGCTAATGCTGTGTTATCTCTTTGAGTGGAAAGTGGTTCTGGAAAGCTGATATAATTCATGTCCAGAACAGTCAGCGTTGCTGAGAGAAAGTGCTCTCATCTGAAAAAGGAAGTTTAGCCATTATGTTTGGAGTGCAGCATTTCCATAAGAATATTTATGGATGCACTTCACAATGTTTAAAGGTCTCATGGAGCTGCCTTCCATGGAATCAAGCTAGAAGATCAGATGGCTTCACCATGAATTCGAAGATAAGCAAATGTCAAGCTGAGGCTTTATAAGGCACTGGTGAGGCCTCAGCTGGAGTATTGAGAGCAGTTTTGGGTCCCTTTTTAAAGAAATGTTGTTCTGGCATTGGAGAGGGTTCAAAGGAGGTTCACAAGAACAATTCTGGGAATGAAAGGCTCATTGTAGGAGAAGCGTTTTAATGACTCTGGGCTTGTATTCACTTGAGCTTAGAAGAATGAGGCTGGATCTCACTGAAACCTATCGAATTATGAAAAGCCCAGATAGAGTGGATGTGAAGAGGATGTTTCGACCAGGCCTAGAATAGAAACATGTCCCTTTAGAACAGAGATGAGGAGGAATTTCTTTAGCCAGAGGCAGGTGAGTTTGTGGAATCCATTACCACAGATGGCCATGGAAGCCAAGTCATTCGGGTAGTCAGGGGTTGGGGTTCAAAGTTCAACTTGGAGCTGTTTGTAAGGAATTTGTACGTTCTCCCTGTGACTGTGTGGTTTTCCTCCAGGTGCTCCAGTTTCGTCCCACAGCCCAAAGACATGCCGATTGGTAGGTTAATTAGTTGTTGTAAATTGTCCTGTAATTAGGCTAGGGTTAAACAGGTGGGCGCGGCTTGTTGGGTTGGAAGGGTCTGTTCCACACTGTATCTCAAATGAATTAAATAAATATTGTATATTTAACGTGAAGGTTGATTATGGTCTTGATTAGTTAGAGTCAGAGTTTACAGGGATAAGGCAGGAGAATGGGGTTGAGAGGGTAAATAAATCACCCACGAGTGAATGGTGGAGCTAACTCGATGGGCCAAATGACTTAATTCAGCTTGTATGTTTTATGGAATTTAACTGCATACAGTTTTGATTATGCTCGTTGGGGAAAATTCCATGTTACTGGAGGAAGTTGAGAGCCAGAGGTAATAAAGAAATGCTCTTTAGATCATGGAAACGGAAGCTCGCAACTACTGAGAGAGAAGAAGAGAAAGAGAAACAGGCAGAAAGACATGGGGAGAAGGATATGGAGATAGAGAAAGGGAGCGATGGACAGTGATAGAGGAGCAGGGCCGAAACAAAGAAAACCAGAGGCAGAAAAGGTGACCTGATGAAGTTAAGGGATGACACAAGTTGTATGCAAGGTTACTATCGATGCAATGCTCCTCAGACAGGATGAAGAGGTCAATACTCCCCAATGCCATTAGGCTTTACAATTCTACCGCCAGGACTTAAGAACTTTTTAAAAGCTATTATTAATGCTTTTTGAGATAGTGATTTAAATGCATATCATATTTTTTACTGAGTTAAGTATTGTATGTAATTAGTTTTGCTACAACAAGTGTATGGGACATTGGAAAAAAAGTTGAATTTCCCCATGGGGATGAATAAAGTATCTATCTATCTATCTATCTACTGGCAGGGGAGGGCAAAGATGGACAACAAACAGTTGCCCGGAGGTGGGATAAATGCTTGGATACCAATTGCCCTTAGGTTTATGCAGTATGAGATTAGCTTGTGTAAACAGTAAGAATAATTCACGTGTGAGTGAGCTGTTAATGATAAATGTGGATTATCAAACTGTCACTGTATGCATTCTCCTGTAAACAATAGCGTTGTACAGCAAAGAATTACCAGACCTGAAACCAGGCAACAAGGCTATGGCTTGTAGCAATTGTAGTAATGGGAAAAAAAGGAGAAATGGAAAGATGAAGTGTCGGAAGTGGTGACAGCGTGAGTCCAAAAGAAATAATAATGGAACAAATAAGGAAGCAAAAGGTATAAGAGAACAGCAGAATTGTTACCTGAACCTGATGTCAAGTATAGAATTTCTCTACACCTCAAGTCTTCTTTCATCTAGAATTTTTTTCCTACTTTGGAGACTTATGATCAGCTGCATATTTGCGGGGTTGGGACATCAGGATGAACAACCGTGGTGGAAACAGGAATAAAATCAGAAAATGCTGGAAAAGCTCAGCAGGCTAGGCAGAATCTCTAGAAAGAAAAGCTGTTTCTCTTTCCACAGCTGCTGCTTGACTCAATGAGTATTCCCAGCATTCCCAGATTTCCAGGACCTGCAGATGGTTTTTTTTATTTTCATGGGATGGAAAGCATTTTGATTGAACTGAATATTGGGCCAGATCTTGTTGACCTGACCCCAGCATTACCTATAGTCACCCTGCACAGAGCACCTAGGTTCTGGGGCCTACTTTGCTGATCCAAATTTTCTTGGGCTCCAATCATGTGGGCTGAGCACCAGGGCCTCCGAAGGTGCACTATAGAGGGACCGTATTTGAAAGCCTGTGATAGCTGGCGCAAACCTGTCCAATGTTGTGCTAGCTGTCAAAGCTGTGAAGGACTATAAATATCTCTGATTCCCTCCACATTTAAAGAAAGTATTCAAATAAACAAAGCACATAATTAAGATGATAAAACTGATTATTTTTAAATAACAAGAACTGGGTGCAGAGTCACTAACTGTTTTGAACATCTATCATTTACCAGCAATCCAGTGGCTATCTTGGTCTAATATATATATTGGTAGGAAGCTGGAGTGTTGGGATGCTTTTGAAAACCAGCAGAAGACAATTACAAACCTGAAGGATCTGCTGAGTAACTTCTTCATACGGAGAGCTGAAAGAGGCAGTAGTTGAGGCAGGTATATTTAAAAGACAGTTCAACAGTTACGTGGAAAGGAAAGGTTTCAAAGTGCATTTATTATCAAAAGAATGTATAAATTATACAACCTTGAGACTTGTTTGCTTACAGGCCATCGCAAAGCAAAGAACCCAGAAGAATACAATTATAAAAAATAAGACCAACCCCCACCCCCGTGCCCACAGAGAAAGAGAAAAAAACACAGATCAAATAACGGATACAACAGAAACAAGCAACAGCATCAGCATTCCGAACCATATTGAGTCCTTAGATCCAAATCCCCCGAGCAGCCTGAAGTAGGCCCGAAGCCTCGATTTTAAGTTCATCATATTAGCGGGGAAAATCACTGCAAAGTTCACAGACACAAAGCAAAGCAGCCAGGGGGCAGTCTCACAGCCTCAGCGTCACAGAGAGTGGAGCTCCCAGACTGTCTGGTCCGGCATTTATAAATTGTTTGAACTTCACAGTATGACCCAGCCCTGAAGCAGTGAATAGCTTCTGGCCTCTGCTGCCAGAGAAGCCAATCCTGACTTCTTCAAATCGGCCCGGCGCCCAGAACAATACAGCCTCACCCAACACCCGGCCTTCCGGTCTATCCAGGCTGGCATTTAGATTGTCCAAACAGTGGATTGTATCTCTCATTAGGACCTGGGCCTCGTCATGGCGAATTGCTCCAGGCCTAGAACACACCACCCAGGGATTTGCTTCAGACCTGGACCTAGAGGGATATTGGTGAAATACAGGCAAACGGGGCTTGTTTAGGTGGGTATCTTAATCAGTACAAGGAATTGGATTGAAGGCCGATTTCTATGCTTTTTCCATGCATAAGTGTTGTTGGCTTTTAACTCCTACTTACAGGGGCAGCAAATCACTTCAAGGGCAGATAGGAATAAGCAATAAGTACTAACTACACCAGTTCAGCATAGGACTTGTGGAAGATTAACAGGAAAAGCAGCCATTGGTGTGATTTCCCCTTGGTGAAGGACAGGCTCTGTCCTCTGACAGCTCTTTTACATCTCTTGACTTGCCTCCATCTTCCCACCGCCTGTTTAATAGATGGATGCCAGCCAGAGGATGCGACAGGATCCCTTTCTGCAGAGAACAGGTGTGCTGTTTCCTCTAGGGCTTGAGATTTATGCTGTTTGTCTCTCAGCATCTGAATATCGGGAAAATTGATGATTTTAAATTCTGAACACCGTCTAAATTTAAAGAAAGCCTGTCGTTTGAAATAAGAACATAAAACAAGAGAGAATCTCTTTCGCTGAGCACAGAAACAAACAAATAAATCAGAGGAGTGATTCAGGAAATGTTGGACAAAGAGAAATATCAAAAATGTTATGTATGACAAATCCATAGGTGTGCATTGGGCAAAGGACCTACAGATGCAATGTAGCTATTACTGGTTAGTAACAGTGTGAAACACTCATACTCTTCTTTCATCTCCCCTATCAACAAAACTACTGTCATCAGTTTTTGACACACAATCCATATGCGCACAGTGGCTCACTTGCATCCAGTAGCACAGCCGAGTCATCACATCACAATGAGATGCAGCAAGGGACCTCGTCCTGTAAGATCTCCTTCCTTCACTAGAGTAAATGGAGGCATTCATCTGTAAAATGGTCCAAAGATCTCCAAACTGTTTATTTCAGAGTGCTTCAGTGCTGCTGTGAAGTATTTTTGCTTGTGACACTTTAGCTCCTTAGTGATGGGGCCTCCTGTCTCAGCCAGCAGCTTCCATATTCTTGCATATACACCGAGCGGCCACCTTATTAGGTAAGATAATGAAGCGGCACTGAGTGTATGTTTGTGGACTTCTGCTGGCACAGCCATCCACTTCGACGTTTGATGTGTTGTGCATTCAGAGATGCTTTTCTGCACGCCACTGTTGTAATGCGTGGTTATGTGAATTACTGTCACCTTCCTCAACATGTATGCATGGCCCAGTCTGGCCATTCTCCTCGGACCCCTCTCATTAACAAGGTGTTTTTGCCCACAGAATTGCCACTCACTTTTTTTTTTGCACCATTCTCTGTAAACTCTAGAGGCTGTTGTGTGTGAAAATCCCAGGAGATCAGCAGATTCTGAGATACTCATACCACCCCTAATCATATAACATTAGTCTAGCATCAACAATCATTCCACGGTCAAAGTCACTTAAGGTCATATTTCTTTCCCCATTCTGATGTTTGGCCTGAACAACAACTGAACCTTTTAACCACGTCTGCATGCTTTTAGTGTTGGGTCGCTGCCGTATGATTGGCTTATTAGATATTTGTATTAACAAACAGGTGTACAGCTGTACCTAATAAAGTGGCTACTGAGTGAATTTGTGGGATTTGTTTCCACAGGCAGCTGTGGAGGCCAGGTCATTGGCTGTATTTAAGGCATAGATTGATAGGTTCTTGATTAGACATGGCATAAACACAGGGAGAAGGCCAGGGAGTGGGACTGAGTTGGGGAAAAAAAGGATCAGCCATGATTGAATGGTGGAGGAGACTCGATGGGCCAAATGGCCTAATTCTGTTCCTATGTCTTATGGTCCTATTTATAAGCAGAAAAGAATACCATTTATCCCAATACCCATGTGCTGATCACACTGCACTGTCCCATCCAATTATCCCAGGACAGTGGTATCTCTCGGTCAGATTAAGTGTCTTGACCCGAAATATCGACTGTCCCTTTCGCACCACAGATGCTGCCTGACCTGTTGAGTTTCTCCAACATCTTGTCTGTTGTTCCAGGGGCATCTCTAGGTAGGCACAGAGTAAAGCTCCCCCCAGCCTGTTAGAGAATTAGTTAAAGGGACAGATCATACAAAATTGGTTGCAAAAAGATCTGAAAATGAAAGTAAAGATGTCTTATTACAGTATTGTAACAGTATTGGTAAGGTTTATGCCTGGAAATGGCATGCTGTTTAAGTCTTGCAATAGAACAGAGGTTCCCAACCTTTTTTCTGCCTTGGACCATTACCATTAAGCAAGGGATCTGTGGACCCCTGTAATCGGGGGAATGCACTAAATAGAATAGTTGATGGGAGGGTTTATCTATCAGATAATGTACCTCGATTCTATAGAGCTTAGACAAACTGAACCACATTTTGAGAGGATCGGTGCAGGAATGATTTTCCCCGGCTGAGGAGACACTGTTGCAAAATAGAGTCGAAACATTTCTTAATACAGAGGGTGGTGAATTCCTGGAAGTCTCTAACTTGGAGAGCCATTGAGGGTGGTCAGTCTTAGAGTGTATTAAAAATTGATAGATTAATTTCCAGATATGAGGGGATTCAGAGATATAGGGTAGAGTAGAAGTATACCTCCAACTCAAAGAGCCTTAAAGGGTGGGTGGGGGTGGGTGGAAGAATCAGTCTTTAAGTTTATTGAAAATAGATTCATTTCCAGATATGAAGGGGTTTAGGAATGTGGGATAGAGCAGAAAGCATAATATTGTTGAATGGTGGAGTAGGTTCAATGGGCTGAAGAGTACTTATGGAAATGTCAGACAACAACCAGGAGGTGGCAGCAGTAACACACACATAACCAAAAATGCTTCATCATTGATACGAAGGCAGGAGAGAGCAACTTACAGGAAGAATGAAAGGATAAAGAAGGGATGCAGAAAGGGAGAAGAGTGTGAAGGGAAACATGATAAAGAGAAGAGTGAACTAATAAGGAGAACAAAAGAGAAGGAAGAAAGAGAGAAACAAGAAGGAGCGTGATAGTGGAGGATTGAATCAGAAGAATATGACAAGAAAGAGGGAGAAGAAGAAATAGGAGATAACAATCTCAAGGAAAAGAAGAAGTGAAAATACAAATCTTTGATGAACAGAGTATTAATATGATAATTCTGACCAACCTCATCTGGTGGAATTTGCAGTAAATGAAGGAGTGGCACAATGCCATCCTCCTGGGATATTGGGCAGGACAATGCATCTTCTCATGAACATTAGCGCCAAGGAAGTAATATACAAGAGGAGCGATTTACAGCAAAGGAGGAAGTTAATCAGGTTTATTGCCATTGATATCGGTTGTGAAATTTGTCATTTTGTGGCAGCAGTATGTGCAACTATAACAAATTACTATAAATAACAATAATAAATAAATAAATAATAGTGACAAAGAGAAACAAGGGACTCGTGCTCGCAAGCTCATGGACCATTCAGAAATCTGAAGGAAGCAGAGAAGAAGCTGTTTCTAAAACATTGAATGTGGGTCTTCAGTCTCTTGTACCTCCTCCTTGATGGAAGTAAGGACAAGATGGCTTGTCCCAAATGAGGGTCCTCAAAGATGGATGTCGCCTACTTTAGGCATCCCCTTAAAAGAAGATTGGCTGACAGACAGGAGGCAAAGTGTGGTAATAAAGGGGGCCTTTTCTGGTTGGCTGTCAGTGATTAGTGGTGCTCTACAAGGATCGGGTCGATGTTGGGTCTGTTTCTTTTTACGTTATATGTTAATGATTCAGATGATGCAACTGATGGCTTTGTGGCCACATGTGTGGATGATACAGAGAGAGGTGGAGGGACAGGCGATGTTGAGGAAGCCGGATGTCTGCAGAAGGACTTAGATTAAGAGAACGAGCAAAAAATTAGCAGATGGAATATAATATGGGGAAGAGTATGATCATGCACTTTGGTAGAAGGAATAAAGGTGAGACTATTCTCTAAATGGGGAGTAAATTCAAAGCTCATGCAGGACTTCCTAAAGGTTAACTTACGGCTGAGTTGGTGGTAAGGAAGGCAAATGCAATATTAGCATTCATTCAAGAAGACTGCAATATAAAAGCGAGCATATAATGCTGAGTCTTTATAAGGCGTTGGTCAAGCCAGTCATGAAGTACTGTGAGCAATTTGGGGTGTCTAAGAAAATCTAAGAAAAGATGGATTGATATTGGAAAGGGTCCAGAGGAAGTTCACAAGAATGATTCCAGGAATGAAAGGATAACATACGAGGAGTTTTTGATGGCTCTTGACCTACACTTGCTGGGGTTTAGAAGAATGAGGGGAATCTCATTGAAACCTATCGAATGTTGAAAGGCTTAGATAGAGTGGATGTGGAGAGGAAGTTTCCTATAGTGGGGGAGTCTGGGATTAGAGACCACAGCCTCAGAATAGAAGGATGTACCTTTACAACAGAGATGAAGAGGAATTTCTTTAACCAGTGGGTGGTGAATCTGTGGAATTCATTGCCACAGATGGCTGTGGAGGCCAAGTCATTGGGTATATTTAAAGTAGAGGTTGATTAGTTCTTGATTAGTCAGGGCATCAAAGGTTATGAGTAGAAAGCAGGAGAATGGGATTGACAATGATAATAAATAAGCCATGATGGAATGCGAAGCAGACTCAGTGGGCCGAATGGCCTAATTCTGCTCCTATATCTTATGGTGGGGAGGCTTGTGCTGTGATGGAGCTGGCTGAGTCTATAACTCACTGAAGCCTCTTACATTCCTGTGCTTTGGTGCCTCTATACCAAGCAGTGATGCAACCAATCAGTATGCTCTCCAGGATACAGCCGTAAATATTCGCTAATATTTTTGAGACATACCAAATCTCCTCAAACTCAAGGAAGAAGGAAGCATATTTAAAGTTGGGAAAACAAGGATTGGAGCGTGCTCTTGAGAGTTATAAGGTGGCTAAGATGGAGAGCTAGAGAAGAAGAGCCATGAAAAGGCCTTGGTTAGTAGGTTTGGGGAAAACCCCAAGTCATTCTACATGCATGTGAGGAACAGGAGGATAACTAGAGTGAGGGTAGGGTCAATCAGACATTAAACAGGAAATGTGCCTGGAGTAGGAGGAGGTAGGTGAGGTCCTAAATTAACACTTTCCTTCAGTTTTTACCAAAGAGAGGGACCTTGACGAATGTGAGGTCATTGTAGAATGCGTTAGTGTGCTTGAACAAGTGTGGAGGTTAAGGAAGGAAGTGTTGAAACTACTGACAAACATTATAATAGATAAATCCCTGGGGATGGACAGGATATACCCCAGGTTCCTAACAGAAGCAAAGGAAGAGATTGCAGTGCCTTTTGAGTTGATCTTTGAGTCCTCAATCATAACAGAAGCAGTGCTAGAAGATTGAAGGATGGCAAATGTTATTCCTTTGTTGAACATAACCTTGGGAATTATAGAGCAGTGAGTCTTGCTTCAGTGGAGGCCAAACTATTGGAGCCGATCCTTAGAGACAGGATTTACAAGCATTTGGAGAAGCGTAGTCTGGATAGTCTACATGACTTTGTGAGGGGTAGGTCTCACGAGCCTGATTGACTTTTTTGAGGAAGTGACGGAACAAATTGATGAAGGTAGAACAGTGGATGTGGTCTATATGGATTTTAGTAATGCATCTCCCCATGGTAGACTCGTTCAGAGATTCAGAGAAAACAGGCAGCGTGGATTCACGATTGGCATGCCCACAGAAGACAGAAAGTGGTAGTAGATGAAGCATTTTCTGCCTGGAGGTCCTTGACTAGCAGTGATCTTATAGATCTGTGCTGAGTCACACAGACATCGTTGTAGAGAGAGTAGGGCAGTGGGCTAAGCAAGCATCCTTAAGATGCGACTGTGTTGATTGTCAGTGAGGAGGAGATGTTATCACCAATCTATGCTGACTGCCGTCTCTCAATAAATAAGTCAAGAATCCAATTGCAGAGGGAGATACAGAGTCCCAGCTAATTAACCTTTTTCCACTTCCCACCTCTGGTTCTTTCAGGCTGCAACTAGTAAATACAATAAAGTTTTTTTGCTTTTCACATCTCTGCAGTGAATTTCACATCTCTGTTACACTCTGGGTGATTATACAGCTGCACCAATCTCTGATGTTTTTGTCAATTGCTCTCAACCTTTGCCCTTAATTATGGACCTCTCTGCAGAGGCAAATAGTTCTTTCCCATCCATTCTGTTGAAGCCACTATTAATGCTACACATCTCAATTAAAGCTCCCCTCATCCTCCTCTGTTCCAAAGTAAATATCTCCATTGAGGCCAATCTTTCCAGTCCCAGTATCATGATGGTTAACCTCATCTCTGGTGCAAACATAACTTGCAGCAATGTGGTAAGCAAACTATAGGTAGTATTTTAGCTGTGGTCTAGCTAATGTTTTATACATTAAACATTAACTTTCCTGATATTACATTCTGTTTCTGGGCCTGTAAAACATAGTTCCTAACCATGTTGACCACTGGCTGTCCTACCTAGTGATCAGAAGGCTCCACTCCTGCCCTACACTTCCCAGTTTCCCACAGTTCACTGTATATTCCCTTCCTTATTTGTCTTCCTCCAATACATCTCAAGAATGAATTTCATTTACCATTTCTCTGACCATCTTGTTGAGGTCCATGGTGATATTCCTCAGGACTTACCTCTCTACCACGTTGTACATCAGCAGCTAGTTTCTTAATCATTATACCTACATTTTACATTAAGTCACTGATAAGTATCAAAAATTGTGAATGGCATAGTGCTGAGCCTGGGAAAAACCCAGTCAACAAAATCCTTTAACCATTACTTTTACTTTCTGTCATTGAGACAATTTTGGATCCAATTCAAACTTCTTAGGGACATGGAACTTCATTTTTCTGCCATGAGGGATGTTGTGACAATGGTTGTGAAATGCCATGTGGAATATTACTGAATCTTACTGAAGGACTAGGCATGCCAGGTTAGATGGTAGTAAAAGACAAATGGAAAGAACACAATGTGGAAACAATAGACCTCTGTTTAATTGTACTCTAAGTGATCACAGCTGAAGAAGGAATGAAGCTGCCCAATTTTCTTTCTGTTCAAGTATGTTACCAGGATATGGATGTAGCTTTTCAAAAAATGATTTCCCTTGTTAAGTCACCAGCAACCTCAGCAGAGCGTGTGTGAAGTTCTGACTGCCAAACTGTAGGAATGGTGTGAGTGCAAGGGAGATTCACCGGGACGTTTCTCAACAGGCTTCAGTTATGGAGAGACATTGGATAGACTGGCTTGTGATCCCTGGAGCAAAGGAGGCTAAGCAGTGACCTGATGGAAGACAGGGTAGATAGTTAAAATATTTTTCTCATGGTAGAGGGTATCAAAAAATAAAATTTTAAGATTAAGTTGAGAGGAAGGAGTTTGAGAGAAAACAGATTGGTTGATATCTGGAACTTGCTGTCGGAGGATACAGTCAGATACAATGATGGAATCAAATACTATCACAATGTTTAACAGACATGTAGATAGGCACTTGAATATGCATGGCATCACAGAATATAGTCCTAATGCAGACAAATGGGATTGATGTGGAGGTTCTAAAAGACTGGCACACACACAATGAGTGGAGGGCTCATTTCTGTGTTAGAAAGGATGAAGGAATAGACACTGGGTCAATGGCATCATGACGGAGGCATGTTGTTAATATGTGCTTCCTTTAGCATCATTGGTGCTGGACCTCAGCATAGTAAGGAAGCTGTTGGAAGAAAGATGGAGGGGTGGAGGTCATTGTAAAATGTAGAAGGATTAAAGGCTAAAGTGCCAGCCTTGTCCTATGGCAGGCGTGGGGAGGAGTCCATTAGCTACGTTGGTGGGGATGATCCAATACTATTGCCACCCTATGATGAGACAATTGGGGGAAGAAGTGTGGAGGGTGATGGGTTAACTCATAACAGCAGCTCACCCTGTCTGGAGGGGACAATGCAGGTGAGAAACGTAACCCTCGTGATCACCAAGTGTTTGTAATCAGAGGGTTAACCAATAAATACAAGTTGCAAGAGCTGCTCTATCATGCATTGACATCCTGCCCTTTTCTACACCTTAGTTCCAGTTACTCTCCTGACCTCATAGCCCCCGGTTCCCTTAGTGGTCAAAATGTCTCCAACCCCAAGCATGAACGTTCCTGATGACCAAGTATCGGTGCCCCTCATTTGCAACCCTCGCAAAAGGAAGTTTCTCCTCGTCAGCCATCTGCTGGATTCTCCAACCTGAGGAGATAGCTTACTGCATCTATTCTGTGAATCCCCTGAAAATTGGTCACCGCTCCTTCTTCCAGACATCAATGATTATAGGTCACTCATCCCATCTCCTCTTAGATGTACTCCCTCATCCTGTGTTTGTTTCTAGATGCATATTCCTCAATTATGGAACCTCAAAACTTGTCTACCATTCTGTAGCTTCTGCTCCGACCAGAGCCTTGGACAATTTGCTGCCTAACTTTTAAGAGAAAAATGACCTTTTTTCTCTTGCTTTGTTCTACCCAGGAAGTTCAGTTGGGCATTTCCTGATATTAGATATGCTGGATGCTAATTCCTCATTGCTTGTGTAAGGATTGACATAATTTCTCAAGTAATGCACCTTAGAGTTGTCTTTGAAGGCACTCTGCATGCAATGTTTTTTCAAAGTTCAAAATTAATTTATTATCAAAGTACATAAGTGCCGCCATATACTACCTTGAGATTCATTTTCTTGTGGGTATTCACAGTAGATACAAAGAAATACAATTGGAATTAATGGAAAAAACTACGCAAAAACAAAGACTGACAAACAACCACTCTACAAAATAGGTCAAACTGTGCAATACAGACAAAACAAATAAAGATAGATAAGTAAGTAGTAAATAATGCTGGGAACATGATTATAGAGTTCTTGAGCATGAATCCATATGTAGGTTGTGGAATTAGTTTATTATTAAGGTGAGTGAAGTTATTTTGAAGATATTATGGTAACTAAGTATGATTGTGATTCCTGAATCTCTGATCCATCTACCTGTTCTTCCAACCAGGCATTTTGACTGCCCTCTGTTTTGACTCCTGACTGTTACTTCCTGACCCTTCCCAATTCCCAAGTGTTCCTGACTCCTGACTCTTCCAAAGATCCCTTGATGACTCAGCCTTCCAAGGCTCAAACTTAAACCAATGAACTGTGAGGCTTCTGGCAGTGGTCTCTATCTCTATCAGCTCCCCACTCAGACCCTTACTGTACATGACTGCTGCCCTGATTCCTGGAGTCATTTTCTGCAAAGATCCATCTGAATCCTACTGCCAACTCACAGTGAAGATGCTTCTAGTCCACCCATCCTGATTCTTGACCTCTGACTGCTGGACCACCCTTGGTCCCTACCTTAGTCCTGGTGGCATATTTTCCATTGTCTACTGCATCAGAAATTTTGTGCATAGTCCCCTGCACAGCTGACATTCCTCACTGTATCCAACGTGTTTTCCTTCCTCCAAACTGTCACTATAAGTATGAATAGATGGGGCAAAGCTGTTGAACTTCATTATATGCCACACGCTGACTTGAAAGACTCAATTATTCCTGTTTTGAGTCTTTTAAGCAACCCCTTCTCAGTGGTGGGACACAAAGCTAATGCCCTTACTGTGCCAATAATATTTTTGGAATGCAACTTAGCAAATATCCTTTGAAAATCCAGATATTTCAAATCCTCTGGTTTCCTGAAGTACGCTCTGTTAGGTTCAAGTTCAGAAGTTGTTAGATTTCTTTTGCAAAGTTGTTATTCTGCTGAATCTCACCATGAGCTTCTATGTGTCCTAGTACTCTGTTTTTGTAATGGACTCAAACATTTTCCAAAAGCGCTGTTATTAGGCTGATTGCTTCCAGATTATCTCTCATTTTCCATCATGATGTCATTATCTTGTACCTTCCAGTCTACTGGAACAGTTCTAGAATCTCAGACACTTTCAAAGATCACCACTATTTTTGTAACCAACTATTCTAAAACTCTCGATGTAGACCACAGGCCCAAAGGGTTTGCCAATGTTCAGTTTCCTTAATTGCTCTTGTACTTACTGTAGTCTTTATGATATTAATTGCTTTAACTTGCTCTCTGTCATTAAACACAAGGCTCCTCATTAAGTCTGTTGTGTTATTGAGGTCATTTTGTCTCCCAGGTACATACATCTATCTTGACTATTCTACATGCACGTGGAAGCTCTTGCAATCTTTTTTTTAAACTTCTTGCATTTTTATCTCAATTTATGTCTTGGTCAGCTCTAGTATGTTCCTAAAGACCTTCAGTCCTCAAAGTAGAAATATTTAAACTGCTTAAATTAATAGAAACCATTAAATAAATTCTATCCAGTGGAAGGTGCCAGGTTTGTATTTGATTTATTTGTGATTAATAAGTTTCAAATAAGCACATTTGTAATAATTTAGCATTATTTATTGGTCTTAATGGGGTTGAATGTTTGCAAATATCCCTTTTGAGTTAACTGGCAGGTTTGGCAACTGGTGAGGCAGTGGGTCCTCACCTGCTGAAAGAGGTGTGTACTGTGCACTCAGGTTAGTCCTGCACAGCCCCTGACCTTGGTCACGAGCTCCAATGGTAGACTGTATGTGTGAGCCAAAGTTGGGGGCATCAGCATAGTGCAGTGACAGAAAACAAGTATGTCAGGACCGGGCCCTTAGTTTATGGACATGTTCTGTATGGTAGTGCATATTATTTATGTATTACACGCAATTCAATATATAATATTTATTTGGTGTTCACCACCACCTTGCAGTGGGGACTGGGACACTGCAGAGTGTTGGTCTTTGGTAGAAGCTATTTTGATTGATCTTGGTAAGGGTGACATTTTCAAACCGGTGCACTCAGCGGGCTTGAAGTAAAGAAATAAGTTACCTAAACAAAAAAATCTCAGCTTACACCCTCTTTGTATGTTAAGACATAAGCATTTTGACATGGAGGAAAATTGTTCTTGAAGTCAGCCAGGACTGCAGAGAAACTGATATCAAGACTGGTGGAGGTAGAGACTTGGCAGAAGGACTTGGACAGAATGGGAGACTGGGCAAAGAAGTGGCAGGTGGAATACAGTGTAGAAGTGTGTGGTTATGCAGTTTGGTAGGAAAAATAATGGTGTAGGCTGTTTTCTACATGGGAAGAAAATTCAGAGATCAAAGGTGCAAAGGGCCTTGGGTGTCCCAGTTCAGGATTCCCTTAAAGTTAACCTGCAGATTGAGTTGGAAGTAAAGAAGGTAAATTCATGAGCATTCATTTCAAGAGGACTTGAACATAAAAGTAAGGATGAACTACTGAGATTTTACAAAGCATTAGAATTTGGAATATTGGACTATTGTGAGTAATTCTGTGTCCCATATCAAAGGAAATACTTAGCCACCCTGGAGATTATCCAGAGGAGGTTCACAAGAATAAATCCAGGATTGAAATGTTTAACCTAAAAGGAGTGTTTGATGTCTCTGGGCTTAAACTCGATGGAGTGCAGAAGGAGGTGAGATCTCATTGAAACCTATTGGATACTGCAAGGCCTGGTTAGAGTAGGTGTACAGGGAATGTTTCTATCAGCAGGAGAGTTTTGGGATCTGAGGGCAGGGGCTCAGCATTAAGGGATGTCCCTTCGAAACTGAGATGAGGAGAAATTTTATCAGCCAGATGAGGGTGAATCTGTGGAACTTGTTGCCTCAGGATGTTGTGAAGGCCAAGTTAGTTGGTGTGTTTAAGATAGAGATTGATGGGTTCTTGATTGGTAAAAGGATGAAAGGGAGAAGGTGGGTAAAATAGGGTTGAGGAACAAAACCAACCATGATTAAATTGCAAAACAGACTTAATGGGTCAAATACGAGGAAATCTGCAGATGCTGGAAATTCAAGCAACACACACAAAGCGCTGGTGGAACGCAGCAGGCCAGGCAGCATTTATAGGGAGAAGCATTGTAGACGTTTCGGGCCGAGACCCTTCGTCAGACCAGCATTTTGTGTGTGTTGCTTTAATGGGTCAAATGCCCTAATTCTGTCACCTAGATCTTATAGTCTTACAGTCTTTACCAAAAGCAAAAATGTGGAGGCAGGGAAGTAAAGACCATAAGACCTTAAGATATAGGAGTAGAATTAGGCCATTTGGCTCAACGAGTCTGTTCCACCATTTTATCATGGCTGATCCAGTTTTCCTCTCAGCCCCAATCTCCTGCCTAGCCCCCGTTTCCCTTCATGCTCTGACCAATCAGGAATCTATCCACCTCTGCCTTAAATATACATAAAGACTTGGCCTCCTCAGTTGCTTGTGGCAATGCATTCCACAGATTCACCATTCTCTGGCTAAAGAAATTCCTCCCCATCTCCATTCTAAAGGACAGCTACTCTATTTTGAGGCTGTGGCCTCTGGTCTTAGGCTCTCCCACCATAGGAAACATCCTGTCTACATCCACTCTATCAAGGCCCTTCACCATTTGATAGGTTTCAATTTAGGTCGCTGCTTATCCTTCTAAGTTCCAGAGAATACAGTCCCAGAGCCATCAAACACTCTTCATATGACAAGCTGTTTAATCCTGGAATCATTTTCATGAACCTCCTTTGAACTATCTCCTGTTTCAGCACATGCTTTCTTAGATAAGGGGCCCTAAACTGCTCACAATACTCCAAGTGAAGCCTTACCCAGTGCTTTATAAATTCTCAACATTACATCCTTGCTTTTTTATTCTAGTTTTCCTGAAATGAATGCTAATATTACATTTGCCTTCCTCACCACAGACTCAATCTGCAAATTAAACTTCAGGGAATCCTAAAAGACCAGCAACCATCTTCTTCAAACGAGTGAGATTAAGTGAAAGAAAATGGTTCAGTTGCACAATTTGACTCTGAACCCCAGAATATTGTGAGGTATAATCACATTTCTTTGCTGCAAACAATATTAACAATGAAAACAAACAACTATGTCCTAGTTAGCATTGTGTCAGCCATGAAGTACCGTTTAAAGATAAACTTGCTGAGCCTGGAGAAACCCAGTGACAAAAACAATACCGAAATGAAGAATCATTCCAACACAAAGCCACACAACAGTGTGCAGATGTTGATGTTGATTCATAGTTAAGGAAACCTAACAAAATAGTTGTTGATTTGAGGAAGTTTCCAGAAGGCTGCAATTAGAGGCTGGTAGTGCATGCTCTCCGATCTGAAGGACGAGGTTGGTGTGAGGAATTAATGTTGACCAGATTCAGGTGCTATCAGAGAGGAGCCTGATCTCTGAGAGATTACTGAAAGTTGTCTAACCAGTGGAGTCAGTCAGCAAGAAACATTCATGACTTTCAAGTTAGTCCAGCTGTTCCCTGTGACAGCGTGCACGGGGAACTAGCAGCTCAGCCAACTATTCTGAATCAAGCTGAATGTCATTTTGATAAGGTCACTGAAGAATATTCTGCTTTGGGAGGGTAAACTGTATCTGTTGACCACTGGTTCAGGGAAGAGAAGTGTCATACTTGTGATTTAAAAGGCTACTTTGTCAGAACTGGATAAGGAATAAGTAGAAAATACAGGAGAAGTCATAACTTTGTGCAGGGAAGGTCATGTCCTACAAAACTGATAAAAATTTTTGGGGAGGGGATGAAGATAAGGTATTAGAGGGGGTAAACATGGTCTTTAGTAGAACTAACCCTAATGCAACAAGGTGTCTCATGGTAGACTGATCCAGAAGGTTAAAGCATGTGGAGTTCATGGAGATTGAGTAGATTGGCTTGGACATGGAAGGTAGACAGTGGTGGTGGAGGGGTCTTATGTCATAAGGAAGGTTGTCAAAGGGTTCAGCAGGATATAGACCAAAGGAATGGCAGATGGAGTTTAAACTGGACAAGTATGAGGTGTTGACACAAGAGACTGCTGATAGAGGAATCTGGAGCAACAGACAAAATGCTGGAGGAACTCAGTGGGTCAGGCAGCATCTGTGGAGGAAAACTGGTAGTCAACATTTGGGGTCAACTCTGGAGATCAAATTTATGAAGGAAGTAAATGGCAGAACTCTTTGGATCTTGGGGTCCCATATCAAAGTTCCTTGTAAGTGGCAACAAAATTAGATACTGTATGTAATGGCTTCTCTGTAATGTTAACTGCTGGGGTAATGGTTTCTCTGTAGCAGAAATGTTTGGGTTACGACTAGAGATAACGGGACTTTGGAATGCGATGACACCGGTGCCAAGCTGTATGGGTCCTAATGCCCTTCCCTTGGACAACACTGGTGGCATGGAGAGGGGAGGCTTGCAGCTTGGGCAACTGCCGGTCTTCCATAAAAAAAAACTCTGCCCAGGCTTGCGCCCTGGAAACTTTCCAAGGTGCAAATCCATGGTCTATTGAGACTAACGGAGGCCTACACTACGCTATATTCAGATTAAGATTCATAAAGGCTATCATTTAATTGCATATGGTGTACTGTCTGATATTTTGCATTGTGGGTTTGTAATTGGGCGTGCATTACACAGCATCCACACAAACGTGAATACGCAGTTTGGCGGGGCCGGAAGCTGATCTCCCTAGATGAGCGCGAGTGGGCGAGCCTGAGGGTTACATGTATGCTGGTACAGAAGGCATACAGCATTCTTGCTTTCGCTGGTTAAGATATTATGATTAAAAGTCAGCAAATTATGGTGCAGCTGTATAAAACTTTGGTTAGGCCATATTTGTTGTATATGGTGACATATGTATACTTGGATAATAAGCTGACCTTGTGCAGTTCTGGCTGCTGCATTCGAAGAAGCAAGTGGAAGCTTTGGAGAAATTCTCCAAAGGATGAAGAATGCTGCCTGGATTCAAGTGTACTGTACTAACCATAAGGACCAACTCGGATCGTTTTCCCTGGAGATTTGGAGGCTGAGGGGAAATCTGACTGAACTTTATAACATTTTGTGGGGCACAGATAGGGTAGACAGACAGGGAAGAAATGTCAAATACTGGAGGCTTAGTTTTATGGTGGGAGGAGGAAATACTCAGTGGAATTTGCAAGGCAGTCTTTTTCACAGAGTATGGTAGGTGCTGGGAATACGCAGCCTGGGGTGGGGCAGTGGAAGCAGATGCAATAACAATATGTAAGAAGCATTCAGACAGCCACGTAAACAGCCGGGAGATCTTGTGTGGGTGGATGGGATTAGTTTAAATTGGCATTATGATCGGTACAGCCATGATGGTCTGAAAGGCCTGTTCCTGTGTCATACTGTTCAATGTTCTAAACTCGAGTGAACAAGATGAAAGTAGGAAATTAAAGGAAGACGAACAAAATTCCATGTTCCACCATCCTCAGCCATGTAAAGGAAGCAAGTGATGGTTGTAAAAGAGTTTACAGTGTTTAATAAAAGGGTGTAGCTGAAGAGCGGATCGTTGTGAATGTCAATGAGTGCTTTACACAGGGCATGGTGTTCCACTGATGAACCAGATCAATGTGGACCAGGGTGGTCAGAAAACAACACAGTCACAGTGAAATCTGAATGCACTATCGTAGCTGGAGTTGCAACATGAAATTGAGATAGGAAAGACAGGTTAAAATATTACCACCGGTAGTCATTGTAGGATCCTGACCAAACTAAAATTAGCTGAAAGAAACCCCCCCTGATTTGGAGGAACACTCAAAATGCTATGATGGGTGAAACTGAAACATTACAAGAGATACTAGGGAGATATAATAAGGTGAGCTGGGGTTGAAGGACACCCAAACACTATTGATTTTGATCGCAGCATTCCACCACATTTATCAAAATCTGGTTAGAAGTTTATGTGATGAAACCAAAGTTGGAAACAGGAATTGTCAGGCTTCTCTAAATTGAACATGTTAAGTATTCAGAAAGAGCTGCACCCATCGTGGCAGGATTAAAACACAGTGAGTTCATCAGGATTTGTTGAGATTACAAAATAATATCTGGAACAGTATATTCTAGAGTAGAAAACTTACTTGCAGTTTCATCTACATTCCAAAGAATTCCTTTACTTTGTTGATGTGGTAGTCCATTATTCCACAGACAATAAGTTAATTCTGTCTTTTGATCCTCTACCCTACAGTGCTAATGCTGTGTTATCTCTTTGAGCGGAAAATGGTTCTGAAAAGCTGTTATCATTCATGTCCAGAACAGCCAGCGTTGCAGGGAAAAAGTACTCTCAACTGAAAAAAGAAGTTTAGCCATCATGTTTGGAGTGCAATGTTTTCATAAGAATATTTTTTTATGGATCCCTAATGCCCGATATCCTTTTTCCATGGAATCAAACTAGTGTATCAGATGGTTTCACCGTGAATTCAAAGATGAGCAAATATCATCCTGAGGCTTTATAAGGCACTGGTGAGGCCATACTTGGAGTATTGTGAGCAGGGCTAGGCCACTTATTCAAGAAAGGATGTGCTGACGTTGGAGAGGGTGCAGAGGAGGTTCGTGAGAATGATTCTGGGAATGAAAGGCTTATCGTATGAGGAGTGATTGATGGCTCCAGGCCTTTACTCACAGGAATTTAGAAGAATGAGGAGGATTTTATTAAAACCTATTGAATGATGAAAGGTTTAGATAGAGTGGATGTGGAGAAGATGTTTCCTATGGTGGGGATATCTAGGACCAGAGGGCACAGCCTCAGAATAGAGGGATGTCCATTTAGAACGGAGATGAGGAGGAATTTCTTTCACCAGAGGCTGCTGAATCTGAGGAATTAGTTGCCACATGTGGCTGTGGAGGCCAAGTCACTGGGAATATTTAAGGCAGAAATTGATAGGCTCTTGATTAGTCAGGGCATGAAAGATTACAGGGAGAAGGCAGGAGAGAAGGTGGTGACAGTGAAGTGGATCAGCTGTGATGAAACGTAGAGCAGACTTGAAGGACTGAATTGATGGCCTAAATCTGCTGCTGCGTCTTATGGTCTTTTACCTTGTGAAAATACGAAGTTGCTATTATTTTCAAAGCTATCAAACACCATGGAAACTGTAGGCGCTGATGACAGAGACAACTGTTGACAAAGAAGTGCAAAGCCAAGTGCTGAAGATTCTACCTGCAGAGCTTTGCATATCAGACAATGGACACCTTACTGCTTCAAGTAGCGAGCAAATCCAAATGCTTGCCCAGAAAGGAAATCTGTGCATTAGAAAGTCTTGTTAAATAATGTTGAATTGCTTTGGGGGGGGGGGGGGCGGATGCATGCAAATATAGGAACATATTTAATTTGTGTTTTATTCTTAATTGAAAGTGTATTCTTGTAGTTCTCCTAGCATGCAGGGGTCATAGTGCTTTTGACTGGGGGCTTGTATCACTGTTTTGATCATTGACAGAAGGCATTTTGGGTGTGTGGTTTCTCCAAGAACAGTGTTTGTAGTCGCAAGCACTCAGCATGAAAAAAAAACTCATAAGGGATGAAACTGATCCACTATTTTCTTTGAAAGTTAAGATATAACTGTGCGCCTCTACTGAAGTGAATACAATTTTTTATCATTTGTAATCTATATCCCCTGGAACATCACATATTTGGAGAATGCTAATTTTCTCTCTCATTATACAAGGTAAATTCTATGATAATCTGTTCTTTAGCTGGTATCATGACATATTGCTTCAGGAAGTAGTCCCAAATGCATTTTATGAACTCATCACCTAGAATACTTTTGCTAATTTGATTTGCCAAGTTTATATGAAGATTAAAGTCTCCCATGATTGTAGCATTACTTTTGCTTACAAGTTCTTTTAATTTCTTGATTAGTTCCCTCTGCAACAGTATTGTTGCTATTAGAGGACTGGCAAATCACTCCCTTCTGTGTTTTGTGTCCCTTGTTGTATCATATTTCCATTGTATTAAATCACCTTTCTTTTTATCTGAGCCAAGATCATTCCTCACCACTGCCCTTACTTTAGTCTTTGTTATTAGGGCTATCCCTCTTTCCCACCCAGCCTTACTACCACTGCTTCACCATTCCATTCCCGTGTTGTCTGAAGTGTCGACTGTTTATTCTTTTCCTTGGATGCTGTCCTGCCTGATTCCTCCAGTATTTTGTGCACATTGTATCAAACACCCTGGAAGTTTAATCCTTGATGTTGTGTCTGTGTATAACAACATATCGATTAACTAAAAGCATGCACGTGGGAGAGGGCTTTAACTGGTGTATTCACATTGCAGCGAGAGAGAAAGAACAATGTGCATGCGTAGACAACAGATCAATACATGGTGCTAAGTGGGGGTCATTGCTCTAAAACAAATAGATCCATACATTACACTTCATCCCCCTTTAGATTAATGCAAATAAAACTGTATATGTACAGAACATTCAGCTTCCCTTTCATAAACCCATATTCCAAATAAACATGTTTTCACAATAATAGTCCATAGCTAGTTTCACAGCTCTAAAGGTTCAGTTGTTTGGGTGTCGTTCTGTTTCTTTCAGGATAGCACCTCTGGAGTGGCATCAGGTTTGGCAGATGTCTTGTCAATGACAACATTTTCGTCATGCCTCTGGACAAGTGGAGTGGCATCAGGTTTGGCAGATGTCTTGCCTAAGACAATGTTCTCATTTTCTGGTGTCATGCTGCTGTCAGTGACGTGATCATCACCGAGAGGTAAGTCCAGTGGCTGTAATGCGTCTCTCTTGTTGGTTGCATTCGACTCAGGTGTGTTTTTTGGTTGAGCATCCAGTACCTTCTCCACATGATGTCTCCGTGTCTGATCTTCAACACCCACTGTGTACATTAGTGGTCCAGTTCTTGTAGCCATTGTACTCGGTATCCACTTGTCTTCTCGGTAATCACGCATAGGACTTCCTGTCCAACCTCAAAGCTCCTTGCTGCTTCACTTGGTAACTTACTGAACTGTTTATTCTGCACTTCCCTCCGTAGATCTGGGTTCAGGGGATCTATGTGAAAACTCAGATTCCTCCTCATGAACAGCATCGCAGGTGTTTGATTTGAACAGAGTTCCAATACACATAAAGGAAGTTGTCCACCTTGTGCTGTAGAGAAATGTCCTCCTTTCCTTTTGCTTTAATGGAATTCTTGAAGGTTTGGATAAACCTTTCAGCTAAACCATTCATTGCTGGGTGGTGAGGAGCTGACTTGCAATGTCTGATGCTGGTTTTCTTCATGAACAGTTGGAATTCATCTGACATGTTGTTGGTCCATTATCTCTCATAATTTGTTCTGTTAAGTCTTTTCTGGACAAGATAGACCTCAGCAGAAACAGTCTTTGCTGACATCATTGATTTCATTGGTATGACCTCTGACCACTTCGAATGAGCCTCCACGGCAATCAGAAGCATGGAGTCCATGTACTCTTTGCTGTGGTGATGACAGCCATTCCCACAGGTGTAATGGTGTCTGTGGGGGTGCACTTTGAACTTTGTGGCATCCAGAACAGCTTTTGGTCAAGTCTTCAATCTGTTTATCTCTTCCCGGTCGCCACACGTAGCTCCAGATGAGACTCTTCATCTTGACTGTACCCAGGTGTCCTTTGTGCAGAGTCTCTAACCCTCTGGTGTGCAGTTTAGTGGGAACCACAACACGAGATATAAACATCAGGGTTCTTTGACATGCAGACAGTTGGTCTCATCTCACTGACAACTCTGGAAACATAGGGTTACCATGACCATCCTTACATGGTGATTTCATAGACTTCTGACAATGTCGGGTCATTCTTTGTTTCCCTTTATATTTTGGAATTTGTTACCGGCAACTGGTCCACCAATGCGGTGTGGAACACTTCTGCTGGGCCACTGTATGAAGACTTTTCTTCTTCAGTTGTTAACAGTGGACGACATGACAGGCCAGCAGCGCTGCTGTGTGGCTTGGTACTCTTCAACGCTATGTCATAAGAGTGGGCTCTTAGTTACTGGGTAGAGTCATCACTGGGATTCTCTTCCTGGGATTGAGAATGGACACAAGGGGCTGGTGATGTGTCACTGGTGTACACTTTTGTCCGTAGAAGTGGTGATGGAACTTCTTTATTCCCAAAACTAGACTAAGGGCCTCTCGGTTGAGCTGTGTGTAGTTGCATTCTGTGCTCATCAGTGATCTTGAAGCAAGGGCAATCGGACGTTCGGATCCATCTTTCATAGTTTGTGACAAAACAACACCTGTACCATAAGGGGACACATCGCACACCAGTCCAATGGGCAGGGATGGGTCATAATTGGTGGGAAGTTCATCGCATGTTATTAGTTGCTTTGTTTCCTTGAATGCTTTTTTATATCTTTCTGACCATTCCCACTTTGCTCCTGTTTGTAACAATGTGTTCAATGGATGTAGCGCTGCAGCAATGTTTGGGAGAAACTGGTGGTAGAAGTTTACAATACCCAAGTATGACCCGAGTTATGACACATTTTCTGGTTTGGTACCTGTAGCACTGCTTAAATCTTCTCTTGTGACTTAGGTAAGCCAAACTTGTCAATGACATGTCCACAATATGAGATTTCATTCTTGAAAAGCTCACATTTCTCTCTCTTTGCACGCAGACCATACTCTCTCAGCCTGGTAAGCACTTTACCAAGGTTCTGGAGGTTCTCATCATCATTTTTGCCAGTCATGATGATGTCGTCAAGGTAACATTGTGTTCCCAGGATACCTTGGAGTACTTGGTTTATTGCTCTTTGCCAAATTGCTGGAACAGATGCAACCCCAAAGACAAGACGATTATACTGGAACAGTCCCTTGTGAGTGTTGATTGTGAGGAACTTCCTTCTTGACTTCTCAAGCTCCATTTGCAGATTGGCTTGTGACAAGTCAATCTTTGAAAACCTCTCCCCACCTGCCAAAGGTGCAAAAATGTCTTCTATTTGTGGCAGGATATTTTGCATAGTACACAGCTCTGGTTGATGCTCACTTTGAAGTCACGACATATGTGAACAGATCCAGCCTTCACTTTCTTGATCACCAGAACAATGGGCATGGCCCAATTGCTTCACTCAACCTTGGAGAGAATTCCAGCCAAGCTCTGAAGTGCAGCATCCATTTTAGGACACAGTGCGTAAGGCACTGGACACGCTTGCTGTTGCTGCTTCATTCAATTCAATTTAGACCTGCACCCTTTGAGATTACCAATCCCCTTCTCAAACACCTTCTTATTAGCATTAAGCAGCTATGCCAGTCTCTGGCTACCACTACCATTTGGGCTGCCGTTGCCTGGTGATGCCACACAGAGAGCTTTGATTGAGTACCAGTCTAGTTTGATTTTTCTCAACCATTGACGTCCAAAAAGTGCTGCCCCTCCACTTTTCGATACACAGAGCTCTAACTTATGCTTGTTCTCTATATGACATATTTACTTTCAGTTTTCCTTTGGGAGATACTTTGGCCTGTGTAAGTCTTCAGCATCACTGAGGTCTTCTCTAATGGTATCTTAGAAAACAGTCAGTTGTGGTTAGCCTCTGGAATTATGGACAAAGCTGACCCGTGTTCCATTTTCAGTTTTACACCAGACACATCTATTATGATCCAGATGATTTTCCGATCTGCTTCAGTTATACTATGCAGTTCACCTTTGTCAGACTCTGTGTTGTCCGATACTGTTTTACATTCAGTAACTTTATGCATTTGCTTAGTTTTGTGTTTGAGACTTTTCACTCAGTTGTGCTTTTTGTCTGCCTTGCACACTCTCTCTGTGTGATCTTGTCTGTGACACATTATGCAGACTTTTTCTCTGAACCAACAGTCATTTGCATCATGGGAGGATTTGCCACATTGATCACATTTTTGGCTTTTTGCATCATTCAGGGACATTACATACATTTCACATTCTAACCTCTTTGTCTGTAGTTCTGTATTCTTTGCTGCAGTCTCTAATGATATTGCAATGCTCAACGCCTGTTCTAAGGTTAGGTCTCTTTCGGACTGTAGCCTCATTTGAGTGTTTTGACTGTGCAAGCTACATACAAGCCTGTCCCTCGATGCATCAAAGTCCATCTCTAAAGTCACAGTACTGGGAAAACTTGTGTAGTTCTACAATGCATTTAAAAATGCTTTCATCTTTTAACTGGTTCCTTTTGTAAAATCTAAATCTCTCAGCTATTGACAGCAGTTTAGGGTTCAAGTGATTTTGTAAAATTATAACAATTTCATCGTACATCTTGCTTGCTGGCTTTTCAGGGGTTACTAGGTTGCATAAGAAGGTGTACGTATTTGGGCCCATTAAGCTAAGAAGTGTAGGGGTTTTCTTTTGCTCCTCCAAGTTGTTAGTGTTACAATACAGTTCAACCCTCTCGATATATGACTCCCAACCTTTATTAGCAGTATTAGATTTGTCACCTTTCCCAACTGAAGCCATCACCATGTTATTTTCACTTTAAGTTCAGCATGTCCTTCACTGTTACTGTGCATTGTGCTCATGCCTTTGTTAGCGTCCCTGACGGCCTTCTCTGTACTGTTTATGTCTCGCTGTTTTGTCCCATAATATGACCTAACTGTCGGTGCAGTTTGTGATATTTTCTGACATTCAGGTTTGTACTCATCGCCAGTTGTCTGTGTCTGTGCACAATTACGTATCGGTTAAATACAAGCAGGCACATGGATGATGGCCTTAACTGGCGTATTGCAGTGAAAGAGAGCAAGAGGGAGAGAGCACTGCACATGTGTAGACAGTGCATGTACAGACAACAGATTAATGCGCATGTGCAGATAACAGATCAATATGTCGTGCTAAGGGGTGGGGTCATTGCTCTAAAAGAAATAGATCCATACATTACACTTTGACACTAGCCATTTTACATTTCTGGCTGTAACCTCAGAGGGCAAACCTATTTATTTCCTTTTGTTCCTTTATATCATCTATTTTTCTACAAATGTTTTGTGCAGTCAGACATAGCACCTTGCTTGATTGGTCACTGTTAACCATATATACCATTGAACATGTCAATATGTTAGTTGTATTGAAATTCTGTCTGAATTATGCCAACAATGTAGCTAACTATTGCTTGTGGTTCAAAGTTCATTTTGCACCATTACACACACCACTTGCTGAAATTTAATGTGTATTAATCCTGGCATGGTTTTGCTTCATACTAAGTTACAAATGTCTGTAATATGGTCATATTTTAGAACATAGAAAATAGAACAGTACAGTACAGTAGAATAGAATAGTACAGTACTGTCCCTTCAGCCCACAATGTTGTGGTGACTCTTTAAGCTGCCCTAAGATCAATCTAACCCTTCCCTTCCACATAGCCCACTGCTTTACTTTTATCAACTGTAAGAGTCACCTAATGTATCTGCCTCTACCACCACTCTGGGCAGTGCATTCCGCATACCTACCACTTCCTGTGGAAATAAAAAAACTTCACTGATATCCTACAAATTCTGTAAAGTTATGCCTCCTGGAATTAGCCATTTCCACCCTGGGAAAAAAGTCTCTGGCAATCCTGTATAGAGTATTTATATATCTTGTCATCTTGTATTCTTCCATCAAATCACCTCATCTGCCATTTCTCCAAAGAGAAAAGTCCTAGCTTATTCAACCTCTCCTCATAAGACAAGCTCTCTAATCCATGGTCTATGTGCCCTCTGTACAGCTTCCAAACAAGAACAGAATACTCCAGTTGTGGTGTAAATTTACCCCAATCCCCTGATTAATGAAGGCTAACACATTATATGCCTTCTTAATCCACCTATCGACTTGCATAGCCACTTTGAGAGATCTATGGACGTGAACCCCTTAATTCCTCTGTTCCACTATACTGTTAAAAATCTTGCCATTAACACTACATTCTGTCTTCAAGTTCAACCTCCCAAAGGGTATCACATCCTGCTTTTCCAGATTGAATTCCATTTGCCACTTCTCAGCCCAGCTCTGCTTCCCATCAATGTCCCATTTGAACCTTCTGCAACCTCCTTCACTAGTTACAACACTACCAACCTTCATGTCATCTGCAAACCTACTAACCCACTTCCTCATCTGAGTCATTTATAGGCACCATATAATTCTTAGGGTTATCCCTATTACCTTTCTTGAACAAAGGAATAACATTTTCCACCCTCCAATCCTCTGGCACCACTCCTGTGTCCAGTGATGCAAGAAGAACATCGTCAAAAATACAGCAATCTCTTCCCTCACTTCTCGTAGTAACCTGGAGTGTATCCTACCCGGCTCCGGAGTCTTCTCTATCGAAATGCTTCCCAAAATTTCCAGCACATCCTTTTCCTTAATGCTAACATGTTTCATCATATCAGCCAGTTCTACACTTTACTCACATTTGTCAAGTACCCTGAAAAGGTGAATAATGAGGCAAAGTTATCATTAAGGACCTCCCCTACCTCCTCCAACTCTAGGCACATGATTCCTATTTTATCCCTGATTGGTCCTACCCATACTGTAGTTATCTTCCTGCTTGTTACATAAATGTAGAACACCTTGGGGGTTTCCTTAATCCTGTTTGCCAAGACATTCTCATGTCCCCTTCTTGCTTTCACCAGACCATTCTTAAGCTCTTTCCTGGCTACCCCGTAACTCTCAAGAGATGTGTCTGATCCTTGTTTTCGAAAACTAAAGTTTACTCCTTTCTTCTTCTTGACTAGATGTCCTACATCTCTCGTCAACCATGGTTCCTTCACCCAACCATCCTTTCCCTGCGTCATTGGGACAGGCCTGTCCAGAACCCCATGCCAGTGTTCCCTACACAACTTCCAGATTTACATTGCGCATTTCACTGAGTACATCTGTTCCCAATTTCCTCTCCAATAGCATCATATCTTGTGAACACTAAGACAGACTTCTATCGTTTTAGTCCTATTCATAGCTCATTCATTCTGCATAAGGTTAGAAGATATTAATATAGGATTGGTATAACTGTGTTGTTGATGGGCCAAAGGATCTGCCTTTGTACCGTTCTCTCCACAGTTCCTTGAATCTGAGGATAATGGCCAAATGGGAGGAGGCCTCGACAAATTGTGCTTCACGTTAACTCTATCTATTCAGTATTTTACGCCAGTACAGAACACGACCTGCTGAAAATTGAAGATAAATGATATAGTTTACTATTTTCACTTACTGTTCACTAATAAAATTTTGCTATAAATTAAATTTCAATTATTGGGATTAACTAACTCATAAAATAATGAAAATCTGACTTTCATTGTGGAGCTGATAAAATCCTGTAAATTATGTGAAAGAATCCAGTTCTGAACAAGACTGTCAGTTTTATAAATTGGTAGATTTGACTCGAGTTGGAACTTTGGGACATCTGTACTAATTCTTTAAATACCATGGGAATACTCATTGAGTGTAGGGCCTTACCCTTTTGTATATCCTCTACCAACCAGCCCCACTGCATCCCTCTGACCTCTCAGCATAAGCAGTTCATGATGAGACTCTGGCAAACAAGGACATTTCTCGGGATTCACCTCTCCCAAGTGCAGGTCATGGTTGCCCTGTAACCTAATTCCGTGTAACTATCCACAGAGAGAGATATGGCTGATGCAGTTCAGCACTGCTTTCAACGCAAGAGCACAACCTTTGGCTCTTTGAGAGAATAGTATGTTTTATGATCATGACCTCAGAACTGGCACCAAATGCACAGTCTATAGGGTAACTGTGACTTTGGCCTCCTAGGTGCTTCTGAAACCTGGGCTTCCTGCACCAGGCAGGTTAAGACACTGGAATGATACCATCGATGCTGTCCCCTTTAGACCTTTCAAATTCACGAGGATGGTAAGTATCAGTGTTCTCTCCTTGGCCAGCATCCCAGCCCCAGTTATTCTCAGTTAGGAAGAAGAAGAAGAAGAAACTAACTGAAAATACACAAAGAAAGGGGAACAAAAGAAACAATGATAATACTAATAATAGATAAGCAATAAATATCATGAACATGAGATGAAGAGTCCTTGAAAGTGAGTCCATAGGTTGTGGGAACAGTTCAGTGATGGGTGGGTGAAGTCCAAGAGCCTGATGGTTGAGTGGTAATAACTGTTCCTGAACAGCTAAACGACAACTCCTTTGCTTGCATCTTCGGAAACAGCTCTATTTCTATCTTTGATATCTCTTTTTAACCTTTTCAAGGTTCTTTTGAAGACTCTGACCTGGAGTTGTACGCTGACCGGTTCTTTGCGGAAATGGGACCCGCTCTCGGGAACTCATGACCGGCCACTTTTCGATATGCCAAGGATGTGGCCTGGATGACTAGCGTGCCTTCAGGGGGCCAGGTTTTTGTGGCTCTGGAGGCGGGCGGATTCAAAGCCAGTGCCACCGCCTGTTGTGTTGTGGGAGATGAAAGATTGTAAGCAGCGAGCTGGTTACTGGCTGTATACCCAGAGACCTGAGTTCTTTGGGCACAGAGCTCAGAAAAAGCAACATAACAAACTTTAACACCATAAATCGGTGAGTTGTTTTGTTACGTCTCCCCTCTCACTGTGAAACAGGGACACTTCTTTTTCCCTTATTAGGGAGAGAGCGAGCCTGTGGGATGTCGAATTACCGGGTGAACAAGTAGTCTTTGGGATACTGCAAGTCTGTGTCTTTATTGATGCTTTGCTACATGCTTGAGTGCTCGGTGGGGTTGCAGGTGTTTGTTTTTGCTGGTGGGGGAGAGGATGGTCGGTGCTTTGCTGCTGCTTACGTGTGGGGGGAGTTGGGGGCTTTGGGGTTCTAACATTTAACTGTCATTCATTCTTTGGGGGCACTCCTCTGTTTTCATGGATGTTTGCAAACAAAAAGAATTTCAGGATGTATATTGTATACATTTCTCGGACATTAAATGTACCTATTCAACCTGGAGGTGTGGGTCCTGAAGCTCCTGTACCGGCAGTGAGAGGACAACATGGCCTGGGTGGTGGGGGTCCTTGATGCTTTCCTGTGATAGTGCTCTGTGTAGATGTGCTCAGTGGTGGGGAGGGCTTTACCCCTGATGGACTGGGGTAAAGCCTGCTTTTGTAGGCTTTTCTGTATAAGAAACATTGCTATTTCCATAGCCAGGCTGTAATGCAACCAGTCAATATACTCTGCACCACACATCTACAGAAGTTTGTCAAAGTTTTAGATGAGATACTGAATCTTTGAAAACTTCGAAGAAAGTAGAATCAGTGCCATGATTTTTTTATAATTACATGTATGTGCAGGGCCAGGACAGGTCCTCCGAAATGATAGCACTGTGGAAATTAAAGTTGCTGATCCTCTCCACCTTTGATCCACTGATAAGGACTGACTCATGGACTTCCTGTTTCCTCCTCCTGAAGTCAATAATCATCTTGTTGCTCTTGCTGACAATGAGTGAGAGGTTGTTGCTGTGGCACCACCCAGCCAGGTTTTCAATCTCCCTCCTATATGCTGATTCATCACCACCTTTGATTAAATGGCTTAAATCTGGCATTGGAGCTGTGCTATGTCTCACAGTCATACGTATAAAATGAGTACGGGGAAGGCTAAGCACACATTGCTGTGATTGCACCTGTTTTAAGGGAGATTGTGGAGGAGTTGTTGCGGCTGATCTAAACTGACTGGTGACTTATTGATGAGTTTTGAAGGGATGATAGTATTGAATGCCAAGCCGTAGTCAGTGAAGAGCATCCTGATGTATGCATCCTCACTATCCAGATGTTCCAGAATAGAGTAAAGACCCAGTGAAGTGGGATCTGCTGTTGACCTGTTGTGACAGCAGGCAAATTGGAGCAGATCCAAGTCATTTATCAGGCAGGAGTTGATGTTTCATGACCAATCTCTCAAAGTGTTTCATCACAATGGATGTAAGTGGCACTGGACGATAGTCATGGAGGCAGGTTACCACGTTCTTCTTAGCAGTGAACACTTCAGCCAGTTGATCATCACTGGTCTTTAGTACTTGGCCTGGTACCCCATCTGGGCCACATCCATCCTCCTGAAGGATGCTCTCACATTGGCCTCAGAGTCTGAAATCACAGGGTCATCAGGGGCTGTGAGAGCTCATGAAGGTTCCTCGGTGTTTTGATGGTCAAAGCGAGTATAAGAAGCATTGAGCTCATGTGGGACCGTAGCCTACACCATTTGGTTTCATTTTGTAGGTGTTTCTACTCCAGCCTTTTCATCATTTATAAGTCTGGTGAATCATTCTAGCCTTGATGCTGGTTCTTGAAGGGTCCCACCAATCACATCTTCCATGATCTGACTATGACCTACTCCCTGTGGCTACTCAGCTAGTCAAATGAATATATTGCCTTCAATCCCACGAGCTTCAATGCAAGAAAATACTTTCTCATGACTTGTGGAAATCAAAAGATGCAACATCTGTAGACATACCTCTGGCACAGCACTTTAGTTTTCTCTTCAAAAATTTCACTCAGGTTCTTTGGGGATGGCCTACCCTTTTCACAAATCCATGCCAGCAATCTCTGATCAAGTGAACATTTTTAAGGTGCTTAGTCATTCTGTGCTTAATTACAGATTCAAGCAATTTCCTGACAACAGATGTTAGGCTGACTGGCCTACAATTCCCTGGTTTCTCCTTCTCATCTTTTAATAAAAGCAGTGATGTGCAGAGTTTCCCAATCTAAAGACAGATTTCTGAATGGCAAAAAAAAAACTGGGGAAAATTATAAACAGGGCACCTGCAATGTTCTGTCTTCTTCCTTTAAGTTTCTGTAGAGGATGCCGTCAGGTGTTGAAGATTTGCCAGCCTTAAATGTCACCATTTTCCTTTTCTTTGCTTTTGTCTTTACTGAAAATACTAATGCAATGTAATCATTCAACAAACTTGCTAGTATCTTTTTTCTTTTATTAAAATGTATTTATTTAACAAATAAATTCATTTATCAAAACAACAAATTTCATGAGACATGCCAGTGATATTAAATCTGATTCTGATTTATAATGCATAAACCATCATTATTTACCGTTATCACCATCGTTATTTAAAGGGCTCTGCATTTGTCTTGAAACGTACTTAAAAAGTTGTATTGACTTTGATATAACACACATAGAATTGCTTGTGTTTGACTTTGATATATTTATTTTGATATCCACTTTCATCGTTCTTGCTTCTTTGTCACCATTTGCTTTTATTTTGTATTTCACGGAGCTGCAATGACTTGCATTAAAATTGCCTTATTGAATGTTATTTATTTTAGTTTTATGTAACATCTAATTTTCTGCAGGTTTTTTTGGCAGTGTGTACACTTGTCCCTTAGGATACAAATTGGCTCACAATCACAGTAAACACTTTCTGACCCTCTCTCCAACCTACAGGCCGGTTTGCACAATTTATTGTGTACCTCATCAAAAGAAAGCCAACCTTAGATCAGGAAAGTTTCAAAATTTGCCAGGTAATTTGGAAAAATTGGAATATATGCTTATATTTATTCTTTTTATTAACATAGATTTATTTTCTTACCCCAAGCAATGGAACCAAATTCTGAGTCGAACCCTTGGATTTTTGAGCTGAGTAACAAAGGGTTTCTTCTAAATATGTGACCATAGCTTTTCAGACCACGTAAAGGGTGGAGGAAGGAAAAGAGTATTCTTGAGGTTTTACAAACTTTTCTGTGGACAATGGCAAACATCAGTCCATTGGTTCTAATCCCTAATGAGAATCATGATGAATTGCCCTTTTCAATCATTACTGTCCTTCCTTTAGTACTGCTGTGAGACAGTTCCAGGATTTCAGCCCAGAGCTGATAAAGGATTGGCATTTTGTTTCCAATTCAGGAATTTGTGCATTTTGAAGGGGAAGGGGTTCCCACACACCTGCTACTCTGAAGACACAAGAGACTGCAGGTGCCGGGATCTGGAGCAAGAAACAAAGTGCTGGAGGAACTCCACAGGTCAGGCAACAACTTGTGGTGGCAAAGGGATGGGTGACATTTCAGACCAAGATCATAAGACCATAAGGTATAGGAGCAGAAATAGGCCATTTGGCCCATCCTGTCTGCCCTGCCATTTCATCATGGCTGATCCATTTTCTCTCACAGCCCCAGTCTCTTACCTTCTCCCCATACCTCTTCGTGCCCTGACTCATCAAAAGCCTTAAATTTTCCCAATGACTTCACCTCCACAGCCGCCTGGCAATGAATTTCACAGGTTCACCACTATCTGGCTAAAGATATCCCCCCTCACCTCCATTCTGAAAGGCTGCCCCTCGGTTCTGTCCTCTGGTCTGAGAGTGTAGAGGGGAGATAGTGAGTAGACTGAAGTGAGAGGGAAGGATGAGATGGAGGTGGTGGGAAACACAATAAGCCAGGTGGGGTAGTTAGGGGGAAAGGCAGAGACAGAAGCTGGTAGGTGATAGGTGGAATCAGATGAAATGCGAAGTGTGAATGGAACCGGGTGGGGGAGGATAATGAGAGCAGCAGGAGTGGGGCAGGAATTGAAAAGGAAAACTGAGGGAAAAATACCCCGAGTAGACTGGCGGAATTAGGAGTGGAACACGGGGGCAATATGTCACCTGGAACTGGAAAGCTCTATGTTCATCTCATTGGGTTGTTAATTATCCAAGTGGAATAACAGAATCAGAAACAGGCTTATTATCACCGGCACGTGTCGTGAAGTTTGTTAACTTAGCAGCAGCAGTTCAATTCAGTAAATGATAAATGTAGAAAAAAATAAATAGTACATCAATTACAGTAAATACACACACACACACACACGCACGCACGCACGCACGCACGCACACACACACACACACACGCACTATGTATATTGAATAGATTAAAAATCGTGCACAGGAGAAATAATATAAAAAATGAGGTAGTGTGCATGGGTTCAATGTCTATCTAGGAATCGTATGGCAGAGGAGAAGAAGCTGTTCCTGAATCATTGAGTGTATGCCGTCAGGCTTCTACCTGCTGATAATAGGGAAGGGCATGCCCTGGGTGATGGAGGTCCTTATTAATGGACGCTGCCTTTCTGAGACACGGCTCCCTGGATAGTTGGATATTTGGATACTACAGATACTTGGACACAAGGTGCCGTTCTAGTTTGCATTTGCATGTGGCCTCATTTTTGCAGTGGAGAAGGCCAAGAACATGCAGATCACAGTGGGATTGAGATGGGGAGACATGCAATCAGATACTTGTCATCTCCATTGAGGACAGAGTGCAGATGATCAGTAAAGTGGTCACCTGAGCGATGTTTGGTCTTGGCAATATAGAGGAGGCCACATCATGAACATCAAATACAATCAACCAGGATGTATTTGACTCACTTGGAATGGCGATTTAGGTCCCTGGACAGTGGCGAGGAAGGCGGAGATTGGACAAGTGCTGCACCTGCTATGGTTCCAGGGGAATATGCCAGGGGAAGGGCAGGGGTAGGAGGGAAGGGATGAGTGAATTAGGGAGTGATCCCATGGAAATAAGAAAGGTGGGATGTGAAGGAAAAGATGTGGCTGGTGGTGGAATTTCATTAGAACTAGGGGAGGTGTTGAAGGATGACGTGCTGAATGCAGAGGGTAATAGGGTGAAAGGCAGGCAGCAAAGGAACTCCACCTCTCCTGTTTTGATAAGATGTTTCAGAAGAGGCATTAAGGAAGCAGATGAAATGTTAGTGAGGGCTTCGTCAACAACGGTAGGGAGGAAGCCACATTTCTTGAAAAATTGGGGTATTTCCGAAGTCCTAGAGCAGAAAGACTTATCTTGAGAACAGATGTAGGGGAGACAGAGAAAGTGAGAGAGAAAGAGTTGTTATCCTTACAAGAGGCAGGGTCTAGGTAGGTTTGCGAAGTTTGTAGTGGATTTTAGTGGTTAGTTTGTCTCCTGAAATGGAGACAGAGAGATCCAGAACTGGAAGCTCCAGAATAGTCCGGATTAATTTGGTGGTATACTGCTGAGTTCTGCATGAGTGCAGGAAGCAGCACCAGTGCGGTTGTCAATGCGTCAGAAAAGGAGCTGGGAAGTGTTGATAGAGTGGGCTTGGGATAAGGACTGCTCCAGGTAGCTAACAAAAAGGCAGGTGCAGCTGGGGCCCATGTGATTGCCCATGGCTAAACTCCTATAAATGTATAGAAAGTGTGAGGAATCAAAAGCGGCATTGTTGAGGCTCCCTACAAGAAACGGAATGGAAGGAGGTATAGTTAAAATAGTTATAAGAGTTTTGGTTTAGAGTATATAAGTTTTTCAATTTGGGAGGGGCTGTTGGATTACCCTAGGTGGGTAACTGCTTATAATATTGCTTGCCATGCAGAATTAGAAGACTTAATCACTATGCCTATAACAATTATAGTAGTCTTTTTGTACATGACTAGGAAAGAAGAGTGAGCTATTTATCTTTCCTCAAGATGACAATCCGTGTGGGGGAGGGGAAGGAGGGTAGTTAGAAGGTGATAGGTGAAGGGCTGGAGAGGAAGGAAAGGAGAGTGAACCACAGGAGAAAGGGAAGGAGGAGGGGACTTTGGGGAGGTGATAGGCAGGTGTGAAGAGGTAAGAGGCCAGACTGGGGTAAAGAAGAAGAGGGGAGTGGGAGGGAAGTTTTTTTACCGGAAGGATATCAATATTCATGAAATCAGGTTGGAGGGTACAGACGGAATTTAAGGTGTTGTTCCTCCAGCCTGGGGGTGGCCTCATCTTGGTACAAGAGGAGGCCATGGGCTGATGTGTTCTCCTTTCCTTCTTGTCCTTATTATCCCCTTCCTTCTCAATCCCGATGAAGGGCCTTGGCCCGAAACATTGACTGTTTATTCACTTCCGTAGATGCTGTCTGACCCTCTGAGTCCCTCCAACATTTTGTGCATGCTGCTTTGGGTTTCTCGAGTTTATAATATTTCATGTAAAAAATGGAAACATCGAGAGCAACTGGGTAAATATGAAAGAGAAGTTATTTATGATGCCAAAGAAATCCTGGGACTATCTATGTCATTGGGGTTTATTTTTGTCAGATTTCTAAGCCTTCTCTGGGTTATGAGCACTCAGCTTATGGACACATCTTTGTATCGACAAGCTGAATATTATTTTATTCAGAAGCCTGATCAAAGTACATATGTTCCTACAAATGAGAGAACTAGTTTCCTCTCTCCATTTTTAGTAATTATTTCTTAATTGTATTTTGTGCCACTTATTACAAGACTGAGATGTACGGTTACCATACCTAGAAACTTTGTTATATTTTCCAATTTATAGGCATTATGGAACCCATTCGTTACTCAGGGATGATCCAGGTTTGAATATTCTGTTCATAATCTGATATTGCTGGCTTTGGCAGGGAGTGCCAAAATGAGGTTCTGAGAGAGCTTACCAGCTAGGAAAGGGCCCGATGTTTCCTAAGGAAAGGTTGGCAGACCAGGCTTGTAGCTGATGGTGCTTAGTAGAGAGTGAGGGGACTTGATCGAAAGGTGGAAGGTCCTGTGGGGTCTTGACAGGGTGAGTGAGGAGAGGACTTTTCCTTCTCTGGGTAACACTGGAATCAGGAGCCACTGTTTAAAGATAAGGTAAGGATGAGGCTCATGGTGCTCTCTTTCTTAAAGGGCAGTGGAAGCAGAGTCTTGGAATACGTTTATGCAAATGATAGTCACTTGCTAAACAAAGGGGTGAAAGGTTAGAGTGCATAAGCAGGACTGTAGAGTTGAGGTTACAATCAGCTATTTTATTGAACCACAGAGCAGGTTCACAGAGCCAGTTGGTCTTTCCTTGCTCCTAATTCTTATGTTTGTGTGCTAACAATCCAGATATCAACCAGTAACAATGTAATTGCTGCAAATGAGTAAAATAGCAAACTTTGCTGTCATCTACTTCAAATATTAAAGAAATGGATAATGAGATCTCCACTGATGTGTATCTGAAAGGGACGTCTATTGATAGACCCAAGGAAAAATCTGTTTTAGCATCACCAACAGTGTATTAGCACAAAGTACTGGCATTCCAGAACTCTGAAAACTGTCATTTTGTGACAAACCAAAAAATGGTGGCAAAAGTGAAACTGTTGGCTAAAGTGAGCGGGTAACCGAGGCTACCAATGAACGAACAGCGGCAGCAGGCACGGTCCTGGGATAAGGTGTCTATTAATCTGTGGCACCGCAGTTGCCAACTGGGTTTTGAGCTAACAAAAAGCAGCCACACGCATTGTAAACTGTGAATGTAAGAACAAAAGAAAATGGGAACAGGATGCATGCGAGAAGCACAAAAGATACACTGCCACCAATGTCCCCTCTAATTTGTAATGACCAGTGCGCAAAAATCTTGTGCTGTGCAATTTTTTTGCTCTGTGACAACAACATGTATCCACTGGATAGGTTTTTTTTCCAATAAATCTATTTTCAATAAAAACAGTATAAATAAGCCAGTTCTAAATTCTGCAGACAAATCATCGTAAACTCCACATTGTCAACACCGTCCGCATCAGAAACTGGAAAAGGAAACGTGATTGTGTACGATCGTGAAATATACTTAACATGCCCACGAGGTAGAGAGTGACAACCTTCTGTGTGCAGTTTAAATTCCTTTGCGTGCTAGTAGCAAAAGATGTGTGTGCATGTGCATGTACGTACCTCTGAGGGAACATTGATTGCCACAAGGAGTATGGAGGTCGACTGACTTTGTCCACTGGCTTCAGCCAGCACTGAAGAGTGAGTGTTCAGTGCAGGAAAGTCTAAGATTCAAAATAATTTGTCTAACTGGTCTTCTGTTGGCTTCAGCACAGGCATGTTGTGGTTCTTGTTTAATCCACAAGTTGGTGCTTAGATAAGGATAATTTTTGTGAGAGATTGTGTATCTGCATTCTGGTGTGAAGGCTGATTCAGGTCCGCAAACAAGTTAATGTCACATGAACAAGGTGAAAAAAATTACTAATAGCAACAAGAACAGAGGCCTGTAAGCTTAAGATTTAGAGAGAGGGAACTGCGAAAACATAGAGAAGCAATGGTCATTGTGACTGATCTTTTCACTGTGTGAGGCCCTCTCAGAAGCTCAGACTGTAAATATCAAACAGTGAGTGTAGACAAACATGGAGCAGAATAACACTCTCAGATCAGTAGCTTTCACCACAGGCCTCTCTAACTGTGGCCTTGATGGAGAGCCTTGTATCCACTTTACTCACACACACACTCGGAAAAGACTGGAGAACCGCCAGTAGTGGCGCCCAGTTCTTTCCCAAGTACCCACGGTGTGTTAAAGATGAGTGAGGGCACCCTTCGAGTGTCTGATTCACCACGTGAAGTCAACACTGCCCCAAAAGTGGCCTCACTGATTGGAAAAAGAGATTCCCGTCACCAGCTGCCGCTTTGGCCATGGTGACCATGGTGCAGAGTCACACTTTAAAGTTCCGTCTCTCAGGAGGCTGAGATTCACAGTAATTATTTGCAATGAGCTTGTAGGGAAATCGCTCTCCTGCAGCCTTTGATGAAACTGGCACAGATCCCCGGTGCAGTGGCATTTCCATTAAACTCTGCAGCCCATCGCATCTATGATTCCCAGTCAGTGCTCTAGCTCCACTATGGTACAATGCGGAGAACACATGCCCTTGTTTTCCTGTCCTCTGTTGTGCAGGAGCAGGAGGACAGTGCTTTATTAAACTTGACTGAATTTGTTAGTTCAAGAGCAAATAAAGTGCTAATTCAGGTAGCATTTGCTTTGGGGCACTTACTGGGATGTTGTATAGAAATTTATTTAATTTCTAACCCACATTGTACCTCTTCTGAAAGCGTTTGATGGGGTGGTGAAGAGGGTGAGCTTGTTAAGTTGTAGACGGAGAAATTCCTAGGGATGTCACGTTTATCAAGGCCTGCTGTTGACTAAGATTGGCATTCATGGAACTGAAGGGAGGTAGGAAAATTGACTGAGGGGTGGAGGCAGTAAGGGGCTGCTACTTTGGTGGGCAGTCATGACTTGGGTTGATCCACTACTAACTTCAGACGTCCAGCAGCTGCAAGTTTTTGCATTTCATAGTTCTGTTAGTTTGCAGATGATGCCAAAATTAGTGGCGTACTAGACAGTGGGGAAGGTTACCTAGATGAACTGCTGAAATATGGTTGGTGGAATTTAACCCTGACAAGTACGAGGTGTGGCACTTTGGTCATTTAAACTTGGGCAGGGCTTGCATAATAAATGGTTGGGCCCTGGAGAGTGCTGTAGAATAGACAGCCTCAGTGTGCATAATTCCCTGAAAGTGGTGACACAGACAGACAGGGTGGCGAGGAAGGCGTTTGGCACGCCTGTCTTCATTGGCCAGTGCATTGATTACAGGAGCCAGGTCCATCATGTTGCATCTGTACAAGTCCTGGTGAGACCATACTGGGAGTATTTTGCACAGGTCTGGAAGCATGGCATTAAGGCTGACATTAAATGTACCCATTGAAACTTATTGAAAGTATTAAGGGCAGCAGAAACAAAACACAAGGATGTTAGTGAGAATAGAGCTGGAAATAAGGAAAATCTGGATAGGCTGGGACTTTCCCCCTGGAGCATAATAGGCTGTGTGGTGACCTTACAGAAAGATACAAAATCATGACGGGAGTAGAGAAGGTGAATGTTCACAGTCTTTTCTCCAGGGTGTGGTCCAAAACCAGAAGACAAAGAGTCAAGCTGAGAGGGGAATGATTTAAAAGGTGCTTGACAAGAAAATTTTTCACACAGAGGGTGATGGATATGTGAAAAAATCCCCCTTCCTTATATTTTTTGTATTCTTTTGTATATATTCAGAGGTGAAAGTAACACAAATTTCTGAAGTAAATTTCTTACTGATATGCTACATCACTAACATTGCTAATTTCATCCGCCGTACTGACTGCGTCAGCCACTGATTAACTAAGCTACTACACTGGCCTGTACAGGTTTATGCTCACTTCAGGCTACACACAGCCCGTGACTGCTTAATGAAGCAATATCTAGGGAGCTTTACCCTACATGAAACTTGTTTCTTTTCCAAAAGCTGTTCTAGTAACACATTTGCAATATTACATCAATTCATATTTCTCAATTCATAGTTACAAAATTAGCATCAAATTAAACATTCACCATCCTTGACCAGAAAGCCGTCCATTGTCTCTGGCAGACGCCCAGTGGTACTGGAAGGCCTCCAGAGAGCCTATGGATATTGCACGGTCTCTCTCAGGGACACCCTGGCATTTCTGCCTTGGACTGTTTAAAAGTAAACCAAACAGGAATCTGTTCTGAATTTTAATCTGTGCACAATTTGCTCGTGTGCAGGTTGGTCCTGCAACTGGGTTAGGACATTTTTTGAGCTGTGTTATCTCTTTTTGAGCTGTGTTAGAGTTGACATAAGAATTGAAGCAAATTTGGCCTTAGCAAAGTAGGACATTTCCCATTAAATAATCTATCCCATTTTGTTCTTCGTTAAGCAGGTTAATTCCAGTATCATTTCAGATTTCTTGTCCTTGATATACTCTATCAAACCCTCTTAGTCTGATTCCTACTTCTCCCTGCTGTCAGTGGTAATACTGTTCCTCCATAAGAATTCTCCCTTTCAAGTCCAGCACAGGTTTGAAGATAATCAGACTTCGCTTTGGCCTGAAGGTAATAATCTGACCAATTTACTGAGCAGGTGGTTATTGATCAGAATATTTCTGTCTTCGGGGCTGGAAGTCAGGAAATTATTTTAGGCGTTCCTTGGCCACAGATAAGAAGAAAGCCGGCAAGGACAGCAGGTTCAGGCAATGAATGTTGGTGGTGAATAAAGACACTCTCTGAAAACCTAAAACAACACAAAAGAGCTCGGGCACACCTGGAAACCTGGGAGCAAGTTAAATTGGTTATTTTTGGAATGCAGGCAATTAAAATCTTGGAATGAATTCCCAAGGATTGAAGCAGAGCCTTTACATCTTGCTGATGATAGTAGCACACGTTAAGCTTTGTAACTCTTAAACATAAAATTAATTGAAAGTAAAACATATGGATCTGGAAGATAATGTGAGTTTGGTTTGATTTTTTTACTTTAAGTAAGGCACGGACTAATGATGTGGTGGCATGATGACATTTGCTGTTTACGTACTTTTGCATGTAACCAACAATTAATTATTTAAATGATCAAAAAAATGCTTAATCCAACAATAAGAAGTCAAAGCCGACATAAAAGCCAAAGAGAGGGCACATAATAGAGCAAAAATTAATGGGAAGTTAGAGGATTGGGAAGCTTTTAAAAACAACGGAAGGCAACTAAAAAGTCATTAAGCAGGTAAAGATGGAATACAAAAGTTATCTAGCCAACAGTATTAAAGAGGATACCATAAGCTTCTTCAGATACATAAAATGTAAAAGAGAGGTGAGAATGGTTATCAGAATGCTGGAAAACAATGCTGGAGATGTGGTAATGGGGGGCAAGGAAATAGTGGACAAACTGAATAGCATTTTGCACTGTGCAAGACACTAACAGCATGCTGGAAGTTCGAGACGGTCAGCGGCCCAAAGTGTATGAAGTTACCTTTACTAGGGGGAAGGTTCTTGGGAAACAGAAATGTCTGAAGCTCGATAAATCACCTGGACCAGATGCTGTACACACCAGGGTTCTGAAAGAGGTGGCTGAAGAGATTGTGGAGGCATTAGTAATGATCTTTCAAGAATGACTAGATTCTGGAATGGTTCCGGAAGACTGGAAAATTGCAAATATCACTCCACTCTTCAAGAAGGGAGAGAGGCAGAAGAAAGGAAACTATAGGCCAATTAGTCTGACCTCAGTGATTGGGAAGATATTGGAATTGATGGTTAAGGATGTGGCTTTGGGGTTCTTGGAGGCACATGATAAAATAGGCTGTAGTCAGAATGATTTCCTCAAGGAAAAACCTGTTAGAATTCTTTGTAGAAATAACAAGCAGCATAGACACAGAAGAATTGGTTGATGTTGCACACTTGGATTTTCAGAAGGTGCCATACATGAAGCTGCTTAACAAGTTATGCGTCTATGGTAATACAGGAAAGATCCAGATTGGCAGGATGCAAAGAGTGGGAATAAAGGGAGCCTTTTCTCATTGGCTGCCTGTGACCAGCGGTGTTCCACGGAGGTCTGTGTTGAGACTGCTTCTTTTTACATTATATGTTAATGATTTGGATGACGGAATTTCTGGCTTTGTGGAGGATGGAGGGGCAAGTAGTTTTGAGGAAGTAGAGAGGCTACAGAAGGACTTCAACAGATTAGGAGAATGGGCAAAGAAATGGCAGATGGAATACAGTGTCGAGATGTGTATGATCATGGATTTTAGTAGGATAAATAAAAGGGTAGATTATTTTACAAATAGAGAGAAAATACAAAAAAACTGAGGTGCATAGGAATTTGGGAGTCCTTGTGCAGGACTCTCTAAAGGTCAACTTGCAGGTTGAGTCTGTGGTGAAGAAGGCAAATGCAATGTTGGCATTCATTTCAAGAGGACTAGAATATAAAAGCAAGGGTATAATTTTGAGACTTTATAAGGCACTGGTGAGGCTTCACTAGGAGTACTGTGAACTGTTTTGGGCCTCTTATCTTAGAAAGGATGTGCGGAAACGGAAGAGGCTTCAAAGGAGGTTCACAAAAATTATTCCAGGATTGAATAGCTTGTCGTATGAAGACTGTTTGATGGCTCTGGGCCTGTATTCACTGAAATTTAGAAGAATGAGGGATGACCTAATTGAAACATTGAATGGTGAAAGGCCTTGACAGAGTGGATATGGAAAGGATGTTTCCTATGGTGGGAGAGTCTAAGACCAGAGGACTCAACTTCAGAACAGTGGGGCATCCTTTTAGAATGGAGATGATGAGGAATTTCTTTAGCCAGAGAGTGGTGAATCATGGAATTGTTGTCAGTGGCAGCTGTGGAGGTCAAGTCTTTATGTATATTTAAGGCATGGTTTGATGGATTCTTGATTGTTCAGGGCTTGAAGGGATTCAGGTGAAGGCAGGAGATTGGGCTGAGAGGAAAAGTGAATCAGCCCTGATGAAATGGCAGAGCAGACTCAATGGGTCAAATGACCTAATTCTGTTCCTCTGTTTTATGATCCTATGACCATATATTTTCAATATTATGCAAATATTACTAGTATATATTAAATACACAGCACACTTTCCTGCTTAGCTATAAACTCCAATTCAATATAGAATGCACCTCAACTTATCTACAGTGCATATATATGCACAGTATACTATATAGCAGAACTACTATACAGACATCCACAGCATAGTAAATTTTAAATTGTCCCATTCAGGCTGAAAGATTCAAGCCTTGTGGACGATTTGTTAATGTTGTGGAATAACGTCTTTCCTGACAAGAGGAGTAGTCACTCTGCTTGGCAGATGAGACTTGTGGCTGTGAAACAATCTCAGCTTCTGGGACCTCCTGCCTAGTGCTTGTTGGAGTTGACTCTGGGACTGCTGGAAGGGGTTCTTGCAGCTCTGGATGGCTTTCTCTGGACATGTCAGCATCCTGAAAACTGTATGCTAAGCTGCTCAATCTATTGATCTATCCCAGGCCACCAAGCAGAGCTTTGCGCCAGCGCTCCGATTTTGACCACGCCTAGATGACCGGCATGTAGATCCTCCAGCACTTCATCTCTCAGACTGGGTGGAACAACAACTTTCAATCCCCACATAAGGCAACCTCTGTCAAGGACAAGTTCATCTCAGCACCAGTAAAAATGGGGGAGCTGGAGTTTCTGCTGCACCTTCCATCCATTTTGGGTTGTCATGTAGACCTGAGAGTGTGTGGGCCTCTTTTCTGGTTTCCCTTTGGATCATCTCTGCTGTAATAGGGAGACTTTCAATTTGCATTAGAGAGAATGCATCAAGAGCTGCGTCCTCTTTTGTCAATTTTTCAGGTATTTCCTTTTCTAAGGGTAAATGGAAAAAATCCATTAGCAATTCCATTAGAGTAAACTCTCTCCCATACGACTACTGGATGAAACGTTTTACACCCCAAACCAGATTCAAGGCCCCCCTGTCATTCTGTTGTGCGTAATTTTTCTCGGCAGTGGTAAGGGAACATGATGCAAAGGCTGTGGGACGTTCACTTCCATCACTCATAACATGTGACATGACTGCTTCTGTACCATAAGGCAAGGCATGAATGATGTTGATCATAATTTGTGATCTACCATCACCATTTCCTTCATTTTTTTGAGAGCCACCTCACACTGCTTTGTCCATTGCCATCTCATCCTGATCTGTAGTTGGGATGGAGCACAGAGCCATGTTTAGCCAGACCTGCTGTCGTGATAAAGCCCTTTGAGAGGGTTCATGGTGCAGAACATTCTGGGCTCTTCCTCCATCTCCATCTGAACATGGCACTCAGCCAAGTCCACTTTGTTGAAGTGTTTTCCTCCAGACAGGTTTGCAAAGATATCCTCCATCCTGTGCAGAGGAACTACTTTCAGTACTGGTGTAGGGTAACGTAATTGGGAGAAATGTATATAATTCACAACCACTGACATTGTTGGGGTTTCACTTTTAGAGGCTTGTCTGATGCAATGATGTTGTTACGTAAGGATTTTTAGCGCATTTTTGTCTTTAGGTTTTGGAGTTCAATAAAATGTGTTACTGGTTTCAGTAAACATAAAACAGCTCTCTCCTTTTGTAATGCCCTGGTTCACATCTTTACTGTTAGGCTGTAGGTATTTCATTAAATAGCTCTGACAGAGCTGCTTGTTCTGCTTTCAGCCTCTTTGGGTTATTGTTGAAGATAGGGATGATGTGGAACGTGTGCCATCCAATTAGCGTGAGGTTTTCTTGGCGAGCGACAATATGTTTTTGTTGGAGAGGAGATGCTGGGGAGAACCGGCCATAGCATACGATCCTGTGGGAGACCCGTTTGTTCGAGATGGATTGCGAGCGACATTCAGAAGGTGGTGTGTGTTTTCACATTGACTGAGGGCCCAGTGTGTGAGTGACAGGGAAGTTCAAGGTGAGCTCCAACTTGTGAACATCTGACTGTTTAATTAGAATGGGCCCTCTTCTTTTTTGTTATTCTTTACTCACTCTTCAGTTAAGATTCATAAATAGAATTAATAGAATTCCTTTAATTGTATGCAGAGTACTGTCTGTTATTTCGTAGTGTTAATTTGTAATAGGGTAGCAAATGACACGGGGTCCACATAAACCAATGTTTGGGGTGGGATCCAGTGCACCTGAATCTCTAAAGTTTGGTAGGGCCAGAGATTGTCTTCCTTAGACTTATGCACCCCAGAAACTGGGGTGTTTCATTGGGGGGCGTCATCTGGGAGCGATTTTGTTGGATGCTGTGTGATTGCCCTGAGCATTGATCCAGTGGGTTGTGTTTTAAACCAGTGTCCAGTGAAGTGATTACGATACGTGGTTATGGATGCTGCTGGGTGGAGAGGAGGTTTGATAAAATGGTGGGCAAAGACTTTGTTCTAGTCCAGACTAGCACTGACGAGAGGGCAGTGGAACTGTCTGGTACTGTTGGGGCCCCGGGAGAAGTGAGGGGGCCGTGGGCTGTCTATACTTTCCAGGAGGAGGGGAGTGAAAGCGAGCGTGCCAAGTTTCCCATAGCTCGGGGCGGAGACTTTAAAGACAAGTTGCTCGTTTCTGCAGAGTGAGGGGAATGAGTGGACTGACGTAGAGGGTCTAATGAGTCCACCAGCAAGGGCTGAACATTCTGAGTTGGTAGCCCTTACCTCCCTGGCAAATAAATGGCAAAATGCCCAGGTTCGAAGTCCCAGCTATCGTAGGCTCAGCCTGTTCTCAGGAACGAAGTCCCCCCCCCCCCACCCAAGGGGAAGAGGAATATGAGACTTGGGCAGAGCAGAACTCTCAGTTGCTGGATGAGGGCAGTGCTCTGATGACGAAAAAAGCCAGTGAGTGACAGGAACACTTTGGAGCAGGAGGTCACCCTCAGGTGGGGAATGCCAATGGTGCACCTCTACCGGTGACGGTAACGTCTGGAGTCCCTGGGAGATGAGCCGGGGAGAAACTCTCCCCGAAAAGAGGAAAGTTGACTGCCGAGTCATTCAACTCTGGGGACTCCCCGGTACCTGGAGGTTGGAAGAAGAGGTTGATAGAGAAAATGTTGAAGCTGGAAGACATCTTTTCTACTGACGAGTTTGATGCGGGTTGTTCCAGGAGCACTCGCCGCACCATCCGGGTGACAGAGGACACCCTGTTCAGAGAGAGGTCGCGGCGACTGGCACTGCCAGAGGTGGAGGACGCTTGGCAGCATCTGCAGAAGTTGAAGGAAGCTGGGATCATCACTGAATCCAGAAGCCCTTGCGCGTCTCCAACAGTAGTGGTCAGGAAGAAGAATGGGAAGGTACGGATATGTGTGGACCATCGGACTCTGAACGGGTGTGTACAGTCTCCGACCAGCATACAGTCCCAAGAATCGAGGACGCGCTGGCCTGCCTGAATGATGCGATGTGGTTCAGTGTGCTAGACTTGAGGAGAGGGTATTACCAGATACCCATGAGTGAGGCTGATAAAGAGAAGACTTACCTGAAGTATGTGTCTGATATGAGAAGGGAGCTGAAAAAGGCTAATGAATTAGCTGAGGTCTTGGCTGCCAAGCAGGATTAAGGAAATAAGAGGAGGTATGATCAAAAAGTTCTGTTCTCCCAACTCATGCCGAGAGACCGAGTCCTCATGCCTAGAATTCGAGGCTGACCGCTGGGCAGCTACGCCCTATGTAGTGGAGAGTCAGATGCCAAATTTGCCAATTTTCTGGGTGAAACCAGAGGATGTGAATGGGCCTGTCAAGATTCTCCATTGGAACCACCTTCTACCTCTAGGACAGGAGATGCGTGTTGACCCAGAGCCTGACCTGGACCCTACACCCAGTCAGAGGACTCTGCGGTGACGTGGAGAGACTGAAAGACCAGCAGCAGGAAAGCAAAGCCCCACCCCTAAATGGGATACGGACTCAGAGGAGGAGGAGATGGGGGTGTGGTATATGCTGCCTTTTGCTAACTCCCCACTAATTGAGGAAGAGATTCCCAATCTCCTGGGCAGGTGGGGAGACTCTCTGTGGACAGGCAGGGGGCTGGGTTCTAAGATAACTGGGAATGAAGCTGAGCTCAGCCAAGTGGCAGAGGGACGGAGTTGGTGGAAGGCACGAACAATAGGGAGGGGGAGACCTTGCCACATAGACCAGAAGTATCCCAAGGATTGTCTGAAACTGAAAATGGAGTTCTTAAAGAGTCAGGAGACTCCCAGATAGGCTGGCCTACGTAGCACTGGGGGAACAGAGGGTTGCGACTATACCCCTAGTGAGATGTGTCACTACCATTTACAAATGGATTGCAGGTTCTGACATCACAAGATTCCTTTGAAAATGGTGTTATTAATGATGGGATGACAAATTATTTCAAAGTCATGAAGACATGACTATTTGTGTTGGGGGGAAGAGTGTAATCCCCTGGTTCACATCTTTACAGTTATGCTGTAAGTATTTCATTTAGCAGCTCTGTAAGAGCAGTCTGTTCTGTTTTCAGCCTGTTTGGGTTATTGTTGAAGATCAGGGATGGTGTGGAATGTCTGCCATCCAATTAGTGGGAGGTTTTCTTGGTGAGGGACAATAAGGTTGAGTTTGGGATTTTTGTTTTTCAGTAAACATAAAATACCTCTCTCCTTTTGTAATGCCCTGGTTCACATCTTTACTGTTAGGCTGTAGGTATTTCATTAAATAGCTCTGAGAGAGCTGCTTGTTCTGCTTTCAGCCTCTTTGGGTTATTGTTGAAGATAGGGATGATGTGGAACGTGTGCCATCCAATTAGCGTGAGGTTTTCTTGGCGAGCGACAAAATGTTTTTGTTGGAGAGGAGATGAAGAGAGAAGACGCTGGGGAGAACCAGTTGCAGCATACAATCCGGTGGGAGACCCGTTTGTTCGAGAGGGATTGCTCGGAAGAGGGTGTGTGCTTTCACGTTGACCGAGGGCCCAGCGGGTGAGTGACAGAGAAGTTCAAGATGAGCTCCAGCTTGTGCACATTTGACTGTTTAATTAGAATGGGTCCTTTTCTTTTTGTTATTCTTTACTCACTCTTCAGTTAAGATTCATAAATATAGTTCCCTTAATCATATGCAGTGTACTGTTTGTTATTTTGTAGTGTTAATTTGTAATAGGGTAGCAAATGACACGGGGTCCACATAAACCAATGTTTGGGGTGGGATCCAGTGTGCCTGAACCTCTAAAGTTTGGCAGGGCCGGAGTTGTTTTCTCTAGACTTAAGCAGCCAAAGAAACTGGGTTGTTTCACTTTTATTTGCAAAACTTACATTGGTGACCCCAACACTCTAGGACGATTCCAGAGTTATTGAGCATGTCAGCCAATACAGTTGCTTTGAAACTGCTGAAGTTTTGGGAGCAAAATGCAGATGCTTGGTTCGTACAAGTTGAGGCCCAGTTCGCTCTGCCAGAAATCACTGCCGACAACACCAAGTTTTACCAGGTGGTAACATCACTCAGCAGTTCCATGGCTGCCGGTGTAGTGAGTCTGCTTAACACTCGCCTGAACACAATAAATACCAATCGCTGATAACTCACCTTTTACAGACTTTGGACTATTGATGTCTGAGCGCACCAAACAGTTGCTCTCGTTACCCGGTCTCGGCGATGGTCAGCTTCAGAGCTAACGGACCACATGCTGTCTCTCCTGGGAAATCACCATCCTTGCTTTATTATTAAAGAACTCTTCATGCAGCAAATGCCTGATTGAGTTTGCACAGCCCACACCAATGCACCCCTGAAGGGCTACAGGGAGCTTGCTAAAATAGCTGATAGTCTCAGTGATGCATCATTCCTCCTCCTGGCCAGCAAGGCCCCCAACATAAGTCACCCATGGCTGCGAAACAGACAACAACGGGAGAGTGGTTTTACCACGCTTGCTTTGGTAGGAATGCTAGGAAGTGCTGAGCATCTTGCAGCTTCGTCAGGACCAGTGCATCAGGACATCAGAGGTCTGTGAACACCATGGGTCGTCTATACTGTTCATTACAGACACCCTTTCAGGGCAATGCTTCTTGTGTGACACGGGTGCTCAAGTGAGTGTGCTGCCAGCATCACCAATTGATGAGCAGGGAAATACTGACAAAACCTCGCTGGAGGCCACCAACAGCAGCAGGATTCAGACTTATGTGAATCAATGGGTGATAATCTGCTTCAGTGGACGACGTTAACATGGGACTTTGTCCTGGCTGAAGTGGCTAGATATCTGATTGGAGCAGATTTCCTGTGTGCTCAAGAACTATTAGTCAATCTTAAGAACTGTCGGCTTGTGGATGTCATTGACTTTGGGTTGATACCCTGCTCCCCACAGCAACTTTGTCAAGTGCATGCAACACTGCATGTGAGTTTATTCGATTGCTGGGCGAATTTCCAAACTTCAACAAACCCACATTCTCCACAACAGTCACAAGACATGGGGTCGAGCACTACATTTCTGCAACTGACCTGCCAGTCTATGCCCGTGCACATAGACTGGACCCAGAAAAGCTGGCAACTGTGAAGGTTGAGTTTGCCAGCATGGAAAATCTTGGCATTGTACACTGGTTGAATAGCCCCTGGGCTTCATCCCTCCATATGGTCTCTAAGTCCGATGGGGGTTTCCAGTGCTTGAAAAAGGGCATGACCTCTGATCATTTCTCTGTCCCACATTTCCAAGACGTTTTGGCAAGTTTAGCCAGGAAGTTAATTTTTTCCAAAGTTGACCTAGTTAGGGGCTACCATCAGATGCCTGCATGTTTGGAGGGCATTCCAAAAATGGCTGTGATATCCCCGTTTGGCCTTTATGAGTTTCTGTGCATGGTATTGGGACTGAAAAATGCAGCACAGACTTTCCAACGGCTGATGGACTCCAATTTTCTTTTTGCTTAACCGGAGGACATACTTGCGGCCAGTGTGAACAAATCCAAACACATATCTCGTCTCTGCACACTTTTCGAGCTTTTAAGCCAACACGGGTTGATTATTAACCCTGTAAGTGTCAGTTTGGGTCGTCAACCATTGACTTTCTTGGCATCACATCTCGGCAGACGGTACGAAACCCCTCCCATTGAAAGTAGCCACTATTATGGATTTCCCACTACCCCCACACTACAGGAGCTTTTGGGCATGGTAGGCGCTGACTCTGCTGGCATGGCAGCTGAGCCAGAGGTCCAGGCTTACCGAACAACAGTCACGGGCCTGTGGTTGGCTGACATTAAGTTCTGGGAAGTTGGGGTTTCTCTCCTGTGCAATGTCTCAGCTGGTCGCCCTCGCACTATCATGGCCGCAAAGTGGAGACGGACTGTTTGCGACTCCATACGTGGCCTCTCGTATCCGGGCTGCAAGGCCTCAAAGAAACTGGCTGCACTAAAGTTTGTGTGGCACGGCTTCAGAAAGGATGTGTGCAATTGGACTGCAGCTGTGTGGAGTGCCAGCGGGCATAGATTAGCCGTCATGTTCAGGCACCATTGTCACATCTGGAGGTCCCTGAGAGACCGTTTGACCATGTCAATGTGGACTTTGTTGGTTCTCTTACCCCTCCCACAGTTTTACACACCTTCTTACCACAGTGGGCCATATCACCAGGTGGCCAGAGGTCATCCCTCTAGCATCAATGATGGCCGCAGACCCATGGGTCCTGTTGGGGCTCAGAACAGTTCCGAAAGAGGACCTTCAGAGGTCTATGGCTAAGTTGGTATACAGGCAGCCATTACGAGTGCCAGGCGATTTCATTTCTGATGCCACGACCGCCTGGTTGGCCTCTTAACAGCATTCCACCTTCTTCAGTAAATTCAATTCCTTTTCACCTATTCCTACCTCCCATCGTGGTGTACAGCGTCACTGGATACCTGTTGACCTACGTTCCACCTTGTTTGCTTTCATCCTTCATGATGCACACAAACATCTCCCTAGGCCCCATTATGATGGCCTGTTCCATGTCTTGGAATGGGGAGAGAAGACTTTTATCATAGATAAGAGAGGCAAACCTGAACGTATTTCAGTAGATCACCTTAATTGTATTTGTCATACTGTCAAGACATAATCTTGACCAACTTGTTCCATCAATTTTTAATATTCAAATCAGTTTCCCATTTTTGTCTTGACTTATGAATTCCTTGTTTAATTGCCTGTTTTTGAATCAAATTATACATATCAGAAATATTTTTTTTAATTTTTCCTTTATGAATTAAAGTTTCTATTTCATTAGGTTTCGGCAATAACATTGTTTGACCCAGTTTATCTCTTAAATAAGCCCTTAATTGGAAATAACAGAAAAGAGTGTTATTTGATATTTTGTATTTATTCTTTAATTGGTCAAATGACATTAATATACCTCCTTCAAAACAGTCTCCTATATATCTAATCCCTTTGTGAAACAAGTTATATAAAAGTTGATTATCCATTGTAAAAGGAATAAGTTTATTTTGAATTAAAGGTCTCTTTGCTAATAAAGATTTGTTTATCTCATCATTAACATTTATCTTATTCCATAAATCAATCAAATGTTTTAGTATAGGAGATTCTTTCTTTTCCCATATCCATTTAGATTCCCATTTATATATACATGACTATATAGTTAATATAAAGTTAATTTTGCTACTTTTGGTTTTGTAACAACCTTTGTTGACCTATCTAAAACTGGGTCTAGACAAAAATTAGAGTCTCCACCTATTAATATTTTATCATGTGCGTCAGCCAAATTCAAAAAAGCCTCTTGTATAAATTTTACATCGTTTTCATTTGGTGCATAAATATTCATAAGAGTCCATAGTTCTGAAAATATTTGACAATGTATAATTACATATCTTCCCGCAGAATCAATTAATACATTTTGTATTTTAATTGGTAAAGTTTTGTTAACCAAAATTGCAACTCCCCTCGCTTTTGAATTAAATGAAGCTGCAATAACATTTCCGACCCAATCTCTCTTTAATTTCTGATGTTCTATCTCTGTTAAATGTGTTTATTGTATAAAAGCTATATCTATTTTCATTTTCTTAATGTATGTTAAAATTCTTTTTCTTTTCACCGGTCCATTAAGCCCATTAACATTAAAACTTTAAAAATTCATTAAATTAGTCATGTATATATATTTATATTTACATTCCCATTTATATATACAATAAATGTTCGACTAAGATTAGTACAATATAACTTTTTACATCAATTATATATTACACCACAAAAAATAAATAGATTAAACTCAAATTTATCTGATCAATGTTTTCGATGTAATCAAGAAATTGGTACGTTTTTACACTCTACTTGGTCTTGTTTTAAAATTCAACCTTTTTGGACAAATTTAAGAGTTTTACTGGAACAAATTATTGGAATACAACTTCCACATAATCCAACATTACTTTTATTAGGAGATATTGAAGGGATAAAATCAAAATCCAAATTGAATAAATATCAGAAAGAATTCATAAAAATTGCATTGGCAGTAGCCAAAAAGGCTATTGCAGTTACTTGGAAATCGGATTCATACTTAAGTATAGATCGTTGGAAGAATGAAATTTTTAGCTGCATTCCACTTGAAAAAATTACTTATAATTTAAGAGATAAATATGAAATATTTCTGAAAATTTGGTGCCCTTATTTACAAAAGATAGGATTAAATATATAGGTGCTCCGAAGATAAAATTATTGGTTATCTGGGGAAAGAAATAATTATACCTATTAAAGCTATTATGAACTCCATGGAGCATGTGGGGATCTTCCGATATCCAGGCATTCTTTCTTTCTTTCTTTTTTTCTTCTTTTTTTTTCTATAGGGATATGTTAGGGGGGAGGGGTTAAGGGGAGTGGGTTAAGGGGAGTGGGGAAGGGTTGATAATTTTTTTTCTTTCTGTAACCTGTTTGAAAATTCAATAAAAAAAATTATAAAAAAAAAGTAGATCACCTTAAACCAACCCACCGGGATTTGGAGGGTTCCGCGGCCATGCCCCTGGTGTCAGAACCTGACCATAAGCGTATCAACATATCTCTGGATGAACCAGAGACACCTGCTGTTCCTCTTCCCATGGAAAATAGGATCTGAATAGGACCTGAGCCAGGCAGTTTGTCCGAGCTCCAGACCGGCTCACAGTGCCAGTTTTAGTGAATTCTGGGTTGGGGGGGACCGGCCTGTGTAGGGTAACATAATTGAGAGAAATGTACATAACTCACAGCCCCCGACATTGAGTTGGCATTTCACTTTAAGGGGCTGGTCTGACGTGTTGACATTGTTATGTAAGGATTTTTAGTGTACTTTTGTGTTTAGGTTTTCAATTTCAATAAAGTGTGTTACGGATTTCATTAAACATAAAATGCTTCACTTCATTTTATTTGCGAAAATCTACACTGGGTTGCTGGTGCCCTTAAAATCACCACAGATCCTACTAACCTTGGCTACTGGGACCGCTGATGTTGCTCATGGGCCCCACTCAGCCTCGGAAAGAAATCCTTAAGCCTCCATTCCATCTAGCTCATTGGCTAGTTTATCACAGATGGTATAAGGGACTAGATGGGCTTTGTAAAGCTTGGGTGTGGTATTTTCATTTAACACTATTTGTGTTAAATAGTGATATATTTGAGTTTTGCAATGCCATCCTTGAACATTACTGTGGCATCATACAGTAAGTCAATTTCGGTTGACTCTATTGCAGGGGATGTGGCATGCAAATGGTGGATGGATCGCCAATCAAGTTGTAGTTGACTCAACCAATCATATTCCCTCAATGCTGGCCAATAAATCTCCCTTTTTAGTTGACTGAAAACAGCCAAGCCAGTGAACAATTCCATCTAAATTAATTTGCTTTTTACTCCTGATGTAAACCGTATTGCTTGTCGCTCATAAATCTCAAGGGTACCCAGTATACAATATCCAGTTATTTCTTGTGCAAACAAATATGCATATCTTTCTGATGTAGCCAGTCATTTCTGATTTATTTTCATTTATGATTATGATAACTTGGCACTCGCTGTTTATGAATCCATGAATTTATCAGTTTTCTGACTTTTTTAAAAGGCGAACCTTTCTGTCCCTTCCTGAAGAAATACCTGCTGCACTTAAATACAAGTGCCTCACTGCAGTTTTTTGGAACCTGAACGTTTTGCTGTGCTTAAACTGGTAGGTAGTCATCTCGAGTTTGTTTAAAATTTTCTCGATGCTCGAACATAAAACTAATCAAAAGAAAAAACAAGGGAGACTGAGAGATGTGTGTAAACTTTGTTTACACAAAGAAGCTGCAGAGGGTTGTAAATTTAGTTGGCTCCATCTTGGGTACAAGCCTACAAAGTACCCAGAACATCTTCAAGGAGCGGTGTCTCAGAAAGACAGCGTCCATTATTAAGGACCTCCAGCACCCAGGGCATGCCCTTTTCTCACTGTTACCATCAGGTAGGAGGTACAGAAGCCTGAAGGCACACACTCAGCGATTCAGGAACAGCTTCTTCCCCTCTGCCCTCTGATTCCTAAATGGATATTGAACCTGTGAATACTACCTCACTTTTTAAATACATATTATTTCTGTTTTTGCACAATTTTTAATCTATTCAATATACATATACAGCAATTTATTTATTCATTATTATTATCATTTGTTTCTTCTAGATTATGTATTGTATTGAACTGCTGCTGCTAAGTTAACAAATTTCACATCACATGCCGGTGATAATAAACCTGATTCTGAATCTTACTTTTAGTGAGGCACACACTTATGACACGGTGGTTGATAACGTATGCCATTCACGTACTTTTACATTTATATATCATAATGATTTATTTAAACAAAGAATGCTTAGTCAAACAATATATTTACAATATCTTTCAAATATTACTGATATATTAAATACAGAACACCACAGTTTAGATCCACACCTTCTCCAGTTCCCACTGATGTATCTTATCACACTCCAAGTGCAGCACGTTGCTACTAATTTCTTAATTAATGCTGCATTACAGAATTACACTACAAACTAGAGTTAACAAAGAACAGTTATGATAATCTGACTAGCAAATACTTTAATTTACAAAGTCTTCCATTCAATCAGCACTGGGCTGATGCCTCAGTCAGGTAAGGTCTGTTTTGTATTGGTGAGTTTGAGGGTTTGTGTATCTTATGCATGGAATGTGATTGAGGGAGACGGCAACTTTGTTGCACTTCTTTTGAGTGAAGTAGGGCTAGTCATAACCTGCCACTAGGGGGTGCTCTGGTCAGCTGGCCTGATAAAAGTGTTGAGCAGTCATTGCAAAGAGTTCTGTGCATTGAATGACTTTAGAAATGGTTTTTATTGCCTTTTGAGTCACGGTAGTGACTCGGCATCGCTGAATGAAACAAGAACACATACAAGTATGCAAATATCAGCAGCTTCAGGCTAGTTGATCACGTCGGCCTTCTCTGCCATTCACTGACATCGCAGCTGCTTTGACTGTAACCTCAACTCACTATTTCTGCCTACCCATGGTAACCTTCTGCCTCCCTGATTATCAACTGTTCAGCCTCTTTGAAACAAACAAAAAAATGTTTCTCCTGTCCTTTAAGAAAAAACCTTTGAGAGGAAAAGAAGAAATGCCTCATCTCTACCTCAAAAGGGAAACCCTTATACTTAAACAGCAGCCCTGGTTCATCCATCCCTGTCACATCCACCCCTGTCAAGAGCAATAAACAAATGATTGGAGGAACTCTGTGGCTCAGGCAGCATCTGTAGAAGGAAATAGGCAGTTTCTGGTTGGCATCCTTCATTTGGACCCATGTCAAGTCCCCACAGATATTCTGTGATCAGGTTTGAAGATCTTATACCGTATATCTCAGTCGAGGCCCCTCTTATTCATTCAAATTCCAGTGGATATACACAGAGTCTACTCATTGGATAACTTGCCCATTCAAGATACCAGTCTAGTAAAAATAAAGAACCACCTGCATTAACATTACCAGTGAGAGACAGTAGTGGAGGTGAGGGTGTTGCCCTGATATATGTAACTCATTGTTATTTGTTTACCAGTCAGTCATGAACAAAAAGTGAATGGGGAAGTGCTGCATGCAGTGAAAAGGGAGTGGAGTATTGTCAGATAATCCACCAGTACATAGCTGAGAGAGTGCTAAACTGCCAGTGGGCTGGCCAGTGCTGTACTGAGGGAGTGCTGAACTGCCAGTGGGCTGGCCAGTGCTGTACTGAGGGAGTGCTAAACTGCCAGTGGGCTGGCCAGTGCTGTACTGAGGGAGTGCTAAACTGCCAGTGGGCTGGCCAGTGCATAGCTGAGGGAGTGCTAAACTGCCAGTGGGCTGGCCAGTGCATAGCTGAGGGAGTGCTAAACTGCCAGTGGGCTGGCCAGTGCTGTACTGAGGGAGTGCTAAACTGCCAGTGGGCTGGCCAGTGCTGTACTGAGGGAGTGCTAAACTGCCAGTGGGCTGGCCAGTGCTGTACTGAGGGAGTGCTACATTACTAGGGATTGACAGGGTCACCAGTGCAACACTGAAGGTATATTGCAATGATATTGCAAAGACGTCCTGTGAGAAGTGAGAGGGAAGATGCAGGGAATATTTTCCTTCCCCCTCCCTTATTCTTCTATTCCCCACACTGGCCTCTTACCTCTTCTTACTGCTCCCTCCCTTTCTCCTCTGGTCTATTCTTCTCTCCTATCAGATTCCTTCTTCTCCAATCCACCTATCTGCCTTGAGCCCTGTAGCTCCCCATGGAGTGTTGCATTGCTAGGGGTTTTGAACACCTGTATTTACTCATCGTTATCTTAACTATAGCTGTTAAGCCCTTATATTTCTGATTTAATCTTGTCAGGTTAATTGTGGCTGGCAAGTGTTTCCCACAGTCGATGATTACTTGGGGGAGGATTCATGTTCTGTGCTTGAGTGGGGGTCATTGTGTTGGAGAGGATGGATTTACCAGGTGGTGATGCTCAGTCACTCCTCTGAGGTTCTGATTCTTATGGCTAACCTTTTGTTTCTATCTCTTCCTGCCGTTCCTCTGCACCTGGGTCCGGTTCTCTGAGAGTGCACCATGACACTATCACCTTCTAGCTATCCCCCTTCCTCTCCCCCCATCTTTTTATTCTGGCCATTTCCCCCCTTTCTTTTCAGTCCTAATGAAGGGCCTCGGTCTGAAACATTGATTGTTTCTTCATTTCTATAGATGCTGCCTGACCTGCTGAGTTCCTTTGTGTGTGTTGCTTTCGATTTCCAGCACTTGTGGAATTTCTCATGTTTATTATATAGTGTGTTGGAGTGTTGGAGGATTTCCAGGTCAGTGCATAATGAATACTACTTTGTCATTGGGGTCTCCAGTGCTGAGCTGGCAGGTTGCTGCATGGTTGTGACTGTGGTGGGTCTTCAGTGCAGTCCTGAAAATTGCTTCAGTGTTGCAGAGGTGTCTGGTGGAGTTCTGTGTCATCAGGGATGTTATAGTCACATTATTGTAGAAAGATGACTCTGGTTGTTAGAGACTGTCATCCAGCTCCAGGACAACATTGGGATTAGGGTTTCTCTGAACAGTATTCTCGACCCAACCATCTACAGCTGGCTCATCAAAGATCTTCCCCTCATCATAATGTCAGAGATGAGCATCTTCACTGATCCTTCAGCATTGGTCAATTCCATTCACAGCTCTTCGACAGCAATACATCCTTGCATGGAACATGGCGCAGACTGAAGGATGGGCTGAAAAGTTGTAAGTAAGGTTTATGTTCTTGAACACAATTATCTTCTTGAACTAGAGTGTATTCTCTTACTAGCCATTGTTATGACACAAGTAGCCCACAGATCCTTTAAAGGAACTATTGTATGGGAAGTGACTGCTGATAACGTTAGTAACACCCACTCATGCCACTTGTGGTACGTTTCTGGACTAAAACTTCAGGAGTTCTCCTTTGACTAAAGACTACCATTACATTTTTGGCACAGGTGGAATTCTTCTGTGTTCTTGGCTGCAATCCCTCATGTCCTACACACAATCATGTCTTTCAGTACGTGATCCAAAACCTCTCCAAAGGGGTCTTTGGATGTGGTACATCGGTAAGTTAGTTTACTATTGTTAGAGGTACTGATGTAGAGTGGACAACTTTGGTTTGCATGCCACCCATACAGATAATGTCATCTGATCAGCACATTGAGGTAGTGCAGATGAAAAGCAATAACAGAATGCAGAATGAAGTGTTTCAATTACAAAGAAGATGCAGAAAGTAAACCTCAAGGTCATAATGAGGTAGATTATGAAGTCAAGAGTTCACCTTGTTGCACAAAGGGACTGTGTAAGTCTGTATGATGACACAATCACTGAAAGCTTTGCTCAGCTTTGAATTTATTGCTCTCTACTGCAGGTTAACATACTTTCCATCCTCTGGTTCCCAAACTGAGGTCCTCAGACCCCTTAGTTAACGGAAGTGTCCATGGCATGAAAAAAGGGTTGGGACCCCTGCTCGAAACTATCGCTGGATATTAGAGGTCTCCAGTGTTGTTCAAGGCCGTTAGATAACGCCGTACCAGTGCCCAAGAAGAGCAGTGTGAGCTGCTGCAGTGATGGCCACCCACTTACATTCACATCTGTGGTGATGGGGTGCAACGAGAGGTTGACCTTGGTCAGAATTAACCTCTACCTATGCAAGAGCCAGGACCTGCTGCAGTTCACCTACTGTCACAATAGTGGATGCGATTTAATTGGCTCTCTGTTCAGCTTTTGACCACCTGAACAACAGCAATATCTACATCAGGCTGCTGTTTATTGATTACAGCTCATTGATTATTGATTATATCCTCAGTACTAATCAACGAACTTCAAAACCTGCGTCTTTGTACCTCCCTCTGCAACTGGATCTTTGACTTCCCCATCGGGAGAGCACAGTCTCTGGGATATAATTATAATCCTCGCTGCCCCTAGCCACCACGACTGTTGACTAGGCACAGCAGAATTGCCAACTGTAAGTTTGTCGATGACACAACCATTGTTGACAGAATCTCAGATGGTGATGAGGAGGCATACAAAAGTGAGATAGATCAGCTGGTTGAGTGGTGTCGCAGCAACAACCTGGCACTCAACATCAATAAGACCAAGGAGTTGATTGAGGACTTCAGGAAGGGGAAGTCGAGGGAACACCTACCAGTCCTCATTGAGGGATCAACAGTGGAAAGGGTGAGCAGTTTCAAGTTCCTGGGTGTCAACATCTCTGACAGTCACTCCTGATGCAATTACAAAGAAGGCTTGACAGTGGCTATACTTCACGAGGAGTCTGAGGAGATTTGGTACATCATCAAAGACTAGCAAATTTCTACACATGTACCGTGGAGAGCATCCTAACTGGTTGCATCACTATCTGGTATGGAGGACCACTGCACAGGATTGGAAAACACAGCAGAGGGCTGCCGGTCTGTTCAGACAGCTCCATCGTGGGCACTGGCCCCTGTGTCAAGGTAGTCTTCAAAGACAATGATTCCAAAAGTTGGCAGCTATCATTAAGGCTCTCTGTCACACCAGGGCATGCTGTCTTCTCTTCATTACCATCAGGGAGGAGGTACAGGAGCTTGAAGACTCACATTCAGTGTTTGCCAGTGACATTAAATCTGATTCTGAAATTAGTATGTGATATTCTCCAGAATTTATGCCCACCAGTAATATTGCCTTTTTAGACTCTCAATGCGGCTTTCAATGCCAGTGCTTTTTAAGAATTGCCCTCACTGCCCTTGAGAAACATCTTCAGGAGAGTGATTAATACATTTTGTCACACCCACCCAAGCATTATGCAGACCCCGTTTTGCCTGATGTATAATGTCCTCTCTTTTCCCTTCGAAGCGATGCTGAAACTTCCCTGTGCTACACTCGTGCGTTTACCTTGTTCCCCTGACTGCAGACTCACAGCCATTCTCACTTTAACAGCTGTCTGCTGCAGCTTTAAGACCAAGTGCTGATGCTCCAGAGTTGGGAAGCAGCTGCCTGCAGCTCCCTTTGATCTAACTCCAGCTCAAACTGGACCTACCATCCCATCACTGGGGCATGGAACCTTCAGTTCCTGTTCTCTACAGGTTTTATTTTCGGGTGGTTCTCACACAGATCATGAGGTGCAAATGCTACTTCAAAGGTACAACAGGACTTTTCTATTGCTACTTTTGTTTTCCTGCTGTTTTCAATCCTTCTCATCCCAGTGTGGACCTGGAATACGAGGAGAGTGCTGGTAGGCTCTTGTAGGAACTTCAAACTAGAGTGTTCATTTGAAATCCAGCAACAAAGATCTCCCCACTAGCAGTGCTAACATATTAGATTTGCAGGCAATCACATCACTGCCTCCTCTGACCATGTGACTTATTTGCATGACTTACTACTCCGTGCGATAAGAAGATGAGAGAAACCAGATCGGAACACATCAGAGCTTTGTCCTGTTTCCCTTAGTAATGCCATCGTCCAGCTTTCAAAGGGATTGCTTTTAGAAGCATGTCCATTTTCACTTCTGACAATGTGCAGTCGCTTCCAACGGATATATAAGGTGGTAACAATTGTAAGAAAATTCCTTATTTTTTTCTTACAACATCAAAGGAAGCGCACACACAAAATGCTGGAGGAACTCAGCAGATCAGGAGCATCTATGAAGGGGAATAAACAGTTGACGTATTAGGCCAAATCTTTTCATCAGGACTGGAAACGAAGGGGAACTTCACTTCACTTGTCCATCACCTCCCTCAGATACTCCTCCTCCTTTTCTTTTGCCCATGGTCCACTGTCCTCTCCTACCCTATTCCTTCTTTAGTTCTTTACCTCTTCCACCTATCACCTCCCAGCTTCTTATTTCGTCCCCCTCCCCCACCCACCCACCTTCCCCCTCACCTGATTCCACCTATCACCTGCCAGCTTGTACTTCTTGCCCTCTTCCCACCTTCTTATTTTGGTTTCTTTCACCTTCCTTTCCAGTCCTGATGAAGGGCCGCAGCCTGAGATATTGACTGTTCATTCCTCTCCATAGATGCTCCCTGACCTGCTGAGTTTCTCCAACATTTTCAGTGTTTGTTGCTCTGGATCTCCAGCACCTGCAGAATCTCTTGTGTTTATCATGAGAACTGAAAGATCCTCTGCCAGCTCTCTGAACATCCCTTCTCTCCCATTTAGTTTGCCGGTAACCTCTCCTCCCCCACATTCCCATCAGCTCTCCCCTGAATCCCCACTCACTTACCCATTGGGGGGCATTTGATGGCAGATGTGGGGGGGAAACAGGTGCACCCGGGTGGAGGGAAGAAGAAACCCGCGAGGCCACATTCAGGCCCCACACTGACAGAACCAAGGACTGAACCTGGGTGCCTGGATCTGAGAGGCTGCAGGACTAACTGTGCTGTCAAAGCTGAAAATGCATTGGTTCTTAGCAGGGAATCAGAAATTTTTTATGAGAAATGTTGGCTTGAATATACTAAAAAATTTAATATTCAATCGTGTAGGATATACTTCTATGACGCCTAAGGGAAAGAGTACTTCTGCTTGAATCGAATACTGTGATATTAACAGTTAATGCAGAAGGGAAAACAAAAGTGACCTTTGAGCCAGTAGCTAATGGCGGCTGTATCAGAAGGGAGCTGACCTTCAGTTTGGCTGCTGGCAAATGAAATGCTTCCTCCTCCTTCCACTCTTGAGGCTGTTGAGGATTGTAGTGGAGGGTCTCCTCAGGGCCACTGCACGCCATGGACATTTAGGAAGGTGGAAGGTCACACCGCACAGGAGGGCTTCTTCCATGGTGGTTTACTGCTGGTTCTGTGTGGAGGGAGCTTTGCTCTACATTTGGCTGATTTTGTTTATTTAATAAGATAATGTAAACAAAAGCACACACATTTATTTTTATAATCTATACCTGGGGCCCCATTTTGTGTGTGTCTTCATTTATATAATTTTATGAAATAAAAACTCTACATCAATTCTTGGTTTCCATGATTCTCTTCATCCTTCAGGTACCTGCCTGTCTCAGAAAGCTTCAAGCCAACAAGCATCTATGGAAGAGAGTAAACTGGCAACATTTGGGGCTGAGGTCCTTCATTAGGACTCTTTGGATGGATGTAAACAGTTGACGTTTTGGGCTGAGACCAAATCCTGATGGAGGGTTTACTCCTGTTTACTCCTTCCATTGATAAAACCATAAGACCACAAGACCTAGGAGCAGAATTAAGCCATTCAGCCCATCAAGTCTGCTCCACTGTTCCACCATGACTGATTTAACTTTCAACCCCATTCTCCTGCCTTCTCCCCGTAACTTTTGATCCCATGATTAATCAAGAACTTATCAACCTCTGCCTTAAATATACCTGATGACTTGGCCTGCACAGCCACCTGTGGCAAGGAATGCCACAGATTCACCACCCTCTGGCTAAAGAATATTTTCCTCATCTCTGTTCTAAATGGACATCCCTCATTTCTGATGCTATGCCCTCTGGCCCTGGACTCCCCCACTATTGGAAACATCCTCTTTGCTGATGCTGTCTGCCCTGCTGAGTTCCTCCAACATTTTGTATATGTTGCTCCGGATTTTCAGTATCTGCAGAATCACTTGATTACCCAATGCTTGGGCCATGACTGGCCACTTTAGCCAGGTCCAGGACAGAGTGACGGACAGGTCTGATGACCAGCCCACTTCACCCTTCTCACTGGGTACAGTGTGGGACTGAAGTGCAGCCAGACCTTGAGAAGCAGCTCCTTAAATAGTCCAACAGGGGCTGCATCCTGGCACACTGATGTATACTGGCTCACTCAGTCTGCAGAAGCTACAGGCAAGGTGCGAGACCATGAGCTTTAAAGCTGATTGCACAGAAAGCTCTGGGCACTGCTCCTCAATCCAGGTTCACAATGTAAAAGGGGGTGGATTCCTGCTTAGAGATACCTTCATTAGAGCCATATAGAAATACATTATAGAAATAGGTCCCTCAGCCCACTGAGTCAACTGAGCCACCAATCACCCAGCCACATTAAATCATTATTTCAAGTTTTTGTTTTGGGTAGGTTCTCTGCACTCAGATGCCATGGTGTATTGAACAGCAGACTAGAGCAAGGAAGCATAGAACATTAAGAGCTGTCCTAGAATGGCATCGAAGGCATCTCTGGGACAAGGTTCAGACTGTGTGGGACTGACTCCCAATGAGGCTTTTAGGGATGAGGTTTGATGAACAAACTGGCTGGTTGGAATTCAGCTTGGTTCGGATTGTCCCGTAGGGCTGAGGCCCCTCAACGTTCACAGTGATAGGGCTCCCTGCTGTGAGACTTGTATCATGTGCTTTGCTGTGCTGCCATCTCTCCATCCCTTCCTCTTGCAGCAGGGAAGTATCTGAACTGGAGACGACCCTGGCTCAGACTCAGAAAAAGCTCAGTGAATTCAGGCAGAGGTAAGTGCCCAACACTGATGGGAACTGCATGTCAACCCAGAGGCAGTAACCACGAAAGAAGAAAAAGTACATTGTTTGCGAAGATGCTTGGTGTTCAGGTATCTCAGCTGATTCGTAACCTGGGCATAGACACACATTAACAACAGACCACCCTCATCAATCAGAAGACTTAGAGTAGAGGCAGTGACACACCCCAGAATTTGTGATCTTCTTAAGGCACTCGAACCTGCAGAGAGTGGAGGGATATGGATCTTGTGCAGGAAGTAAGGAGCAGATGTCATTGGCTTCAATAGTTTGGCACTACATGGATGTCACAGGCTGGGTAAATTTCAATCAGAGATTGCTATGTTTTTATTTGTAAAGGGAGGTGAGGGTTAAGGGGATAATGTAGGAGGATGGGGTGAACAAAAAACTCAACAGCCATGATTGAATTGTGGAGCAGACTTAATGGGCTAAATGGCCTAATTCTGCTCTATGTCTTATAGTCCTATGGGAGGAGTAGAGACTGTTAAGTGGAATTGCCCAGTTCAGTACATTCATGGAATTGAATTGAATTGATTTTATTACTTAAATCCTTCACATACATGAGGAGTAAAAATCTTTACATTACATCTCCGTCTGAATGTGCAAATTATAGTAATTTGTAATAAATAGACTGTACAGTAAGGTATGCAACTGAACAGTCAATATAGCTTAGAAATACAATTGTGTCAGTGTGAATTAATCAGTCTGATGGCCTGGTGGAAGAAGCTGTCCTGGAGGCTGTTGGTCCTGGCTTTTATGCTGCGGTACCATTTCCCAGGTAGTAGCAGCTGGAACAGTTTGTGGTTGGGGTGACTCGGGTCCCCAATGATCCTTTTACATATCTGTCTCTGTAAATGTCCTGAATAGTGGGAATTTCATATCTGCAGATGTGCTGGGCTGTCCACACCACTCTCTGCAGAGTCCTGCGATTGAGGGAAGTACAGTTCCCATACCAGACAGTGATGCATCCAGTCAGGATGCTCTCAATTGTGCCCCTGTAGAAAGTCCTCAGGATTTGGGGACTCATGCTGAACTTCTTCAACCATCTGTGGTGCTCCTTCCACCTCACAGCCGGTATGTACAGACCACGTGAGATCTTGGTACCATGAGGGCATGGTGTCTAAGGTGGGTTGTCCCTTGGAAATAGGAAATGGACACTGAAATGTCCTCTGTGTCCTCCTCCTCCTGCTCTAACTGGTAATGAGCAGGCAGCAGCAGATGATAAACTGGTCTCCCTAAGTTTGATCCCTGACCCTACCTTCTGCAGACCGTGAGGGAAGATTTCTGTGGGAAGAAAGAGCAAGTCATAATGCAGTGCTCTGATTGGTGACTTTGGGGCGGTTCATAGTACGGTTGTCAGAGGGTTAAAACAGCCACCTCAGAATGGAAGAATGGGCTGTGTGGATGGGCTGTGTGGACAGCCTGAACAGGAATTTTGAAGTTGCTCTCTCCAAGAGGTAGTCAATGGCGTGTGAGGTTCTCTGAGAAGGCTGAAAAAATATAAGCAAGGAAATTGATGATGATTTAGTCAAAGAAATGAATCCCCAGCGTTGACTAATCACAGGAATATGAATCAGGAATTGCTTTAAGAAGCCATCAGTGTCAATTAAGACTCTGGAAAATAAACAGGCTGGAAGCAAACCATTGAGAGATAAGGGACGATACCCCACTGAAACATTTGCGCAGCTTCACTAAGCAGCAGCTATAAATTGGGAAGATACTCACTATACTGAGACCCAAAGTCTCAGAAGCCTAATAAATTAGAAACAACTAGACAGTGAGCTTCTGCTGGTAGTGAGATAAGAAACAATAGGCCCACTCTGACATCTGTAGTGACACTCGGAGCCTCAGCTGCAGGCAGAAGCACTGACCATTATGTCTGAGGAATTACTAGCAGCTTACATTGAGGCAGAGGGATAGCTATATTGGTAATCGCTGGTCATGAGACTGATGTGGAGAATGAGGCTCTTATATGAGCTATCAAAAGCAATCAATTTCGCACTCCTCGCCACCTGACTGATTTGGTACCAATAACCAGAAACTATGCAACGGAAGAAGAAAATGGAGGAGGCACTGTAGCCAATAGCACAGCCATAACAGAACAAAGATGCAAAAGATAGGTTTAACTTGGATGGGTTCAGGCTTCCCAACCTTTTCTAAGCCACCAAGCCCTATCATTAAGCATGTGAACCCCAAGTTGGGAACCCCTGGACTGGATGGTCGATGAAGTACTCTTTCATTGGAGAAGAACAGAGGGGGTAGGAGGGGAATGGGGTTTGTAAATGGGAATTAACTCACTTTAGAACAGTGCAATGGCATGGGAACCTGTGATCCCAGAGACACAGGGATCTACATTTGTAATGAGAGATCTTGTGTCTGGGACCTAGTAATCAAAGAAAACCATAGATATGACCAAGTTTGATCATCTTGTGTTTCGATGGGTAGTGTGCTGCGCAAGATGTGAGTGAGTGTATGTAGCAACAAACAAGATGCTGGAAGAACTCAACAGTCCAGGCAGCATCTGTGGAGGGAAATGGACAGTCAACATATCCCAGCATCACCAGATTAATTCTGGAGCCTGGGCTATTGGCATCCCCTCAACATGCCTGTTTGCAAGGAGGTCACAAGCCCGGGACTTGTTGTCTCCATCTGTCATTCATACTGTCATCAATCTTTGGTACACCTTCTAACAAGGGAAGGAAATGGTTAATCAGTAGTGTGAAGACCAGGAGCCCAGATTTCTGCAGATGTAGCTGAACAGTGGGAGAAGCTGATGCCATAATCCAAATATACTCCTGTCAGCAGAAAGAGAAGCTAACTAGTATTTTTCTCTCCATCACTGGATTAACAGAAGCAAAGCTCTTTGAGGCTGCGGAGTATCACTGTGGTATCCATATTGCACAGCATGTTATATCAAAGTGCAATCGATAATTGGAGTTCAAGTGTGCCATAGTCTGTTCTCCAGACAGCTTATTTCATGGATCAGAAGGAGCACATATAGCCTCAGCACATGAACAAATCCATCAATTCTTTTTCTCTAAAAGAAAAAAGAAAAATCCAAGTTGTAATCTTGATTGGCCCAGCTCTCTTATTTAGTAATGACTCGGGCTATTGAGGTAACCTGCCTCAGCACACTGAAACGCAAATAGAATAATAACTATGTGCCTACTTAAAAAGAGAAAATGCAGGAAATATTTACTGGATCAGGCAGCATCCATTTGGACAGAGAAAAACAGAGATAATGTTTCAAGTCAAAGATTCATCAGAAATGGTTGCAGGTCCCTAAGTCACCCATGTTGCTAACGTGGCAATAGTGTCTCGCTCTGATCCCTGGAGAGCCCTTCCCAGTAGCAGTGTGGGAAGACCCTTATCAGAAGGACTTCAGCAGTTTGGAGTGAGTTTACCTGATAGTTGGGCTGGGTTATGTTGCTGACTGCATCCCAATGAGTGAGCGAAGGAGAAGGAGGATGGGTTTGGTGGGTGAGAGTTGGCAGGGACGTGAATCTGCACGCAGTGACATACAGACTCAGGTTGTATCTGCTGGAAATCTCACAGCAAGGTTGGGGTTGAGAGGAATAATAAATTAGCCATGTTGGAATAGTGACGCAGACTCAATGGGCCAAATAGTCTAATTCTACTCCTATGCCTTATGGTCTTATGGTCAGCCTAAACCTCTATCAGGCTGTCAGTAGATGGAAGACATGAGCACAGCATGTCTCCAGTGAATTCAACTGTTGCAACCCAACAAGCATTCCACTGTTTCCTCCACCACCATCTCCCATCCCGAATCAGCTGCCAGCCCACCATCAACCTAACTCCAAGCTCAGCCCAAACCCACTCTTAAGACACACCACCACCAACCCAAATTTCACTGTCTACCCCCACCCCAATCCTATCCCAAACTACTCCCACCACCACACCAAACCACTCCAGGATTCACTGCCATTAGAACTTCAAAACCACTTAAACTCCACCACAATATCCACTGCTAATCCCACTCCCGATGGTAGACCAATCTGGCCAACACCCACTGACAACCTCGCCTTCACCTACCAATAACTCCTCTACCAACACCCACTGACAACAGGGGCTTTATTATATCCATGTCACAGATGGGGATGAGGAGATGTGCAAGAACAAATAAGAAGTTTGGTCAAGTGATGTCGCAGAAGAACCTTGCGCTCAGTGTCAGCAAAAACAAAGAAATGATTGTGGACCTCAGAAAGGGGAAGCCAGGAAAACAAGTAGCAATTCTCAATGAGGTGTCGGCGGAGGAAAGGGTGAGCAGCTTCAAGTTCTTGGTTATCAACATCACCAGCGGTAATACTTCATCAGAATTCTGACGAGATGAGTTTGGGGATGGCATTAAGCAGGAAATTAGAAATGCGTGCAATAAAGGAACAGTAGTTATAATGGGTGACTTCAATCTACATATAGATATTGGGTGAACCAAATTGGTAAGGGTGCTGAGGAAGAGGATTTCTTGGAATGTATGCGGGATGGTTTTCTGAACCAACATGTCGAGGAACCAACTAGAGAGCAGGCCATTCTAGATTGGGTATTGAGCAATGAGGAAGGGTTAGTTAGCAATCTTGTCATGTGAGGCCCCTTGGGTAAGAGTGACCATAATATGGTGGAATTCTTCATTAAGATGGAGAGTGACGTAGTTAATTCAGAAACAAAGGTTCTGAACTTAAAGAACCTTAAAGTTCATACCTTAAAGAAGGTATGAGACGTGAATTAGCTAAGATAGACTGGCAAATGATACTTAAAGGGTTGACAGTGGATATGCAATGGCAAGCATTTAAAGATCGCATGGATGAACTACAACAATTGTTCATCCCAGTTTGGCAAAAGAATAAACCAGGGAAGGTAGTGCACCCGTGGCTGACAAGGGAAATTAGGGATAGTATCAAGTCCAAAGAAGAAACATATAAATTAGCAAAAAAAAGCGGCACACCTGAAGAGACCAGCAGAGGAGGACAAAGGACTTAATTAGGAAAGGGAAAAAAGATTATGAGAGAAAGCTGGCAGGGAACATAAAAACTGACTGTAAAAGCTTTTATAGATACATGAAAAGAAAAAGATTGGTCAAGACAAATGTAGGTCCTTTACAGTCAGAAAAAGGTGAATTGATCATAGGGAACAAAGACATGGCAGACCAATTGAATAACTACTTTGGTTCTGTCTTCACTAAGGAGGACATAAATAATCTTCCAGAAATAGTAAGGGACCGAGGGTCTAGTGAGATGGAAGAACTGAGGGAAATACATGTTAGTAGGGAAGTGGTGTTAGGTAAATTGAAAGGATTAAAGGCAGATAAATCCCCAGGGCCAGATGGTCTGCATCCCAGAATGCTTAAGGAAGTAGCCCAAGAAATAGTGGATGCATTAGTGATAATTTTTCAAAACTCCTTAGATTCTGGATTAGTTCCTGAGGATTGGAGGGTGGCTAATGTAACCCCACTTTTTAAAAAAGGAGGGAGAGAGAAACTGGGGAATTATAGACCGGTTAGTCTGACATCGGTGGTGGAGAAAATGCTAGAGTCGGTTATCAAAGATGTGATAACAGCACATTTGGAAAGAGGTGAAATCATCGGACAAAGTCAGCATAGATTTGTGAACGGCAAATCATGTCTGACGAATCTTATAGAATTTTTTGAAGATGTAACTAGTAGGGTGGATAGGGGAGAGACGGTGGATGTGGTATATTTAGATTTTCAAAAGGCTTTTGACAAGGTCCCACACAGGAGATTAGTGTGCAAACTTAAAGCGCATGGTATTGGGGGTATGGTATTGATGTGGACAGAGAATTGGTTGGCAGACAGGAAGCAAAGAGTGGGAGTAAACGGGACCTTTTCAGAATGGCAGGCAGTGACTAGTGGGGTACCGTAAAGCTCAGTGCTGGGACCCCAGTTGTTTACAATATATATTAATGATTTAGACGAGTGAATTAAATGCAGCATCTCCAAGTTTGCGGATGACACGAAGCTGGGCGGCGGTGTTAGCTGTGAGGAGGATGCTAAGAGGATACAGGGTGACTTGGATAGGTTAAGTGAGTGGGCAAATTCATGGCAGATGCAATTTAATGTGGATAAATGTGAGGTTATCAACTTTGGTTGCAAGAACAGAAAAACAGATTATTATCTGAATGGTGGCCGATTAGCAAAAGGGGAGATGCAACGAGACCTGGGTGTCATTGTACACCAGTCATTGAAGGTGGGCATGTAGGTACAGCAGGTGGTGAAAAAGGCAAATGGTAAGTTGGCATTCATAGCAAAAGGATTTGAGTACAGGAGCAGGGAGGTTCTACTGCAGTTGAACAAGGCTTTGGTGAGACTGCACCTAGAATATTGTGTGCAGTTTTGGTCCTCTAATCTGAGGAAAGACATTCTTGCCATAGAGTGAGTACAGAGAAGGTTCACCAGATTGATTCCTGGGATGGCAGGACTTTCATATGAAGAAAGACTGGATCAATTAGGCTTATACTCGCTGGAATTTAGAAGATTGAGGGGGGATCTTACTGAAACGTATAAAATTCTAAAGGAATTGGACAGGCTAGATGCAGGAAGATTGTTTCCGATGTTGGGGAAGTCCAGAACGAGGGGTCACAGTTTAAGGATAAAGGGGAAGCCTTTTAGGACCGAGATGAGGAAAAACTTCTTCACACAGAGAGTGGTGAATCTGTGGAATTCTCTGCCACAGGAAACAGTTGAGGCCGGTTCATTGGCTATATTTAAGTGGAAGTTAGATATGGCCCTTGTGGCTAAAGGGATCAGGGGGTATGGAGAGAAAGCAGGTACAGGGTTCTGAGTTGGATGATCAGCCATGATCATACTGAATGGCGGTGCAGGCTCGAAGGGCCAAATGGCCTACTCCTGCACCTATTTTCTATGTTTCTATAAGATTTGGTACATCACTGAAGACTCCAGCAAAGTTCTACAGGGATCACTCTGGTTGCACTGCCGTCCTGATGAAGGGTTTTGATCCGAAACGTCAACTGTTCACTCTTTTCCATGGATGCTGCCTGGCTCGCTGAGTTCCTCCAACATTTTGTGTGTGTGTGTTGCTTTGGATTTCCAGCGTCAGTGGATTTTCTTGTGCTTGTGCATCACTGTCTGGTCGGAGGTGCTAATGCATAGGATTGCAAGAGGCTTTGGAGGGTTGTAGACTCAGCAGCTCTATCACAGGACAAGCCTCTCCACCTCTGAGGACATCAAAAAGTGGCTATCAAGAAGGCAGCATCACCATCTGGGACATGCCCTCTTCTCATTACTTCCATCAGAAGGGAGGTACAGGAGCTTGAAGACCCATGCTCAATGTTTTAGGAACAGCATTTTCCCTTCTGACACCAGATTTCTGAACTGTCCATGAACCCATGACCACAATCATGCTGTTCATCTTTCGCCCTGCTTAGTTTTTATTATCGTAACTTAGAGCAATTTGTTATGCCTGCACTGTACGGCTCCAACAAGTCACAAAATTTGTTGTTTTATGTCAGTGCCAATAAATCTGATTCTAACAGATGCTTTTATTGAAGGCTGAGGGACACTATTGAGCAGAACTTGATCAGCCACAAATACTGTGCCTACACGAGCAGGTCAGAGGCAGAGTATCCTGTGGCCTGATGTTGTGCCCAACATCTACAAGGCACGGGAATCAGGAGTGCAATAAATATTTTCGACTTTCTTGGACGAGTGCAGCTCCATGAACTCTCAAGAAGTTCGGGATAATCTAGGATAAGGCAGCCGCCTTGACTAACATGGCCTCTCATTAAGCATTCATTCCTTCTACCTCCAGTATGTTCAGAGGCTGCAGCTTGCATCACCTACAACGTACTCTGCACCTGCTTGCAGGCCCACTGCTGCTGCTAAAATACCAACCTCCACCATCAAGAATAACAAGGCGGCAGACTCAAGAGAACACCATCAGCTGCAGGTTCCCCTGAAAGATGCACGCCATCCAGAGTTGGAAATGCAGGCCTGTCTTGAAAACCTCCCCTAACTCCTCCCCAAAAACATCTTGGGGGTACCTTCAGCAGAAGGACAAGAAACTGGCTCATCAACACCTTCTCCAGACCAATTAAAGACGCTCAATAACCACCAGCTTTGGCAGAAGAATCTGGATCCTAAAAAATGAATAAGGAGGACTGGAGGGTTTGGAAGTGACTATTGATTAATTCAAACACTCCAAAATCAAATATTCATTTAAATTTAAATGGAATTGTTGTCATAAAAATGAGTCTACTCTTACAGATGCTTACAGACTAACTTTCTGCATTACATTTCAGTAATAGTTAGATCTGGTATATTAGTTGATTTTGTGAGGATTTTTTGAAGGATTTATCAAGGGTTGGAGATTTATAGACTGGTACAGGTGACCCACTAGTAAATGTACAATATATCTGTAACTCTTTCCAAACAATCGGTTGTCCCTGTAAAATGGAAGGAGTTGAGAGGCTGAATGGGATAGAGTTGGACAGAGGAGTTGAGAGGCTGAATGGGATAGAGTTGGACAGAGGAGTTGAGAGGCTGAATGGGATAGAGTTGGACAGAGGAGTTGAGAGGCTGAATGGGATAGAGTTGGACAGAGGAGTTGAGAGAAGGAGGAAGAGACTGTGTTAGGAGGGAAAGTGAGGTCCAATGAATAAACTTATACAAATTAGACACCGGATTCTGAGGTCATCATTGGCTGTAAAACACTTTAACATAAACTGAGAGAAGCATCCAAGGAGCTACTTAAACACAACTTTTTATTTCTGATGAATGCATTTCATTCACCTTCAGAGAAGTAGTAGCTACCTGTGCAATCCCCTGCCAAGTTGGGAACTTTTAGTAGCACAATTCTGACTGATATATTTATTTTGGGTTAATGGTGTAATCGGAATAGCCACGCCAGGACTGGCAGGCTGTGCCCAAAAGTGGACAACCCTGCAAACTCTCACTCCCCTAAAGAGTGAAGGAGGTGGCTGGTCTATTGGTGACACCCTCAGTGACAGCTCTCTCACCGTGGCCGAGGGATGGGTCTTTAAATTAACATTTGAGCAGACATTCATCTTTCTCCAAAGGCCTGCTTTTGAGGTCAAGGCACCAGCAGAGTCTTCAACACTTACTTTATCGGTGTAACATTAAATATATTTTAGACAACATAGCGTGAGTAAGGGATGCTGTAAGGGCTGGCATCTAGGAGTTCATGCTTCAATGGAATTATAGTACATTCAAAGTTCAAAGACCATTTATCATCAAAGTTCTGTATGTATACTTTGTACAACCTTGAGATTTGATTTCTTACAGGCAGTCACAAAGCAAAGAAACACACAAGAGCCCATTAAAAAATGAAGGCCATCAAACAATCGAAGTGCAGAAAAAATAAACAAATTGTGCAAACAATAAAAGTAAGCAGATAACATTCAGAACTGAAGTTCATGAAAGTGAGTCCACAGCCACGAAGCCAATCGCAGCCGATCCAGGAACCCGCTAATTGCAGGCCACAGAGATGGGTAAATCTTGTGAGCTGAACAGCAGTCCATCCCTCTCCTCGAGTCATGACATCCTGACCTTTTCAATCTGGCCCGGTGCTTAAATTAACCGAACAGCCGACTGCCCCTTGCTCTCGGACCCTGACGCTTCGATATGCTCCTGGGCCTGGGACCCACTATCGCGAGTCAGCCCCGTAGTCACCCTTTCCAATCTTGCCCAGCGTTTAAATTAGTCAATCATTGGCTTGTTGCTTGCTCTCAAGCCTGGGCCCTGCAGCCTCGACTCTGCCTCGCTTTCTGCTGCTTTGAATTGTCTCTAAGTCTGCTACAGCAATGGCAAAACATTGGCTTGTTCTCACCTTCGAGACCTCAGTTCACAACGCAAAAATTCCAAGTCGAAATTCCAGTTAGAAAACTTATCTCCGAAAGGGAAGCTACAGGCTATTGATCGCAGTGATCAGTTTCTAGAAAAGGTGAGATCGATAAAGTAATTAGTAGCTTTGTTTGCACTGGAATGTTGTTGCTGTGCTTCACCAGCACGGTCTTAAACATTCCAGGTATTAGTCTAGTAAACCTTCTCACAACTGCATCCAGAACATATACATTCTTCCTTGAGAAACAAAAGGAGGCTAATTGGTCCATCAAGTCAGTGCTAGCTCACAGAGCAATCCCATTCCTCAGCACTTTTCCCTACAACCTATTCTCCCCAGATTCCCATCAGCTCTCCAGATTCTATCTTCACTGTCATACCAGGAGCACTGTCATACAGTGGATGACTAACCTATCAACGTGCAATTCTTTGGCACGTGGGAGGAAACCAGGGCACCCAGATGAAACCTGTGCAGTTGTAGGTAGAATGTGCCAACACCACCCAGGCAGGACCAGAGCTCAGGATTACGCTCAGGCCACTGGAACTGTGCCACTGCATTCAACTCCACTCTACTGCCCATGGTATGAAGGTGTTTATGAAAGCAATCACTATGAGATGAAGTGAGATGCTTTGCATTATTAGAATCACTGACTTAAAAAAAACAGTGGAAATAGATTCAATACTAACTTTTGCAAGGAAATGTTGTGGGTCTTGGGAAGGCGAAGGGAGTGGGAGATTAAATGTATGGGTATGTGGTTACTTGAAAGGACATCTGCCCTGTCTCAAGACGTCAGTGTCCATGATTCTCTGATAGATACAAAGCAATACTTCACTGCTCAGGACACTGAAGCACTTCAACAATCAGTTTCCCTGAGTCAACCATCCAGTGTTCTTTTAGTCACTGTGATTTGATTTGTTGTGAAGTTAATTCTCCTTTAAAGCTTACAATTTGTGACAAGTTTTAATGGGGAGGAAACCACATTTCATTTTAAACGTGTAAGTTTAATTGGATGTGACATTAAAAATTTATTCTTACTCAGAAGCCTCAAGGGAAAAATATTAGATGGGGCCATGTGTGTGATAACTAATTAAATATCACACTGAGCAGATTAACACACATTGCTTTTGCTTTGAAAACGATATAGCCAATTTTGACCTCTGCTAAGCTTTCATTTCAATTCAAGCCATGCTCAGACCATACCTCCGGAGTTCTGATACCACATCTCATGAGGAATGCGGGAGTGGGAGGGAGACCTGTGTTGAATTGCTAAATTGAAGCTTGAATTTCAGTAGTTCACATATTACTCCACCTGAGGAACTTAACTGATTGAAATTTCCGAGATGTGAAGAGCAATGGAAAGGTGAGGTGGGAATCAACTGTTCCTGCTGATTGGTTGGAGTTAATGGACTAAACTTTAGAGCCATTTAACACAAAAATTAAGTTTGGAATCATTGGGACTCCAATGACAATTGGATTGAGTATATGGTAATTTTAAACCTAATAATGAATACATATATGAATTCAAAGACACATTTGAATTTCGATCAGGAGTAGTCTATTTGCTCCTTTGAGCCTGCTCCACCATTTACTAAGATCATGGCTGATTGGATTGTATTCCCAATCTGCATGCAACCCATGGTAACATTTCATCCCCTTGCTTATCAATGGCTGCTGTAAAAATCGTCGAGGAATTCAGTTTCCCATGCACTTTGAGGCTGAGAGCTCCAAATGAATTAACTGACAAAGTTCTGTGAGAAAAATAATGCCCTGTCACTGTCTTGAATAAGCAGTCACTTATTTTTGAAACAGTGTTCCATAGATACAGATTCTACAGAAGGAAGCATCTTCCCAAATCCACCTTCAGGATTTGAATTGTTTCACTCAAGTGCCCCCTCATTCCTCTAAACTTCAGCAGACTCAAGCCTAATTTTCCCATTCTTTCCTCATTACACAGTCTGCACGTCCCAGGTAATAATGTTGTAAAGCTTCTCTTATTTGTTCCTATCACATTAAAATCCTTTCTTAAATAAGGAGACCAGCACTGTGCTCAGTAATCCAGCTTTAGTTTCACTAAAGTCTTGTATAATTGAACCAAAGCCTCCCTGATTTTGCATACAGTAATATTCCCACACAATCAACAGTCAGATTCTGCTAGTTTTATATGCTGCACCTGCATGTTAGCCTTCAGTGAATTACATATTCAAATCCCTTTGCATCTCAGAGCTCTGTAATTTCTTTCCATTTCGATAACAGGCTTTTTTTCATTTTTCCCATCAAATGGACAACTTCACGTCTTCCTGCATTAGTTTCCATTTACCAGGTATTTAACCACTTATTAACCTATCTAAATCCCTTTGTAATCTTGTTATGTCCTCTTCACAACTTATTTCCCTACCTTTCTTTTTGTTAAAAGCATAGTTAGCAGCCATAGGTATTGTGCTTTCATCCAAGTCATTTGTATAAACTGTAAATAGTTGAGGCTCCAGTACTTATAACATCTTGCCAATCAGAAAGAGACTGGAGATATTGAGGAATGTGTCGGGTCATGCAGAAAAGGTCAACTATGACCATATTGATTCACTTCTCATTCCTGTATTCATCTCTCAGCTTCAGATTGTCCATTTGGTACAATCTTCCACCTTCTGGAATGTATACACTGATTCCTGGAAGCAGTATTTTGCTGGACCATATATCACGGACACTCCATTGTCTATTCTCCTACAGCAGCCACTATTCAAGTGCTAGATTAGTCAGGAGCTTTACTGAGTGTATCTCTCCTGGGTGTAGCAACCACTCTGCTGAAGCAACTCTGTGGGTCAAGTGGGATTTGAGAGAGGAAAGGAATTATTGACATCTCGGCCAAAACCCTGCATCAGACAATTTCTTACCTCCCACAGATGCTGCTCGACCCAATGAGTTCTTCCAGCAGATTGTTGGTCCAGATTCTAGCTGCAGCCTCTTGTGTCTCTCCTGAATTTGTCCGGTGAGACAGCATGGAGGAAGTTTGACTCTGATCCTAAACCATACTGTACCTGAACTGGGAGTATTTGATGGTACGATGTTGAGAACACATTACTGTGTCTAATCCGTCTGGTAGCTGGACTGGAAATGTCTGATGGCCAAGAATAGAAAGAACTTTACTTTTGGTGTACTTGACCCGGGAGTGCCTGTTGGAAGAATGTAGTGGAAATTTTACCTTAAATCTAACGCTTACTTTTCTGGCCCTGGGAGTATTTGATAGGGCAGTTAAGAGAGAGCTTTATGCTTGTTTTAACCAATAAAACATGGAGGCACCTTTGCGAACTCCCATAGCCCCTGGTGTCTCTGTGATTTCAGTCTCTGAGGCCACTATGCGAGCATCCTTCAGGAAGGTGAACCCACGGAAAGCTTCTGGCCCAAACAGTATACCCGGCTGAGTACTGAAGAGCTGTGCTGATGTGTTAACGGACATCTTCAACCTCTCACTTTGTCAGTCCGAGATACCCATCTTCTTCAAGCCTGCTTCAATTATACCGGTGCACAACAAAAGTGAGGTAACCTGCCTTAATGACTATTGTCCGGTAGCACTTACATCCACTGTGATGAAGTGCTTTGAGAGGCTGGTCATATAAACTTCTACCTGAGGAGTGACTTGGATCCAATCCAGCCTGCCTTTCTCTGAACAGAGAAAGCGGATGCCATTTCATTGGCTCTTCACTCATCTCTGGAACATCTGGACAGTGAAGATGCATGCATCAGGATGCTCCTTGTTGACTGCAGCTCAACATTCAACACTATCATCCCCTTGAAGCCAGGACCTAGGCCTCAATATCACCTTCTGCAACTGGATCCTCGATTTCCTTATTTGCAGGCCCCAGTCTGTTCATATTGGCAACGGTACCTCCTCCACCGTCGCCATCAGCACAGGTGCACTACAAGCCTGTGTGCTTAGCCCCCTGCTCTACTCACTCTATACTTAATGACTGTGAGGCTCCAGTGCTAGATTTGTTTGATGATGATACCACTGTGTGCCAAATCAGAGGAGGTGATAAATTGGCATATAGGATAGAGATTGAAAATCTTGACTGACTGGGGCCTCAACAACCTCTCACTCAATGTCAGCAAAGGCAAAGAGTTGATTATTGATTACACGAGAAAGAAACTGGGGGTCCATGAGCCAGTGGTCATCAGGGGATTGGAGGTGAGAGTGTCAGTAACTTTAAATTCCTGGACATTATCATATCAGAGGCCCAGTCCTGGGCCCAGTGCCTCTACTTTCTTAGAAGTTTACACAAATCTGGCATGTCATCTAAAACTTTGATAAACTATCCAATCCTTTGAACTGGGATAACTCCTGTTCTGATTGGCTGAATCCCAGCTTGGTATGGAAACGCCAGTGCCCAAGAACAGAGAGCTTACAGAAAGTGGTGGATACAGCTTAGTTCATCACAGGAAAAGCCATCCCCACCTTTGAGCACTTCTACAAAGAGTGCTGCCTCAAGAAAGCAGCACCCATCACCAAGGACCCTCACCATCCAGGCCATGCTCTTCTCTCTCTTTTGGCATCGAGAAGGAGGTACAGGGACATTAGGTACCATATCACCATGTTCAGGAACAGTTATTACCCTGCAGCCATCAGGCTCCTGAACCAGTGTGGATAATTTCACCGCCCACAATATTGAACTGATCGCTGAACACTGGAATGTACAGATCTATTTCTTTTACCATAATGACTCCCCTTAGCAGTAATTATTGACTGATAACTTACTCACGTGTATTAATTTGTTGCTCTCTGTGCAAAGTGAATATGCAAGTTAACTTCATCTCCGAGTACATAGCTTTGTTTATTTGATCTGTAGTGGTACAGACACAACAAATTGGTGACAAGTACGAACCTCAATGTCAGCGAATATCACCAACTGCACCAACAGTTATGAGACAACAGAAGGGAGAGAGACAGTAAGAGGAAAGAGTGAACCAATATGGAGAAGGCAGTCATAGATGTTAGAAAAGGGCACGGGAGTAACGGTGGACGGTACACAGTGAGAGTCACACAACTAGCAAAGCTAAAGTAAAAGTAACGTGACGATGGCCTTTGTTGGGAAAGTTGATGAACTTGATAGTCCTAATGTGGACTGGGAATGGTATATCGAGAGGGTTAAACTGTATTGTAATGCTAATGATGTGGATGAAGTAAAGAAAGTCCCCACACTTCTTAGAAGTGGAACGTACATTCTCTTATGCAACTTAGTAACTCCTGAAAAGCCAGCAAGACATTCAATGAAATTGTTGCAATTTTGCAAGTTCACTTGAGCCCAAAACCATTAGTAATAGCTGAGCAATTTAGATTTCATAAAAGGAACCAGTCAAAGGATGCAAGCATTTCTGAATACATTGCAGAACTGTGCAAACTTTCCCAATACTGTGTCTTTAGAGACGGACTTTTTGATGCATTAAGGGACAGGCTTGTAGGTGGCATACATAGTCAAAGCACTCAGTCTACTGTCAGAAAGAAACCTAACCTTAGAACAGACATTGACCATTGCAATCTCATTAGAGACTGAAGCAAAGGATGTGGCAGAACTCCAGAAAAAGAGTTTAGAATGTGAAATGCACGAAGTGAATGATGCAAAAAAACCAAAAATGGTGTCGATGTGCCAAATCCTCCCATGATGCAAATAATGGTTAATTCAAAGAAAAAGTTTGCAGGAAGTGCCACGGATAAGGCCACAGAGACAGAGTGTGCAAGCCAGACAAAAAGCACGACCAAAGAGAGAAACCACACAGAGCGAAAAGTTTCAAACAGAAAACTAAACAAACGCATCAAGTAACTGAATGTGAAACTGAATCAGATAACACAGAGTCTAACAAAAGTGAGCTGTCAAGCCTAGAACTGCATAATGCTACTGAAGTAAATTGCAAAATCATTTGGTTCGCAACAGATATGTCTGGTGTAAAACTGAAAATGGAGCTGGATACAGGGTCAGCTTCGCCTGTAATTTCAGAGACTAACGGCAACAGACTGTTTTCTAAGCTACCATTAGAAAAGACCTCAGTGATCCTAAAGACCTATACAGGTGAAAAAGTGTCTCCCAAAGAAAAGCTGAAAGTGAATGTGATATACGGAGGCTAAACACAGCAGTTAGAGCTTTGTGTGTTGAAAAGCCGATGGCCAACACTTTTCAGATGTGAATGTTGAGAAAAACCCAACTAGATTAGCACAAAATCAAAGCTCTCAATGTGTCATCAAAAGGCAACTGCAGCTCGAAAGGTAGTACTAATCAGAGACTGGCACAGCTGCTTAATGCTAATGAGGAGGTGTTTGAGAAGGGGATTGGTAAACTCAAAGGCATGAAGGCCAGAATTGAACTGGATGAAACAGCAACACCAAGATTCCATAAAGTGTGTCCAGTTCCTTATGCACTACACCCTAAAGTGGATGCTGAACTGATGAACTTGGAGGCATCTTGAACTCTGTCTGTTCAACTCTGTTGAGTGGAGTGATTGGGCCATGTCCATTGTCCTGGTGATCAAGAAAGGGAAGGCCAGAGCTGTTTGCATATGTGGAGACTTCAAAGTGAGTACCAACCCAGTGCTGCATATTGTGCACTATCCCCTGCCATGAATAGAAGACATTTTTGCATCTTTGGCAGGCAGGGAGAGGTTTTCAAAGATTGACTTGTCACAAGCCTGTCTGCAAATGGAGATTGAGAAGTCAAGCAGGAAGTTCCTCACAATCAGCACTCACAAAGAACTGTTTCCAGTATAATCGTCTTGTCTTTGGCGTCACATCAGCTCCAGCAATTTGGCAAAGAGCAATGGACGAAGTGCTCCAGGATATCCCAGGAACACAATGTTACCTTGACGACATCATTGTGACTGGCAAGAATGATGAAGAGCACTTCCAGAACCTTGGTAAAGTGCTTATGCTACATGCTCACAGTTTGAACACAGGACAGTGGGATGATGTAATTGTCTCACGACCGTGGGGTGATGTTATGTCATGTGATGGCATGTTCCAAAAGTTATAAAAGCCAAGCTCGTGATCTGTGATGCAGTTCTCATTTTTATTTTTGTGCAACGTTGTTGTTGCCGGTCGGAGGTGTGGAGGCTCCACCGGTTTTGTTTGTTGTACGTTTATTTTTCCCTTACAGTCCAGTATCGGAGAGTGAAGGCATTACTGGAGTTATCCCAGTTCAAAGGATTGGATAAAGTTAATGTCGTTTAGCGTTTTGGGGAATGATAGACCTTTGTGACTTCGTTCAGGAATTGTGGCATGCACATTTGAGTTAAACCCCTGCAAGGTGGGGAAGGTTTGTGTAGTCACCACCCTCCAGTCAAAAGGTCACTTTCTTTTATTTTCTTGTGATTTCTTCGAACAAGGCATCTCCCGGCTGTGGGATCGGCAGATTTGTCGTTACTTCGAAGGAATCATTGTTTTGGGGAAATCTCTCCTTAATGACTGTATAAATCACATGGACTTTTGAATTTATCACTTTAAGTCTGTGCTTGGATGAGAACTCATTAAGAACAGTTCCTAAATAAGACTGTTTGTTAGATATTGCCACCTAACTGTTAACTTCCGGCTAAGTTAGTCGTTCGTTCACTTTTCTAAATTTTGATCAGAGGTTAATAAATCTTGGGATTTGTTTTAAACCTTGTCTCAGTTTCATATTCAATGCTGCTGCATTCATACACTTACCAGGCTGAGTGATTGTGGTCTGCGTGCAAAGTGTGAATTTTTCAAGCATGAAATCTCATATTGTGGATGATTATTGACAGGCGTGGCTACATAAATCACAACAAAAGATTGAAGCAGTGCTACAGGCACCAAACCAGAAAATGGGTCACAACTCAGGTCATACTTGGGCCGGGTAAGCTACTACCACAAGTTTCTTCCAGATCTTGTGATAGTGCTACACCCATTGGACGTACTGTTGTAGACAGGAGCAACATGGGAATGGTCAGAAAGATGTGAAAGTGTATTCAAGGAAAGAAAGAGACTAGTAACATCCGAATAACTGCTCACCCATTATGACCCATCTCTGTCCATCAGACTGGCATGCGATGTGTCCCCTTATGGCATTGAAGTGGTTTTGTCACACATTATGAAAGATGGATCTGAACACCTGATTCCGTTTGCTTCAAGACAAATGCACAGCGCAACTATGCATGGTTCGACTGAGAGACCCTTCGTCTAGTGTGGCGAATGAAGAAGTTCCACCATGACTTTTATGGGCAAAAGTTTACACCAGTGACAGATCACCAGCCCCTTGTGTCCATTCTCAATCCCAGGAAGTGAATTCCAGTGACGACTGCTACCCGATTACAATGTTGGGCACTTTTCATAGGAGCCCACTCTTAAGACATAGAGTTCAAGGGTACCAACCAACACAGCAACGCTGACAGCTTGTCATGTCGTCCACTGTTAGCAACTGAAGAAAAGAAGTCTTCATACTGTAACCCAGCAGAAGTGTTCCATACCACATTGGTGGACCAGTTCAGAACGAATTCCAAAATACAAAGGGGAACAAGGAATGACCTGACATTGTCAAAAGTCTATGACTTCACCATTCAAGAATCGCCAGCTCATGGTTATCCTATGACTCCAGAGTTCTCAGTGAAACAAAACCAACCGTCTGTATGTCAAAGAACACTGATGTGTGGATCTCATGTTGTGGTTCCCGCTAAACTGCGCACTAGAGAGTTACAGAACCTACATGAAGGACCCCACTACGCGTGGTGGAGACAGATTGAAGTCTTCACCAAAAGCTATTCGAGATACCACGAAGTTCATAATGCACCCCCCCCCCCCACCTGTGTGAGTGGCTGCCTCCAGCACCACAAAGCATGCATATTGACTTTGCTGGGCTATTCATGGACTCCAAATTTCTGATTGACATGGATGGTCATTCGAAGTGGCCGGAGATTATACTGACAAAGTCAACCACCTCAGAAAAGACTGTTTCCACTCTGAGGATTATCTTCTCCAGAAATGGCTTACCAGAAAAAATTATGAGAGACAATGGACCACAATACATGTCAGTGGAGTTTAGACTGTTCATGAAGAAAAATGGCATCAGATATTTCATGTTAGCTTCTCAGCATCTAGCAATGAATGGGTTATCTGAAAGGTTTATCCAAACCTTCAAGAAGTCCATTAAAGCGATGGACAAGGAGAACATTTCTCTGCAGCATAAGGTGGACATCTTCCTCTTTGTTTATCAGAACTCTGTTCCTGCGGTGACAAATCGAACACCTGCAATGCTGTTCATAGACCTCCTGAAGCCCAATCTACGGAGGGAAGTGCAGAATAAACAGTTCAGCCAGTTGTCGAGTGAAGCAGCAAAGAGTTTCGAGATTGGACAGGAAGTCCTAGCGCGTGATTACCGAGAAGACAAGTAGACACCCGGTAGGATAGCTAAAAGAACTGGACCACTGATGTATACAGTGGATGTTGGAGATCAGACATAGAGTCATCATGTAGACCGGATACTGGATGCTCAATCGAAGAACACACCTGAGTTGACTGCATCCAGCAAGACAGACACATCACATCCGCCTGCCTTACCTCTCAGTGGTGATCATGTCACCAACACCAGCATGACACCTGCAACAGAGGAAGTTGGCTTAGACAAGACACCTGCCAAACCTGATGCCACTCTACTAGTCCAGAGGCGTTATCCTGAATGAAATAGAGCACCGTCCAAAAGATTGGACTTTCAGTATAGTGAAGTTAGTTGTGGTCTGTTTTTTAAAAAGAGAAAACTGAAGAAAATGCTGTTATTGTGAAAGCATGTTTATTTGGACATGGTCTGTTAAAGAGAAATTGAATGTTTTGTTACAGATGCAGCTTTATGTTGCATTAATCTAAAGGGGGAGGAAGTGTAATGTACGGATCTATTTCTTTTGGCGCAATGACTCCCCTTGGCACTAATTATTGACTGATAGCTTGTGCATGTGCATTAATTTGTTGATCTCTTTGAAAACTGGATATATACACATTAACTTCTTCTCTGGGTGTGTGCCTTTACTTACTTGGTATGTAGTTGTCCAGACACAACAAACAAAAACTATGGGCTCACCTGCAAGGGCTCTATAACTCATGTTCTCAATATTATTTATTTTACTGAAGTAAAAGAGATTCTGCAGATGCTGGAAATCCATCTGATACTTTTTTTTGTTATCTTGTTTGGTATTTGCACATTTTAATATGCAAATACAAAAAACCAACGTATCAATGCAGCTACAACAGTGGCTAGACTTCAGCATTCAATACAATCATTCCTACAGTTTTGGTTGAAAAGCTACAGAACCCAGGCTTCTGTCCCTCCCTCTGCAACTGGATCCTTGACTTCCTAACCAGAAGAGCATAATCTGTGTGGATTGGGAATAACATCTCCACCTCACTGGCGATCAACACTGGCGCACCGCAGGGGTGTGTGCTTAGCCCACTGTTCTCCTCTCTCTACACCCGTGACTGTGTGGCTAGGCACAGCTCAAATGCCATCTATAAATTTGCTGATGGTACGATCAGTGTTGGCAGAATTTCAGATGGTGACAGAAGGGCATACAGGAGTGAGATATGTGAGATATACCAGCTGGATGATTCAGATTCAGTTTATTGTCATTTAGAAACCACAAATGCAATGCAGTTAAGAAATGAGACAACGTTCCTCCAGAATGATATCACAAAAGCATATGACAAAACAGACTACACCAGAAAATCCACATAACGTTTGGCAATCCCCAATCCAGAGTCCGGAGAGGCTGCCGCGTATTAATATCGCGCTACCGTCTTAGCGAGTTCCCCGGAAAGAAGCTCCAAATCCACCAGACAAAACAAGACCAAAAACTAAAGCTACAAGACCTGCACAAAACCACATAGTTACAACATATAGTTACAGCAGTGCAAACAATAGCATAATTGATAAAAAAGCAGACCATGGGCACAGTAAAAATAGTCCAAGATGTTAAAGGACTATAAGTTCAAAAGAAATCACCACAGTTTCCACAAGTCCCCAGGGTCCCGACAGACTCGCCATCCCACGCCGGCGGCAGAAGGGAATACCCCTGCTATGGACTTCTATGGTGCCGCCCGACTCAGCCTCGCAGACGCATCACACACCGAAAGCGACCTGACCGCAGCGGACTCCGAGTCCGTCGAACCTCCGAGCCGACGACCATCCCCTCCGGCACAGCTTATGGTGTCATAGTAACAACCTTGCACCCAATGTCAGTAAGACCAGATAACTGATTGTGGACTTCAGAAAGGGTAAGACGAGGGAACGCATATTAGTCCTCATAGGGGGATCAGAAGTGGAGAGAGTGAGCAATTTCAAGTTCCTGGGTGCCAATATCTCTGAGACTTTAACCTGGACCCAACATATAGATGCAGTTATAAGACCATAAGACAAAGGAGCAGAAGTCGGCCATTCGGCCCATCGAGTCTGCTCCACCATTTCATCATGAGCTGATCCAATCTCCCCTTTAGTCCCACTCCCCCACCTCTCACCATAACCTTTGATGTCCTGACTACTCAGATACCTATCAATCTCTGCCTTAAATACACCTTATATAGAAAGCATAACAGTGTCTTTATTTCATTAGGAGTTTGAGGAGATTTGCTAGGTCATCCACAGATGTACCATGAAGAGCATTTTAACTAGCTGCATCACTATCTGCTATGGGGGTGGGGGGGGGGCGGCTACTGCACAGGATCAAAGTAAGCTGCAGAGAGCTGTAAACTTAGTTCAAAGGTTCATTTAATGTCAGCGAAATGTATACAATATACATCCTGAAATACTTTTCTTCACAACCATCTAGGAAAACAGATGAGTGCCCCAAAGAATGAATGGCAGTTAAATGTTAGAACCTCAAAGTCCCCCCCATCTCCCCTCCCTCCCACACATAAGGGGCAGCAAGGAACAATCACCCCTACCCCACAGCAAAAATAAGGCGCACCTGCTACCAGCACTCAAGCGTGAGCAAAGCAATAGCAAAGACACAGGCTTGCAGTTACCCCAAAGACTACATTGTTCACCCAATAATTCGACATGCTGCAGGCTCTCTCTCTCCTAATAAGGGAGAAAGAGGTGTCTCCATTTTCCAACAAGCGGGGAGACATAACAAACAACTTGCTGCTTTATGATGTTAAAAGTCTGTTACGTTGCTTTTTTTCAAGCTCTCTGCCTGGAGATCGCAAAGATCCCAGGTCCCCCAACAACACATGGATCTCCTGTGGCGACACCGACCCTTGATTGGCCTGTCTCCAGTTACTTGAGATCCTAGGCTTCTGAAACTGTGCCAAAATCTTAGGCCGAGACTTTGGCATGTGGAATAGCAGATGGTTGTGGTACCCCAAGAGTGGGACCCATTCCCGCAAAGAACCAAAGTCAGTGTGTACTCCAGGTCAGGGTCTTCAAAAGAATCCTGGAAGGGAAAAATAGAGGTATTAAAGATGAAAATAGGACTGTTTTGAAGATGCAAGCAAAGGAGTTGCCGTTGGGTGCCATAACCACTTAGCTCTGCATTCTTTCTTAGTCAGCTCCATCATGGACACTTGGCTCTGTAGTATCCAGGACATCTTCAAGAGTGAAGCCTTAAAAAGGCGGCATCTATAATTAAGGACCCCCCCACCACCCAGGACATACCCTGTTCTCATTACTCCTATGAGGAAGTCTGAAGGCACACACTCAGCAATTCAGGAACAGCCTCTTCCCCTCTGCCATCTGATTTATGAGTGGACTTTAAACCATGAACTTTACTACTTTTATTTATTTCCATTCTTGCATGACTTATTTAATTATTTAAAAAATATATATACCTACTGTGATCCATATTTTTTCTATTATTACGTATTGCATTGTACTGCTGCTGCAAAGACAACAACACTTCACGACATATTTCGATGCTATGAAACCTGATTCTGATTGCCTTCTTTTGAACTCTGGTTGCTTGTCAGTCCTTCTGTGCAGTTTTTCATTGATTCTATTGTATTTCTTTGTTCTAATGTGAATGCCTGCAAGGAATTGAATCTCAGGGTAGAATCCGGTGATATGTACCTACTCTGGTAATAAATAAACTTTGAAATTTTAGCTTTGTCCTTCCATAGCACCATCCGAGGTGGACGTCCCAATGCTTGTGCTGCACTGGGATGCCCCTGCCTTTACTCACAGTGGGTGCAGAGGTGGAGTTTACAAGGGCCACATGCCAGGGCATCTGGGCTGAGCTGTTTGTCACACCCTCTTGAAATAACCGTGGCATAGTGGGCTTTTCTCAGCCTTACAGACATCTGCTGATGTTCGGGGACCCAGTTCAGGTACAGGTATTATTGCAGTTTTCAAGACCCATCCTTCTGTAGCCATCAGCTCCAAAAAAACCAATTATTCTGCAGAACATTTAAATCATGTTTTCTTTATCTCTTTATGCTGTATATACATACTTTGTCCAATGTTAGACTCTCTCCACCCATTGATTCTCCTCGTACAATACATGTAAACTCCCCTCAATCACGGATCCTCTGATACTCAGTGTGTGCCTTTTCCTTCATCCCGTGAACACACTCTCCCATCACAGGCTTTAAACTTCCTCATCTAATACGCTGGTAAATCCTCTACACTTAACTGGAGAGAGAGAGTCTACCATCTCTATGTATTTAAGATCAGAGGTGAATTCATTTAATCTCATTAAGAATTCATCATTAGTAATTTCATGACTTTTAGCACTGCTTCATTAAAAGATTTTTTTAAGGAACTCCCTGTTCAGGAATAAGGATCAAATTCAGGCAGCTACAGTCAACATGCATTGCAGACACTTAGAGAAATGACGGGATGTCTGGTGGCTGAATATGTCGATGTATGGATTTCTTATCCATTACTCTCAGCGAGCTTGAGAAGAAACTCTCAATCATTTTGTTGCTGTCTTTGTGCGTCTCTAACACAGACATCAGCAAATCAACTGGGCTCTCCAATAAGGGCACCGATTTAATGGTTATGCTCATTAACACTTGTGTGTGTTTCATGGCACTAGTGTAGTAGGAATGAACGGAAAAGAAAGGCTCAGGTCCTGTGTGGGAGAACAAGGAGGAAAGAGAACTAAGCCAGAATTGGTTTAGAGATGGGAAGCAGAGGGTTGGAGATTGTTTCTCAGATGGAGGCTGATGACTCATTTTATGTCACCGGGTCAGTGTTGGGACCCTTATTATTTATGTAAATGGCAATCATGCACAATGCTTGATCAGTCACATGAAATTGGAAGAGGTAGTTGGTGGTAAGGAAGGTTATCATTGATCACGAGGTGATCTTGATCAGTTAGGGAAGTGGGCCGAGTTAGGGATTTCAGTGCAGGTGAATGTGAGGCGATGCACTTTGGCAAGTCAGATCAGAGTAGGACTTGTATTATGAATGGTAGGGTACCAGGGAGTGTAATGGAGCAGAGGCACCTAGGTGTGCAAAAGAATTGAAAGTGACACTACAGGTAGGCGGAGTGGTGAGTGTCAATCAGGGTACTGATTCGGGACAAAATGCTGCAGTCGTATTATTCACTGGTGAGGCCACACTTGGAGTGGTTTGGCTCACCCTGTTATAGGAAAGACGTGGTTAAATCGGAAAGAGTGTGGAAAAGATTGACGAGACACCGCCATGACAGGAAGGCCTGAATTATAGAGGCTGGGCCTTTATTCCTTTGAATGTAGGAGAATTGTGGTGATCTTACAAAAATGTTTAACATTACAGATAAAGTGAATGGTAACAGTCTTTTACCCTAGGTTGGTAGAGTGTAATACTAGATTTAGGGTGGGAGGGAAAAGATTTAAAAGGGACCTGGGGACAACCTTTTCATGCAGAGAGCAGTGAATATGTGGAACGAGCTGCCAGAGGATTTGGTTCAAACAGGAACAAGAATTTCACTTAAGACAATTTGGATAGGTATGTGGTGGGTGGGGCTTAAGAGAGATATGGGTGGAATACAGGAAATTGCGACTTGCTGGCTGGGCACCATGGTTGGCATGGTCTTGCCAATGGCTGGGCACTGTGGTTGGCATGGTCTTGCCAATGGCTGGGCACCGTGGTTGGCATGGTCTTAATGGGCCGCAGACCGGACAGGTATACTTGTTTTGGGTCAATAAGTTTAATTGGAATGGCCACACCAGGACTAGTGGGTTGGACACAGAAGTGGGCAACACTGCAAGAATGAAGGAGATATCTGGTCTGTTGGTGATACCCCAGTGACAGGTGCCTCACCATGGCCCAAGTAAGGATGGGTCTTTTAATTAATAATTGAACAGACATTCACCTTCCTGTGAAGGCCTGCCTTATTGGTCAATGCATCAACAGACTCTTCAACACTTACCTTGTCAGTGTGACATTAAATGTGCAAGTGTTACATATGGACTGACAACACAACTGCATCACACAGAGCAGAGATTCAATTTCATTTCTGTCAACCATATTCTATGATTAATTTTGTAGTTGAAGTGAACTGTAGAGCACGGAAGAACACACAAATAAATATCAGGGGTAAAGAGAGAGGGTGGAGCGTGGGAGAGGGTGAGAGGAGAGGGTGGGGGAGGGGAGAGAGGGTATGGGAGCAGGAGGGGGGTATTGGGAGGTGTAGGGGAAAGGGAAGAGAAGGAGAGAGAGGGTGAGGGAGAGGGGGAGGAGGGGAGAATGAGGAGAGGGGGGAGAAAGGGAGGGGAGTAGGAGGAGAGAGGGACATGGACAGAGAAAGGAACAGGTGCTCCTCCCATAAAGATATTCTAATGGGTTACCGTTTTATTCAGTCCCTGAGAATGCACATTAGGAGTAGTTGGTTCCTGACAGGCTATGCTAGCTGTTATCTTTATGATAGGAGTGCTGAGCCCAGGCTCATCAGGAACTCCACCTCACTACTGTTTATTGAGGCACCATAGAAAGCATCCTATCTGGATGCATTGTGGTTTGGTTTGGTGAGGGCTCTACCTGTGAGCACAAGAAACTTCAGAGACATGTGGGCACAGTTAAATACTTTACAGAAACCAGCCTCCCAGACATGAACGTTGACACCACATCTTGCTGCCTCGGTTAAGCAGCCAACATAATCAAAGGCCCCTCTTACTCCAGATGTTCTCTCCTCATCCCCCCTTCCATCAGGCAGAAGATACGAGCCTGAAGGCATGTACTACCCGGCTCAAGAGCAGCTTCCACCCTGCTTTATAAGACAACTGAATGGTCCTCTGGCATAATAAAATGGACACTTGACCTCACAATTTACCTCGTCATGGCTTTGACCTTATTGTCTACCTGCACTGCACTTTCATTGTAACAATCTTCAGACGAGCAGACCCGGGTGCGGAGCAAACTCAGGACTTGATAGTAGAAATTAGCGATGAAGATTTATTCTGAGAATAATACAAGGAATAGTCAATTAAGAGCTCACTTAGTCAGGACTTGAGCATAAAGAACAGTAGTTCACTGAGAACTTGAATCCAGGACTCAGTGATGATTGCTGGTCCAGAGTAACCTTAAATACAACATAAAACACAGGAAACCCATGCAGCTTGAAATCAAATCTAATCATTTAATAATGAGAAGCGTAAGACAACCGTATTCACATAACGAGCATCACGAAAAACACAGTGATAGCTTAAGGATAAAAGTAGTCGTTAAAAAAGCACTAATACACTCCAAAAAAATGACATTCAGATGTGTCAGGTCCCAATGCCCCTCGCTGGTCTCCAAAGGGTTCATGATAGGACATTCCCCCCCACCACCCCACCTGGCACCTGACGGCCCAGGGTGATCTGTTCTGAAAGTCCACGATTAATTGAGGCCATCTGAGACATCTTTCCTCCACAAAAGGTTTCCATTCTCCCAGTCTCCATCGTTGATCTTTGCCACAAATTTTCTGTTCATCCTTTGAATTAATCCTAATGGATAGTTTAACAACTAAAGGGACAGATAGATTATCCAGAATATTTCTGCATTTCATAGTTGCAAAATCAAAAGAGAATCGTAATAAAGTCAAGATAAAATCATGCAGATTTCCAGTTAATTTTACCACTTTTCTGCTTCCTGTAATGAGGTACATCTATTGCAATAATATCACCTGATAACATTTCTGGTGAAAGAAAGCAGTGAATAAGGTCAGGAACTGATCATCAATATGTTGAGTTACATGTTTCCTCCCCAGAGGCTACTACAAAATTATTCTTTGGCAAGGAACTAATTCTAGAAGCTGCAGTCTCCTCTTTTGCTTTTCCATGGGAACCGATTGTTTCAAACGGTACCTCTCTCACTGAATTTTGTTTTTGTGTCGGTTTATTTGGGGACTTGGCAATCGCACGCTGTTGCTCAGCTTGTGATGCTAAATTAATTGCACTGGTAATCTTCACTGAAGTATTAGGGTCACTTGAATGATCACACCTTTGCAGAACCTTGTAGGTGGTGGAAATACCAGGGACAGGTCTGTAAAAGCTTCCTTTCAGAAGGAAACATTGCGACTACAAAGACAAAGAATCCTAGTCCCCAACTTCCCACCAAATATTCTTTCTATTAATGCTTTCTCAGGATCTTGACCTTGTACAGAAGGTTCACTGCCTGAGTGTCTCTGTTCATGAGAAATTCCTTTACTAGTATTCTCTTCTTCATGTCCATTAGATATCTTAATGGTCCTGTTGCTCCCCTTGATTAAACTATGGAGGAGATGAAGCTTTCAAGAAGCTACTGGGAGAGATGGCAGATCTCTGGCTATATTCCAGGAAAGCAAATAACCATTGAAGTTTCAACACTAATGACTGTGAATCACTTGCCTTGAGTAGCATAACAGCATGCCTGAAGTCAGAAGCCATGAAAAGGACTTGAATGGCACTCTTGCTGTAGCAGGTTTCGCCATGATCTGCCAGTTCTGTCTTTCCTGTCTCCGACTTTGCAGCAAGTCTTGCGTACAAAGGAGCCAATGTACTTACTTGTGACACGCAGGTGTTCTGATTGAGCAGCTGCTACACTTTTCCCTCATTTGGAATTGGAAAATCCTTCGGTGCTCGTGTGACAGGCTCATATCGGTCAGGAACCCCGACAATCAGAATATCATGCAGTGTACCAGTTAAAAACAGTTGCCGACAGCTTGCAGCAGAGTTGGACTCTTCTTTAGAGAGTGATGTCATTAATTTGGGAATGTGAGGAACAAGGACATGGAACGCTTCCGATGAATGTTGGAAACTTAAAAGCATGTATTTCAACACAGCAGGTGCTGCTGCTCTTGCAACTGGGAAAAGAGCCTTGAGAACATCTGTTCCATTTTTGAAAGTGTGACTTCGATCAAAAAGCAGTCTAACCTTTCAGTAAGCCAATAATCCACCTGTCTATGTTATTGGCTAATGGCCATGATCGATCATATTGGTCTAAGCAGTCATCATCCCTATATTCATCACGTAATCATCATTCAACAGATTTTGAAAACCCTATCCATGATTTCTGAGTGCACATACATACTGGACTCTTCTCCCAGAGAGTTGTGGGGGTCTGGAATGCACTGCCTCAGAAGGTAGTGGAGGCCAATTCTCTGGATGCTTTCAAGAAGGAGCTAGATAGGTATCTTATGGATAGGGGAATCAAGGGATATAGGGACAAGGCAGGAACCGGGTATTGATAGTAGATGATCAGCCATGATCTCAGAATGGCGGTGCAGGCTCGAAGGGCCGAATGGTCTACTTCTGCACCTATTGTCTATTGGACTACAGTGGTTAGTGCTTTTGATGGCCTATCAAATACATCCACATCCTTTTGGAATTGTGTATCATTCTATGCAAAGAACTCAAACATGACTATTCACTGCTTACCATTGAGAGGATCTAAATTACATCTTACATGAACATGCTTGACTGAAGTTGAAGGTTCCTATGCAACAAATATTCACTTTTTAAATGCTGTCCATGGAAAGTTACAAGTTGAGATCAAACAGTTACCTGACAGACTTAGAGGGCAAAGACAGAGAGGTGAGGGCCCCTGTCGGTCAGAGTTGACCATGGATGTTGCGTCCTAGCTGTCTAGATACGCAAGCCTGGGCAGTATGGAGAACAAACTGTTGCCCATGTAGCGGGCTCCCTCTCACCACTCATCTGATGAACCCAAAGGAACGGCAGAGACTGATGCAGTTTGGTACCAGAATGTCGCAGGAGTTGCCAGTCAGCATTGAACTCGATGTAGGACTGACTGCCTTAGGGACTCCAGCTCCAGATTTTTCCCTCGGAGTTTACTCCCAAAGCCTTCTCCATGAGTGGGTATAGCTGCAAGGCAGCGGAGGTTTGAGATCAGAGTTTTCCTTCTCCTAGTTGAGCTGCCAACCACAGCTAATGAGCTCCATCTGTCTGAAGCGACTGGTTTTAAAGTGCCAGGAGCTCGTCTTTGCCCCTTCTCCTGTCAGTACAAATGGTTCTGCCGGGCTTCCTAACAAAGCCACATGTGAAGGCCAGGAGCTGGACTTGGTTGTCAGAGGCTATTTGAGGTGCACGCCATTGGAATCATTTAATAGGTAGTGGGAGCTTGTCCCCATTACCACCCCCAGCTATAAGAAAGTAAATTAAAAGATCCCTGTCAAAACAGGCAGAATATTCCTCCATAGCTTGCCTATTGGGAGTGGACCTTCCCTGGGGAGGACATGTACCAGGTTGTAAACTGATGGTGCAATTGTAGTCCCTACACGGGGTAATGACTCTGCTCTTCCTGAAGACCTCCAACAAACCTGAGTACTCTGAATGCACTCTAGACAGCTCCATTGAGTTCAAGTCCAGTCTTGAGCAGTCAGGAAACAACTCAACTGACGACTTGAGAGCCCAGCACTGATAGGCTGGTCAAGGCATACCTTAGGAATTTGGTATCTCTCTGGCAGTCCAATGTCCAAAAAATTTCCCGCTGAGCCAGAGTCCACCAAAGCTCTCACAGATGTTGATGTCTCCCCCAAGATAATAGGGCTGGAAGTACAGGAGAGGGACTTGAGACCATTACAGTTCTCCCCCCGGACAGTTCTGGAAGTTTTCCCGACAACTTGGAACAGCTGACTCGGAAGCTTACCTCAGTATAAGCAACACCTCTGCTTCATATCTCCACTGGGGAGACCTGAGTTCTGCTGGAGATGACTGTGGGGATCTGCGTTGGTAATCAGACTGAGCAACTTGGGCAGGCGTTGGGTAGTCCTGAGAACCGGCCCTTTGTGTGAACTCACCACGTCTGTCCCTCCTTCTTTCAAAACTATGGTTGTTGATTCTTAGGAAAGTCCATAAGTTCTTCCAGATCCTCCACCTGGTCCCTGGTCACAAGAGCGTCCTTAAACAGGTCATTTAAACCCTGTCTGAACAGAGCAACCAAAGCCTCATTGTCCCACCCATTCTCTACCACTATGATATGGAAATTAATGTAGTAGTTGGCCACGGATCACGCTCCCTGATGTAGCCAGAGGAGTCCCCCAGCGGGATGAAATATCCTCATCATTCTTAGAAATAGATTTATATCTGGAGCGTCCTTCTCCAATAAAGTTGTTGCCCACGAAAGGGCCCTGCCCAAGGGGAGGGAATTATATGGGCCACCTTACTCCTGTCCAGGAGGAACACTGTGGGTTGTACACACACATTGTGGGAGCACTGATTTAAGACGACTCAAGCTCCCCATTGATCAGCTGGTCATTCTTGCAACAGGTAGCAAGACACACAGGCAAATGCTCGAAACCAGTGTCCTTCTGCGATGATGCAGGTATCTCCTGGAGAAGCTGCTCATGCTGTCCAGTTGCCTGACCTTGGCAAACCAATGCTGTGTGAAGTTCCGCTGGGTCCAAACTGGCCGAGTCCTGCTCTAGCAATCTCCAGGCGAGAGGACCCGGGTGTGGAGTAAACTCAGGACTCGATGGTAGAAATTAACAATGAAGATTTATTCAAAGAATGATACAAGGAATAATCAAACTAAGAGCTCGCTTACTCTGTACTTGAGCACACAGAACTCGAATCCAGGACTCAGCAGTGATCGCTGGTCCAGAATATCCTTAAACAGAACAGGAAACGCAGGGAATGCGTGCAGGTCAAAATCAAAAACTAATCACTTAAGATTGAGAAGCATAAGGAAATTGTATTCACATAATGAGAATCACAAATAATACAGTGACAGCTGAATGATAAAAGGAGTCATTAAATGATCCTAATAAACTCAAATAAATAATGTTCAGGTGTGTCGAGACCTGTCGCTATCCAGCGCATCTCGCAGGTCTGAACGGTTCATGATATTCTCTAATTTATTATCCTGATGTGTTGTTTTATAGCAGTAGTACGATGTAAAAACATAAAAATATATTAATGACTAAAATAAATGAATAATGCAGAAAAAGAAATAATGAATTGTGTTCCTGAGTTCATGGACTATTCAGAAGTCTGATGGCAGAGGGGAAGAAGCCATTCCTGTACTTCCTCCCTGGTAGTAGTAATGAGAGGAGAGCATGTCCCGGATGGTGTGGGTTCTCAATGATGGATGGCGCCGTTGTGATGCACCGCCTCTTGGACGTGTCCTCGGTGGTGTGGAGGGTTGTGCCAGTGGTAGAGGGGGCTGAGTCTAGAACCCTCTGAAGCATCTTGTGATCTTGTGGACTGGAGGCTCCATTCTAGGCTGTGATGCTCTCCACCATACATCCATGGAAATTTGTAGGAGTCCTTGGTGGCATACCCAAGTCTCCTCACAGTCCCGACTAATCCTGCATTCTGTTTTTTCGTAATTCAAATTTTTATTATTATTTATTCTTATTTTACAAAGCAGCACAGCATATCATAGAGCAGATACAGTATAGCATATTTATACAGCCATCCCATGACAGGAAAACATATAAAACTGAGAAACAGAAAAAAACTTCTAATTTAAGTTTAAATTAACATACAACCAAAATTGATCCTGCATTCTAATTCCATGTTTCTCTTGTGCTTCTGTGATGGACAGCTGTAATTAAAAGTTCTGTAGGATGGCATGCAAAACAAAGTTCTTCAATATACAATAATAAAAAAAAGCACCAATTTACCTGCATCTTGTTCTGGGCCGTGCATACTGGGAAAGGTACACTGTTTCTCAAGTGGTTAAGTGCTGTACGTCACCGCTCCAACTCCACTGCAAGTGCTGCTTAAAATCTACATACTAAGCAACAGGACTAGGCTTGTATTTCCCTGAACTTGGAAAGTCAGGCAATAATCTAATGATAGTGTTAAAAACAAGAATGAGGTTCTGGACAACAGCTCACAAAATGGAAAATGCAGCAAGGTCATTCAAGAATGAAATTAAAAAAAAAAGACTTTCACGGAATAGTAATGGGAATCAAAAATCTCCCCACAAACACTGCTGATGTTGAAACTGTGGTCAGTGGATGTTTTCTAAGGAAAGGTATTGTGGCAGAGTGGAACTACAGATCAAAGAGGATTTGGATGAACAGTGAAAGATATTTGAGTCGATGAAAGGTTTCAGTCCTTCCCCTGTTCAATTACTTCTTCTTAAAAAAATGGTGAGGCACATATGATATTAAAGGATTTAAATTAAATTTAATTTTCAGATTTAATGGTGCTGAAGAATTTTACTGCAATACGGCAATTTACCTTTTAATTGTGTGTCACAAAATAATTAGATGGATTAATGAGGGTTGGCTTGTGTCGACAAGATCTCTAGCTTCTGCATTTGGGCAAAGAATTAATTGAATTTGTAACAGATCCTCTGTCTGATGGCTGACAAAAGTATTTTTCTGCTGAGCTTGTGTTACGCATTGTCCGGGTCCTGAACTATGTAAGTGAGAGATTAGCGCCGACTGGAAATATCCTTCCTCTCTGGATGATGTTCCATTGATATACCCCCTCCCTTCTGCAAATGGTTGTAACAGAGGAAGCCCCTCCACGTTGAGCCCGATGAAGGATAAACTTCCCTTTAAGGTGGAATGAGCCTCAATGGACAGCGGTCTCACCATCAGACCTGAAACTCCTGGGGTTGGGACTCAAAAATGCATCTACAAAACACACACACAGAATGAGGCCAGTCATACTGATGAGGGCATCCGTGCTGACTGTGAATGCCAGCCAGTTTTGTACCAACCCTTCTTAATCATGTGCTGATTGTGTGAATCCGCCTGGAGCCGAAGGGAAGTTCTCCACCTGCTAAACTTCCATGGAAGTGGTAGCTCAGTTGAGGAAGATATATGACATGCTTGTCTTCATAGGTCAGGGCATAGAATAGAAGCAACGATCTTCTACAGAAACTCACTGGGTCAAGCAGCATCTGTGGGGGAGAAGAAGTTATCAATGTTTCAAGTCAAAATCCTGTATCAAGATTTTTGTCCACCTCCTAGTTCCACCCACATTATTTACCCACTGGCTCTCCCTCCATCTGGTCCTGGTTCCACCTGCCTTTCACCTCTCCCTCTCGTTTCCGGGATGACCTTTCTTCTGCATCAGACTCATCACACTCCAGTGCGGATGATCCTTGTGTTCCTGATTACCAAACTGTCTCTATCTCTACTCTCCCCTCTCCTAATCTCCCTCCATCTGCCTCCTCTTTTATTCTGTAATGGTGAGGCAGGGGCCCAAGGTGTACAGTAGACTGAGGGAAGGGGAGAATGAAGGACACAGGAGAGATTGAGTAAGGTAGGGAACTAGCAAGCAAGTGGATTGTGTTGGGAGATCATCAGACAGATGATAGATGGAGGCAGATTTAAAAACATAGAAACATAGAAAACCTACAGCACAATACAGGCCCTTCGGCCCACAATGCTGTGCCGAACATGTCCTTAACTTAGAAATTACCCAGGGTAACCTATAACCTTCCATTTTTCTGAGCTCCATGGATTTACCTAAGAGGCTCTTAAAAGACCCTATCGTATCCGCCTCCACCACCATCGCTGGCAGCTTATTCCATGCACTCATCACTCTCTGTGTAAAAAACTTAACCCCGACATCTCCTCTGTACCTACTCCCAAACACCTTAAAACTGTGCCCTCTCATGCTGGTCAGCATGGCTTTGTCAAAGGCAGGTCGAGCCTTACGAGCCTGATTGAATTTTTTGAGGATGTGACTAAACACATTGATGAAGGAAGAGCAGTAGATGTACTGTATATGGATTTCAGCAAGGCATTTGATAAGGTACCCCATGCAAGGCTTATTGAGAAAGTAAGGAGGCATGGGATCCAAGGGGACATTGCAGTACTCCAATGTGGGGTCTGACCAGGGTCCCATATAGCTGCAGCATTACCTCTTGGCTCAAACTCAATCCCACGATTGATGAAGGCCAATACACCATACGCCTTCTTAACCACAGAGTCAACCTGCGCAGCAGCTTTGAGTGTCCTATGGACTTGGACCCCAAGATCCCTCTGATCCTCCACACTGCCAAGTGTCCTACCATTAATACTGTATTCTGCCATCATATTTGACCCACCAAAATGAACCACCTCACACATATCTGGTTTGAACTCCATCTGCCACTTCTCAGCCCAGTTTTGCATCCTATCAATGTCTCGCTGTAACCTCTGACAGCCTTCCACACTATCCACAACACCTCCAACCTTTGTGGCATCAGTAAATTTACTAACCCATCCTTCCACTGCTTCATCCAGATCATTTATAAAAATCACGAAGAGTAGTGGTCCCAGAACAGATCCCTGAGGCACACCACTGGTCACCGACCTCCATGCAGAATAGGACCCATCTACAACCACTCTTTGCCTTCTGTGGGCAAGCCAGTTCTGGATCCACAAAGCAATGTCCCCTTGGATCCCATGCCTCCTTACTTTCTCAATAAGCCTTGCATGGGGTACCTTGTCAAATGCCTTGCTGAAATCCATATACACTACATCTACTGCTCTACCTTCATCAATGTGTTTAGTCACATCCTCAAAAAATCTAATCAGGCTCGTAAGGCACGACCTGCCCTTGACAAAGCCATGCTGACTATTCCTAATCATATTATACCTCTCCAAATGTTCATAAATCCTGCCTCTCGGGATATTCTGCATCAACTTACCAACCACTGAAGTAAGACTCACTGGTCTATAATTTCCTGGGCTATCTCTATTTCCTTTCTTGAATAAGGGAACAACATCCACAATCCCCAATCCTGTGGAACCTCTCCCATCCCCATTGATGATGCAAAGATCATTGCCAGCTGCTCAGTAATTTCCTCCCTCACCTCCCACAGTAGCCTGGTACAGCTTGTCTGGTCCAGGTGACTTATCCAACCTGTTCTTTCCAAAAGCTCCAGCACATCCTCTTCCTTAATATCTACATGTTCAAGCTTTTCAATCTGCTGTAAGTCATCCTTACAATTGCCAAAATCCTTTTCCGTAGTGAATACAGAAGCCAAGTATTCATTAAGTATCTCTGCTATTTCCTCCGGTTTCATACACACTTTTTCACTGTCACACTTGATTGGTCCTATTCTGTCACGTCTTACCCTCTTGCTGTTCACATACTTGTAGAATGCCTTGGGGTTTTCTTTAATCCTGCCCACCAAGGCCTTCTCATGGCTCCTTCTGGCTCTCCTAATTTCATTCTTAAGCTCCTTCCTGCTAGCCTTATAATCTTCTAGATCTCTATCGTTACCTAGTTTTTTTGAAGCTTTCATAAGCTCTTCTTTTCTTCTTGACTAGATTTACAACAGCCTTTATACACCACAGTTCCTGTAGCCTACCACCCTGTCCCTGTCTCATTGGAATTTACCTATGCAGAACCCCATGCAAATATCCCCTGAACATTTGCCACATTTCGTTCGTACATTTCCCTGAGAACATCTGTTCTCAATTTATGCTTCCAAGTTCCTGCCTGATAGCCTCATATTTCCCCTTACTCCAATTAAACGCTTTCCTAACTTGTCTGTTCCTATCCCTCTCCAATGCTAGAGGCAACTGCTTTCCCAGTGGCTGCAAGAAACTGCAGAGAGTTGTGGACACAACTCAGCACATCGTGGAAATCAGCCTCCCCTCCCCGGACTCTGTCTGTACTTCTCACTGCCTCAATAAATCAGCGAACGCCATTAAAGTTTCCACCCATCCTTCATTCTTTCTTCTTCCCTCCATTGGGCAGAAGATACAAAAGCCTGAAAATATGGACCATCAGTCTCAGGAACAGTTTCTATTCTGCTATTATAAGACTATAGAATGATCCTCTAGTATGATCAGATGGACCCTTTACAATTCTATCCTGTTCCTTAATGTTTGCCTTTGTTCCTTAATGTCTGCCTGCAGTGCATTCTCTCTGTTATCGTAACACTTTATTCTGCATTCTGTTATTGGTTTCTGTTGTACTCCTGAATGCACTGATGTGATTCAATGATCTGTATGAATGGCATGTCAATATTTGTCGCTGTACCTCGGTACATGTGACAATAGTAAACCAATTTGCTCCCTCTATCTTCTGCAGATCTGCCGAAGATGCCATTAAGCATTTGGGTTTCTCATTGTCTACCCTGTCTGCAGAAACCCAACGAGACTGTTCAACAGCCATAGCCACTTCTGAGCGGGAACTTACACCTTTACTGACAGCCACGTCCTTCACAATGGGTCTTTTCTTGCAAACATCCACACTTCTCTGATCTCTGTCCTCCTTGGAATTGTGCCATGCTGTTCACCCTTGGGAGCACTCCCCAGAGTGGACAAGCAGCAGTGTCCACTCATGTCCCTTCGGCAAAGCATTGCATATACCATGTCCACTGCCTACTTCTTCCCAGCTCTGCCTGAGGAGCCTTGCTCTGCATTTACCCCACTGGATCACTGCCTTACTCCCCCCTCTGTAGCAACACCCCAACTCAGTGCCAAAGTGGCCTCAGGGAGCTCTTCTGCATGTTGATTCAGAGCCAACGTCGCAGAATCATCCTGTCGTGTCTAGTCTGACTGCATATTGGGTGTCACTGTAGCGAGGCGGTTAGTGTGACACTATGACAGCTCAGGGTGTCAGAGCTCCGAGTTCAATTCCAGCATCATCCGTAAGGAATCTCTGTATGTCTTCCCTGTGGAATGCGTGGGTTTTCCCTGAGTGCTCTGGTTTCCTCCCACAGTCCAAAGATGTGTCAGGTAGATTAATTGGTCATTGTAAATTGTCCTGTGATTAGGTTAGGATTAAATGAGGGTAGTCGAGGGTTGCGGCTCAAAGGGTCAGAAGGGCTACTTCACTCTGTATCTTCACATACATCAGTCACGCCATGGAGTACACGGGGTTCTTAAACATACACTGAATTCCTGGGGTGAGAAGGATGTCCAATCAAGAGAAGCTGGACAAGTTTGGGTATTTGTTAGAGTTTAGAAGAATGAGAGGTGACCATATTCAAACATATAAGTTCCTAAGGGGATTTGACATCACAGAGAGAGCCATAATAGACAATAGGTGCAGGAGTAGGCCAATTGGCCCTTTGAGCCAGCACCGCCATTCAATGTGATCATGGCTGATCATCCACCATCAGTAACCCGTTCCTGCCTTCTCCCCATATCCCTTGACTCCGCTATCTTTAAGAGCTCTATCTAACTCAAAGGGGATTGGGGGGGCATAGTTACAATACAAGGCAATGGTGATTTAAAACTGAAGTGCATAGAAGTTTCTTCTCTTTGAAGAAACCTCTGTAATCACTTCCTCATATCCCTACTTAAAATGGAGATGGACAAAAATTTCAATGGGGGGGGGGAATAGCTCTTAGTCAGGATTAGTTAGTAGTATGGGTGACTTCTAGGAGAATAGAAGGTTGATGCTGGGAGGAGTTATAAAATGCCAGTCAGTAAAACGCTGTTTGTAATTCTGTACACGATTTCACTCTAATGCACCCAATTTGTTGTTCTCTATCCTTAAATCTCTAAACAAGTCAGCCTGTCAGTCCAGACAAGAAAGTTGAGGAGATACAGAGAAAGGTAAAGCCCTGGCAGCTCAAAGAATGCAGATGAAACAAAAGGAGAAGGTGAGGATAAATAAGGTCCTAACAGTGCAAAGAATACAGATGAGATGCAGGAGAGGAGTGGAAAAAGGTAAGGTCCTAACAGCACGAAGACTACAGATGAGAAAGAGTTGGTGAAAGGTATGGTCTCACAGCACAAAAATGTAGATGAGAATGAGCAAAATCTGTGAATTTGCTGATGATACAACTATCGTTGGCAGAATTTCAGTCGATGAGAAAGCGTACAGGAGCGAGATAAATCAATAGGTTGAGTGGTACTGCAGCAACAACCTTGCACTCAACGTCAGTAAGACCAAAGAATTGATTGTGGACTTCAGGAAGGGTAAGACAAGGGAACACACACCAGTCCTCATAGAGGAATCATAGGAGGAAAGAGTGAGCAATTTCAAGTTCCTGGGAGTCAACATCCCTGAGGATCATCCTAGCCCAACACATTGATGCAGCTACAAAGAAGGCACGACAGAGGCTATATTGCATTAGGAGTTTGAGGAGATTTGGAATGTCACCAAAGACACTCACGGATTTCTACAGATATTCTGTGGAGAGCATTTTAACTGCTGTGTCACCATCCGGTTGAATGGGTGGTGGTGAGCTACTGCACAGGATCGAAAGAAGCTGCAGAAAGTTGTGAACTCAGTCAGCTCCATCAGGGGCAAAAACCTCTGTAGATCCAGGACATCGTCAAGGAACAATGCCTCAAAAAGGTGACATCCATCATTAAGGACCCACATCACCCAAGACAGGCCCTCTTCTCATTGCTACCATCAGGGAGGAGGTACAGGAGCCTGAAGGCCCACACTCAGTGAGTCAGGAACTTCCCCTCTGCTATCAGAATGAACCTATGAAAACTACCTGACTTTTTTTTTGTACTAACTTTTGTATATATATAATTCTTATTGTAATTCAAGGTTTTTAATTATTATGTATTGCAATGTACTGCTGCTGCATAACAACAAATTTCATGACATATGCCAGTGATATTAATCCTGATTCTGAAAGCTAGCAGGTCAGGAATACAGATGGAAAGGTGCTGGAAAGGTGGAGAAAAGTGAGATCGTAGCAGCTTAAGCAATGAAACTGGAAGGACAAAGGCTGTAATGTAGTATGACGGAGTTTTGTATGTGCCGAGGGTGATGGTGAGGGTGCAGGATGTAGTGGTGGATAGGTTAGGCTTAAAGAAATGTAGAATGGCAGTCAGGCTGCTATAACAAGTTATGGGAGGCGTGTACTGCTTTTGAAAATTATTAACAATTGCGAAAACAGATCTTTAATATTATAAAAAATTGTTTGGGAAAATTGCAGATAGAAGAATTTTGATGATGAGGTTATCAAGGGATTTGGGGTGAGGATGTGTGAAAGACTCTGGGTTACAGGCCTACTAGAACAAAGGCCCTGACTGGTTTCCTGTAATAATATCATTTTATCATCCAAGTCCTACATTGGAGAAGAAAATTAAAATATAAACCTTGAAAATCCCAATTGGATATATGAGCTGCCAAGCGGTTAGTGAGTTCCTACCGCTGCTCTGTCCATTATTTTATCCCCTACATTAAATGATTATTATAAATGGGTTGCGATCTCCTCTCTGCCAGTGTTTAGACAGATGTCAGAGTATTTAACAGTGGCTCTCTCTCTCTTCACCATTCCTCAGCCGTAAATCAGTGCCAATGGAAACAGTCTGCACTGTCAACCTGTCCAGATTTGGGGAGGGATGAGGTTTCTCCGGTTGAAAGCTCACAGTAGGAGGTTCCACGATCATTGTAGAGTCTGTCAAACACCAACCTCGTTCACAATACACTTCTGGATCTGACACATACATTGAGACGTAGTGTGAGCGTCTGGGCAATGCAAGACGTTCCAGTCACAAACAAGAGAGAATCTGCAGATGGTGGAAATCCAAGCAGCACATGCAAAATGCTGGAGGAACTCAGCAGGCCAGGCTGCATCTAGGAAAGGAGAAGCCCTTTGGCCCAAAATGTCGACTGTACTCTTTTCCTAGATGCTACCTGGCCTGCTGAGATCCTCCAGCATTTAGGTTAGATTAGATTCAATTTTATCGTCATTGTGCTGAGTACAGACACAAAGCCAAATGAAATGCAGTTAGCATCTAACCAGAAATGCAAAGAATAGCGTTATTTACAAACTGACTGCGAATAAAAAGCAAGTGCTACAGCACACAAATATAAAAGTACTGAGACAGTACAATATGGATGCAATACTGCTTAGTGCTGTGATGTGAGGTTCAGCAGGGTCACAGCCTCAGGGAAGAAGCCCTTCCTGAGCCTGCTGGTGTGGGAGCGGAGGCTCCTGTAGCGCCTACCGGATGGGAGGAGAGTAACAAGTCAATGGTTAGGATGAGGTGCAACATTGATAATGCTTTTCACCCTGCCCAGGCAGCGTTTATGGTAGATGTTCTCAATGGTGGGCAATTGGGTGCCGATAATCCGCTGGGCAGTTTTCACCACGCACTGGAGTGCTTTGCGGTCCAATACAGGACAATTGCCATACCACACTGAGATGCAGTTGGTGAGTATGCTCTCAATGGTACAGCGGTAAAAGTCCGTCAGTATCGTAGGACAGAGGTGAGCTTTCTTGATGCTCTGCAGGAAATAAAGGTTCCTAGCATGCCTGAAGTCCACAATGATCTCCTTGGTCTTCTGGGTGTTAAGGGCCAGGTTGTTGTCGGCACACCACGCGGTCAGCTGCTGGACCTTGTCCCTGTAGGCTTTCTCGTCATCCCCTCTGTTCAGGCCAGCCACCGTGGTGTCGTCTGTGAACTGGATTATGGAGTTAGAACCATGTACAGAAATGCAGTCATAGGTGAAAAGGGAGGACAGAGAGTGTGTTGCGGGGTATTCCAGCGTGTATCTCACTCTGCATCTGTCTGGGCCTGTAATCTCAAAGAGATTCTCAATAAAGGGAAGCAGAGTAGGAGTAGGTGAGAATGAACAGGGGGTGAAGGGGGATGGGTTGGAAAGACCTCCCTTGACTCAACCTTCCTCCACAGACCTACATGGCTTGTGGATGAACCATTTCCCCAGCAACCGAGAGGGAACACAAACACAGTTCTCAGCAAGACAATAAACTTGGAAGTACTCAGCAGCTCAGACAGTCTCTGCGGGCTGGAGGTGACTTCTTGTTAAAACAGAGAGTGCCGGAAACATTCAACAGGTCAGCAGATTCTGTGGAGAGAGAAAGAGTTAAAGTTTTGAACCTGGCACCCTTCATCCGACTTGAGAAAGGGCCATTTCTAGTGAAAGGGTCCTGCCGCTGAAATGCTGACTGAAGTTCCTTGCCTTCAGTTTCACTATAGCTCCTCGATGCTACACGTGATCTGATAATTAATTGAAGTCACTTTTAGTCACTCTTACCAAACTTCTGGAAATCAATAATTGATGATCGGACCAAGACCGTCAGAAATTTTGGATGCTATTGGTTTACAGACTTAAAATAGGACGTGCCACTCCTCTAAGGATTGTGACTACCTGCGGTCTGGATTGCAACGGTAACTGTGGAAAGTTCCAGAGAAGGAGTTTGCGAAGAGCTCTTGAAGTAACAACGCATACTTGCACCCATATTGTACTGTCTCAGTACTTTTATACTTGTGTGCTGTAGCAGTTACTTTTTATTCGCCGTTATTTTGTAAATAACGCTATTCTTTGCATTTCTGGTTAGATGCTAACCGCATTTCATTTGGCTTTGTATCTGTACTCGGCCCAATGACAATAAAGTTGAATCTAATCTAACTAAGTTGGAAACCTCCATTTTGGACTTCAGTAGAGGTTAGGAACTCATGGACCCTCTGTGCTTGATACTGACAAGGAGAGCAAAATCAGCAGCCATGTACCTCTGTTGGCAGGGGATTTGAAGCTTGTGAGTAATTCAGGAGAAGATTAGCTTTAACTGCCACATGTACATTGAAACATGCAGTGAAACGCATCATTTGCATCAAGTGATCAGTGAGGAGTGCGCTGGGCAGTGAAAATGTCGGCACGCTTCTTGTTCCAGTATAGCATACCCACAGATTACTAACCCTAACTCGTACATGTTTGGACAGTGGGAGGAAACCGGAGCACCCGGAGGAAACCCACGTGGTCATGGGGAGAACGTACGAACACCTGACAGGCAGAAGTGGGAATTGAACTCAAATTGGAGATGGCTGGCACTGTAAAGTGATGTGCCAACCGCTTCGCTACTGTGCTGCTAATTGTAACAAATCTGATGAGCAGTAGTAAGCGTGAGACCATAAAAAAAGTAGTGAAATTGAGTGAAGTAAGTTGTCAAGCAATTGTCAGTGTAATGAGCATTTCAATATAGCAGACTAGTTTCAGATAATTAAAATCATTGACAATCATTAACAATGTCATTGGTTTATTATTGCCACGTGTAGTGAGAAGAAATGAAAAGCTTATATTTAGAATCATAGGACATTGCAGCACATAAACAGGCCATTCAGCCCATCTGGTCCATGCTAAACCATGCAGATCATGCAATGCATAAGTAAACTGGAGTAGTTAAAAGAAAACAAATGCAAAATGCAGACTACAATGTAGCAGCTACAGGGAAAGTGTGGTACAAGTACGTGTGTGGATAATTGTGTTGCTGCTTATTCTCAATGAATGTGGCCTGTTGGTCAGGAAATCAAGGATTCAGTTTCAGCTGGTGGAGCAGGGTCCTATGTCTAGGAGTTTGGAGTGAGTTTGTTTAGAAATATGGTACTGAAGGCAGAGGTAACATTGATAAGCAGGAGTCTGATGTAGGACCAGGGAGACAGTCTCCGCTGTTGATTTTTTAAAGCTTTTTTTTTGTTGATAGGTGAATTGCAGTGGATCGAGGTTCCTGAAAGGCCAGAGTTGATGTGTAACACAACTAGTTTCTCAAAGTACTTCATGATAGTGGGTGTCGAAGCCATCAGTCAGTAGTCATTAAGGCATGTTCCCATGTTTTTATTAGATACCACGCTGGATGATTTTTCAAATCATTCATCAAAAGGATGGAAAAGTTTCTTTGGATGAATAACATTACTGAGGAGCGGGCATAGATAATGATTGGAATGGGTAGAAAGAAGGCAAGCTTCCTACATTCCTGTGGCAAACCTACTTATACCAAGTAGGAAAACTGATATCGTGTTTTACAAAGTAATAGAAAAGTCCAAAATCAGTTGGTGCTGAGAATTGTAAGTTTGATGTCAAGAGAAGCAAATAGTAAATATACAGTTGGTATGAAAGACTTGTGCTATCAAAACTGAGCCATTTCAGGATCACAGGGTAAACTGGTGCATTCATTTCCAGCCTAGGTTAGTGAGGATCATATGAAATGGACTTTCAAATTAGCTCCATCTATAGAAGCAGTTCTGAAAATGGGAAGAATTTTAAACTGGTATAGAGCAAGAGTGTATGTCTGAACCAAGGACCAAAGCTCGGAGCAACAGAGAGATCTCAGACTTATAGGAGTTGATGGAGATATATAGGATTGTGAGGGGCATGGACAGGCTGGAAGTAGACAGTCATTTCTTCCCATGGGCATTATGAGTGACCAGCCCTTTTCAAGTTCAGCCACAAATTGTCAATTGGATTGAGGTCTGGACTCTGACTTGGCCACTCCAGGGCATTAACTTCATTGTTCTAAGCAATTCCTATGTCGCTTTGGCTTTACGCTTGGAGTTATTTTCTTGCTGGAAAACAAATCTTCTCTCAGGGTGCAGTTCTCTTGCAGACCGCATCAGGTTTTCTTCCAGGATTTCCCTGTATTTTGCTGCATTCATTTTACCCTCTACCTTCACAAGCCTTCTTGGGGCCTGCTGCAGTGAAGCATCCCCACAGCGTGATGCAGCCACCACCACGCTTCATGGTAGCAAATGTGTGTTTTTGACGATGTGTGGTGTTTGTCTAACACCAAGCATAGCGTTTAGTCTGATGGCCAAAAAGCTCAATTTTGGTTTCATCAGACCATAGAACCTTCTTCCAGCTGACTTCAGAATCTCCCACACATGCCTTCTGGCAAACTCAAGCCAAGATTTCGTGTGAGTTTTTTTCAACAGTGACTTTCTTTTTGCCACTCTCCTATAAAGTTGCACCTGG